>NW_009260022.1:4753108-4812844 GCF_000687185.1 Egretta garzetta | reverse complement strand
GTTTGTTTGTGGTTTACTATATGGATGACCCATATAGTAAATATTCTCTCTCTTATAAATTAAGAACCTCAATATGGTTAAGGATTTCCTACTTGCCACGCCTTCTCCTACTAGCAGAATGTCCTAGGCCCTGCAGTTTGTCCCTCATGCAGGAACACCAGGTTTGACAACATTTTCTGCACTGTTTCCCCATGCGGCATGCACACTATGGCCACCTCATGGTTTTCCATTGCTAAAAGTTTTTGGTTTCCAGAAGCCGTACTATTTCTGGGAGACTCAAGATGCCTGAGCAGAAGTTTTTTAACAACCAACAAGAGTGTTGCTGCTAGAGCATTCTTTCTCCCCATACCCCCCACCTATTTTTTTTTTTTAATTAGTTGGGGGGTTTCCTTTTTTTTTTTCCCTAGGAAACCCAAACCTTAAGGTGCAAAATGTTTCTGAGAGTTTAGTAAGAGACATATCAATCTCCCTATTGGGCTTCAGTTCTTTCTTTTTTATTTAGTTTGGTCCCTAGTAGCACTGGAAACACCATTGATCTAGATTCAGTTTTAATTCACAATCAAAAATGAAAAGGCTTTATGTGCAAGCACTGTCCATTCCTGAAGGTTTGTGCTTACTCATAGTTCGAGTTTGGCATTTTGGTTGATTGTGCTTTTTACTTTTTGCTTGAAATAGGAAGTGAAATGAAAGACAGTATGATCATGGAATTTTTTTGCCAGCAGTAAAACAAGGATGCACAGAGGCTTTGACATGCACATTTCTCTGGTTTTAAAAACCAAATTTCAGACCAAAGCAAATCAAAGAGGTTTGAGGTAAGTCTGACAACAGTACTTAAAATTCTGGATATGTGGTTGAGCCTGTGGCCATTTCAAGTTTGGTCATTTCTATGGCTGTGTGCCATAAAAATATTTATCAAAAGTAGCGTGTCTCTTGTGTTCAGCTTTTGCCCTGTTTTCTAGCTAATGGATTATCTAATGGAATTTAATAACTGATGGAGCAAAGAAAAAAGAACAATACAGTTTCCTTCTCATTTACTTTCTCGACCTAATCCAAATTTATTCTTTGGTTTGAAAACATTCCAGATGTTGAAAAGGATGTGGATATTCCTCTCCAGATATGAACTAGTTTAATACAGTAACAGAAGCAGCAGCACATTTTGGATAGGTACTGCATAAATCACAGAGGCTTGCAAGTCATAACGTTGGAAGTCCAAGTGAGAGTGATCAACAAAACAGCTCTACGATCAGTAGGAATTCAAAGCCCATAGAATGGTACTAGCACAATGCAGAATCCACAGAAAAAATGTGTTTATTTGGCATAACTGAGTTGTGAATCTGACTGTAAATACTGTGAGTTGAACTTCCAAAATACTTTGTACTTGTATGTGGCTTTACGTAGAATGATTCTGCTGGGCATTGGCTCAGTCAGTACTGAAATGCATTTCTCCTTGGGCTAGAAAGCAATAGTTATTCTGATGAAAAGCACTATGGAGGTGCTTGCTGCTGGCACTGGGGAAATGGTGACACAGCACAGTTATTCGTTTCTCAGTATGGGCCCTATCAATCCCAAGCAGTGAGTACTTGTTTCCCTAGTGAAAAATGGCAGCCCAGGAACACAGTGCATTTCGCATATTGGGGATATAACATTAAGTCACCAGCATTGCTTTCCTCAGTTCATAGGAATTGATGACATATTATTGATACAAATTTTGGGGGTTTATACCTCTGCCAAGTGTGGTATATATATATATATATTTTATACCTCTGTCAAATAACCTTTCTGCCTGAAATAGTATGATCTATTACAGTATGATATTGTACTGAGAAAGTAATGTAGTGCTACCAGTAGGTTGTGCAAGAAGTAATAGAGGTAAGTTTTGAATTGTAGTTTTGTATTTATTACTTTTCAGTTCCTTAAGGATGGTGTTCTTTCTTGACTCGAGTTGATATGCAGATAGGAAAATGGTTGGGCTGAAGTGAAAGCATAAAAACAGTTGCAAAATCTACATCTGGCAATATTTTTATATGTGCAAAGAATTGGGAGATAACTGTACTCATGGGCTGGAAAAGCTGATAGAGGAAACGAAAGGTTGCTCTAGGTACATGCTGGTCAGGTAAGGATGAGCCCACCTCTCGGTTCCAATGCCCAATCCTACAAACTCTTCAGACCACCCCTTTAGTTTATTTGATTTACATGATTAAACATAACTAGGATTGGGCTCAAGAGGCAACTAAGTACCTGTGGGCAACTTCTAGATGTGTCAACAGAACCTGGGCTGGGAGTCCTGCTTTGCCCCGAGGTTGAATCGTTTGCTAGACTCTCATCTCATCCGCTCCACCCTTGCGGAGGGAGCTGTGAGGGGAGTGGGCAGCCATCGCTGGGAGCTCTAGGCGCTCGCTGCTGGCAGCGGTCCTGCCGTGGAACTGCTCCTGGTGATGAAATTCCCCTTTCCACACCCTGCGCACCCACTGAAGAGAAAGGCTTGCCTGTCTTGCCAGCTCTCACCTTGGCTGCGCCCTCAGCTCTGTTTCCCTCACCTCACCTCCCAGTCTCTTCTCCAGTACAGCTGGTGGGTGGCCATGGGCCTGCCCTCCCACTGGCTCCCTGGAAGGGGAAAATCCCCTTGCCCTGCTTCTGCTGTGTGGGGGCTGAGGTGCAGGGGCCCTGGCTGGGCAGCCTGATGCGGGAGGCCCGGGCAGAGATGAGTCACTGCCTCTCAATGTTGTCTGCTCTCTGTCTGTTCCTCCTGTCAGCAAGTATTTATACGGCCTTTTCCTAAGGGGCGGGGGGATATACATAAGCAATGTGCTGGAAAGCTGATTTAAGGCTCTGAATCCTATAAACTGGATGATGTCTTTCTGAGCTTGTGGTGAGGGCAACTGTACTCCATGCAGGAGGGAGCTGGAGGGCACCCAGTGGGGCAGGGAGCTGTGCACCCAGGCGTGCAGTTGCAAAGGCTGGGGCTCCTTTGCTGGGATGGAAATGGTGGAAGAGTGTTCTGCTATGCTGGTGTAAGGCAAGGGACCTGTAGGGGACCAACCCCGTTCCCCTGGAGCAGTAGGGAGAAACACCTCAGAGGCTGGGAGAAGACTATGAGCTATGTCCAGACACCTGGAAAGCCAGGGCATGTGGAGTAGCAGCAGCCAGCACCTGGCATTGGGGCTTGGCCAGGCACTGCTCTCATACAGGCAACCCCCAACAGCATCAGCAAACTCCCCCTTCTCTAGCAGTACCCTGGAAATCAGGTCACATCCTGTGTTTTCTTCCAACACATGATATTTTCCAGGTCTGCTTTAACGTCCTCCCAGTTCCTTGGGAGCTTCCATTCCCATCTGCATTTATTTTTCCCACCCATCCATACAGGCTTCCACCGTGGTGTAGCTTTCTTTTAATTTCTGCTGGACGCCTGGTTCCCTGAAGGACCTGCCTGTGCTGTCCTAGAGAGAATCTTGCAGACCCATTAAGTCGATCTGCCTTTTCTCTAGGGACCTGACGACTAAAGATGTGCTTTCACCAGTATGCCATTTTTATTTGTATTAAGCACCTCAGCCTTGTAGTTAGGTAAATTGTGCTGAATTCAGTGGCGTTATTTTGAGCCTAAACGTTTATTCAGCAGCTTTGATTTAGTCTCTTCATCTTTTACTTTTTTGCAGGAATTATCTGTCCTGCATCCACCTGGAGCTTATATTTTATTATATTTTGCGATCTAAAATTTGGCTAAAAGAAAAACCCTCAAGGTTGACAAGGACTAGGATTGACAGAACTATGGCTCTTTGAAATCCCTGTTGTCCATTTAAATTTTAATGTTTCTATCATTTGTTCCTCAGTGTAAATTAACAGCCATGGCAGTGTGTTGGGTTTCTTTTCTGAAGTCAAGACTTTAAATTTAATTCAATAGCCTAGATTTACAGCTATTCTATATTTCACAAGGCAGAATCAATAATGTGACTGAAGTGAAGAAGATAAAAATTTATGGTATCTTGCAATTTAATGGTTGAAAAGATGCAATTGGAGAGATCATAAATTGTGAAGGAGTTTATGCTTCATTGCTCCTGATTCAGTGCTTGCTGTTAGAACTTGATTTGTGACTATTCACAAGGTGTGATTAATGGTGTGATCGATGCTTGCTTCAGTGCAGTAAAGCAGTTGTAATGCTCTTCATTAGAATAAATAAAATAAATTGACTGAAGCTTTATAAAAACTGTGTAACATTTAAAATCTAAAATGTCAATTTTTTTTCCTGTTACAATTTAGGTTTCTTCAGGCAGTTTCCACCTACATCACATCACTCATTGTCATTCTTTTTGGATATTATAGAAATCCATGTGGGTTTGGGTTAGCTTTATGCAAAGCTCAGTGAAGGGGAAAAAAAAAATAGTTGAATAGGGCTGACTAGAGTCTGGTGGCTGTGGTTTGCCATCTTGCAAACGTACATTTATTCTCCTTTAACACATGCAAGTTTAAAGGAATCAAGGCAGAAAATGACTCTTCCATACACAGCTCTACTAAAACCAATAAAAATTAATAATTTTCATTGTTTTTAAATGGGATGGATGTATGATCAGCACCCTAGCAGAGACAATGAAGATAAAGAGGCTTTTTTGAGTAGCATTTTTTTGGTTTAAGGATGTTCATTACATAATCCAATGCTATCTCACAGTATGCTCTAAAACAGACGAGGGAATATGAGAAAACTGCAATGGCCATGAAAGGCAGTAGAATGTAATGATTTTGATGTTGTCATTTGAAGAACTGGGCTCCAGGAGATGCAAACGAGAGATAGGGTAGAGAATGCCCTAGGATGCCTTGTTCATGCCAGTTAAGTCCCCTGCAGTATATGGATCATTTTGAAGTTTAAAAATGTCAAAGTTTAAACGTGCTGTGTAAAATCTGGGGAGTGAAGAAACTGTACTGTGAAATTCAGGTTAAATTCTAGTGTGTCTTGAATCTAGAGCTCTTCCATTTGCTCATTCTTGTTTGCTTTTGTTTGCCTCATTGAGAGATAAGCCTTGTAATTAGCTGGAAAAGTTTATCAGATTTCCACTGTGCTCCCTTGCTCTGATTTTCCTCAGTGTCCTTTGTCATGATGTGTGTAGAGATTTCAGGTTTGTGTTTAATTTTAGGAGGAACTAGAGGTAAATCTAAAACTACTAGACAACAAGGCACCATTTTAACAGCAGCAGTGAACTAAATATTTCCTATAATTTGTGTATCTTAAAATATGCTGTAGCAACTCCAGGCATCAATGATCATGCATTTGCTGATTGGAATTGCAAAGAGAATGAAAAACGTAAGGAAACTACAAATGTTTTTGAGACATATAGCTATGTCAAATTAGTGTTTCTATTATTGCACACAGTATTTACAGACTAGCAGTTGTCACTTCACAAAAAAAAAATATCTTAAGATAGATCATATTCTGTCTGTCAGCAGCCTGGCAGAGATTCAGATATTAACTGCAACACGTTCTGACAGTAAACACATAGTAAAATGCGTGAGACTATAATGTAAGTAGATAAGCTTTTCTTTTGTGGATGATTTTTTGCTCCCTCACTGTCAATTGAAAAGCCAGTAATTCACACACACAAATGAGTTTCTGTGAGTCATAAAAACTGGGTTTGGTAAGAACAGACACAATGAAGCTGCAGCCACAACCCCCAGAGCATTTCAGCTGAAGCATCCCAAGAGCCCCAGTGCTCTAGTGGGCAGGGAGGTGTAGTTATACCAGGCAGCTGTGGTCACTTGACCAGCTGGATTTGCCTCTATCCAATGGCTATCCAAAAATGTAGGGCCTCAAGAAGATGTGAGGCTCTAATTATGCTTAACAGAAAGGAAGGTTGCCTCAAACTAAAACTCCACTACTTGCATGGCAGGCAGAATACCCATGTGCCCCCTTGTTTGGTTTGCCTGAGGTTTTTTTCCCCAAGGCCCTGATGACCTATCCAACCTATGATGCTAATTTGAGTGGTAGCAATAGTGGTAACACTGAGCCCTTAGACAGAACTTACTGTCTTACTTTATCATTACCAAAATGCGTCATCAGTCTTGTTTTGTAGAAAGGAAGGCTGAAGCACTGAACAATTTCTCCAAAGTCATATGCTGTATTTGCTGCAGTGTCTTTTCCACCTTCTCTTCAGACCTGCGCCATACTCATTTGGCTTTTGTGTCCCTCTTGTCAATGGAGAAAGCCACACCCATCTATAAGGAGTGACAGAAACAATGCTGTGATAGGATTTTGTTTGAGATTTTTTGCTTACTTTCAACTGTTAAAAAAAAATTAATTTCTGTTAAATGAGTATGTTTGCAGTTATTAGGCGATTTGCAGTTATTTCAGCCAGAAAGACATGGGCAGTATATAAACAGAAGATTTTGTTACCAGGCTGATGAAAGATCATTTCACTATGAGAGTAGAGCCCTATTTCTTCAGATGTGGCATGCAGTAAGGGAATGCCTTAGATTAGGCAATATGATAATACTGGAGAAGCAGGATATTACCATGGGAGAGGGTTGGGAGGGCTGAGCTAATGCACCTTAACTACTTGTTGTATCCGATCTAACCTCTTCAGAAGTAGCTGGACTCTACACTGTGCTGTGTATGGATATCTTCAGTCAGCTCTGCCAGCATAAGGGTTTCACCTGGCAGGGGAAGCTTCTGTGCAATGGGAGAGGATGTGAATTGAAACTGCTCTTCCACACTGCCTTTCACAATGGACTTTTTTTTTTTTTTTTTTAATGAATGCCTTTCTGCAGTCTAATTTGGTC
This sequence comes from Egretta garzetta, assembly GCF_000687185.1. Classification (NCBI taxonomy): domain Eukaryota; kingdom Metazoa; phylum Chordata; class Aves; order Pelecaniformes; family Ardeidae; genus Egretta; species Egretta garzetta. The sequence continues at coordinate 4,806,082 of NW_009260022.1, read as the reverse complement.
CACTTCAAAGTGGACTAAACAAAAAGGTTACTCTTCGGGCAGGAAGATTGTTCACATAGGAAACTGTTACAGAATAGCTATTCCTGGCTTTTTCTGAGTGGGGGAAAAAAGAAGTCATTAATCCCTTAGAAACCTGGCTGCTTGGAATATGGAGAGGATGGATTTACTAGTCCTGGTTCACCACCAGGTAAAGGTAGCCATGTAACCTATTCTCCAGCTTTACATGCCCATGATACACCATATGAACATCCAGACAGTTCATGCCTTCTTTTTATTTTTCCTCTTGAGGGAAAGTTGTTGTTTCTTGTCCAAACAAATATATTTCCTACTTGTTCTGGCATCTTCTGCAAATAGTGGCTTCTCTCTTGCATCAAATATTCTCCTGTCTGTTTTCCCTTTCTTTATAACAGTGACAGTGGTGAACATTTAACAGCACCAAAAAACGCTGAGTGCTTTCAGTTGAGGTTCTCAAAAAATTTTGAGTTACAGACAGAAAAACTGAGGCACGGCACAATTTACCCAAAGCTGTACTTTGACCCTGTCTGCAGGCCCTTATTCCCTTAAGCTCAATCCTACATCCTGTCCAGTGGGCCGTTCCAGCATGGGGAAAATCATGCCTCTCTACCCAGTGGTACCTTCTCGCTTTTTGAAGATGTTGGCTCTCCTAGTAGTAACCAGCAGATGCTGCTGAAGAGCATCAGTACTAAACCTACTCTCACTACTTTTGTTGTCACTGTTGATGCTGAAAGGGATACCATTTATTCCTGTTCTGCTGTTGCAAATTTGAGGTGGGCTGACAGGGTCTATTTCTTTTTTTCCTAGGAAAGAGCACAGCTTTGGCCAGGTGCAGGTGTGTCATTAGGTTTATGCCTTCCTGATTGATATTTGCAGCTTTCATGAGAGATACTGCTACTAGTAGATGATCCTGCTGTTACATTCTGATGAAGTGCATCTCCCCCAAGTATGCAAATGATTGCAGAACTATATTTTGTGTGTGTGGATTTAGGTTTGTTCGGGTTTTTTTCCTAACCAGTAGAATATCATAGAAAAAGAAAACATTACAATCCTGAAACCCTTCTTCCATAGCTACTGATTCAGTGACAGAAGGATGTAGCTGTCAGCTACAGGGAGGTAGGAATCATGGTTAGAGAAGAACAGAGGTCTCCATGTAGTAGTGCCCTAGATAAATACGTAAGTATGGCCACACTGCAGCTAACTGACTGCAATCACTGTTGTCCAGTCTTACCTTGGTTTGTGGGTATATAAAATAATACAATCCAGCTGAACAGCCGTTTTTATATGAAGTGGAGGCTTCTAGATATGGAATACTACTCTTTTCAGGGAGAAAAAAGTGCCTAACTGTGCTTTCTTTGACTTACCTGTCTTCTCATAATTACATTTCCCCCTCCCCAAGGGAAGGCAGGGCAAAAAAGCTAAACCACCTGCTACACTTAAATGTCCATCCAGCAAAGATTAAGGACATAGAGAAACAGAATAAAGCTGAGTTGTCTTATAATGTAATTTCTGAGACAGTCTGATACCTGGATAAGGGGAGCAGTAAGGCTCTCGCTATTAACATGAAGGTGCAGAATTCAGAGGTGAATTCCCCCCCGCCCTTAATACAGTATAGAGCTTTAGGTGCAGTGTCTCACACTGAGGAAACTTTTACTTTTTCCACAAAGAAGAATTTTGCAGCCTCATACATTTCAGCAGTAAGACAATGTTTCTTACGTTCACTCTTTCTTGTATGTAATCTAAGTTAATTGCTAAGTAAACATATATTCCTATGTCATAAAAAGGAATTCTCTTACAACTCCTTTCAAATGGCTGTGGACTTGCACTGTCTCTTTATTGTTACTTAGCTAAATTACTTATTTCGTTTTCCCTATTAAATCAGCCCAGTCCCCTGAACATAGATTTTGCTTCTCTGTTGACTTGCTTTTGTATGACAATGTCATTTGAAGAAAACATTCCTAGACACCAATGGGGAGGGAATGTTGTTTTCCTGCTCCATTATAAGACACAGTTGTGTAACATGGCTCCAAATCGCATCAGCCAAAGTGCTCATTTACACATTGGCTTTTAATAGCAATGATCCCCCAGCAAATTTCTGATAATGGCTTTCCCCTGGAACTGTACGCCTTCCTTCTTCCTACTACTTCAGGTAGCAATAAATGTTACTGTACAGTGTATAAATGTATTTAGGAAATTCTACTATGTCTTCCCGTTGCTATTACTGCTTTTTTTCTGGCTCCGCGTGTCTATGTCTAGTGCCTACCAGATTCTTATAGATCCCTCACAGTTCATTAGGGGGTTGCTCAATTTATTAGGAACCAATCATGCATTCATACCTTCTTCCATCTGAAGTGCACTTTTAAATGTTAGACTACACACTAATCAAGTTGAACATAATAATGAGAGCACGTTCACATTGTTAAGGTAAATGACCCAATGCATTCATAGTGAAGACATATTTGAACTACAGTTTGTGCTTTTCATTGCAATATTGAACATTCTGGACAACTCTGAATTGTGTTGTTTTGTGGCAGTCTTGCAAATATGTGGTTGTTATTACATTGCTGGCAGAACTCTGGACATTTCATTGCTGCTTTGTGATGAATTTCTAAGTGCCATTGGGAAGGATTTTATTGTGCAAATTTCTTCCTATAAATTAGACTAACAATTTAGGAGTGGAACATACACCTTTACATACATGCATCTTTACACCTAAATACAGTAGTGAATGATTTATCAGGCTGAGCTTGATACTATGTGCCTGTTCTCAGGGAAGGCAGTAGGTATTTATTATCAACTTCAGTATTAATAACACAGGATCTGAAGCTGGCAAGTGGAGCTAAAGAAAAAAGTAAATTAATATTTGGAGGTAGGAAAATGGGAGGTAGAAAATGCATCAAAACTCTCTCTTCTGTATGCTTAATGGGGCACATTCTGGGATTTGGACACTTTTTTTTCATTCCCCAGAAGGGGAAAGGAATTCTTTGATGTAGTTTTTAAAATTCTGTAGAAGAACCTGAATTCCATTTGTGCTGTGTGAGGCATTCTGTTCTAGGACTTCTGCATGTGAAAAGAAAAAGACAATTTTACATGAGTAAATTGGTCTGATTATGTTCCTACAGAGCAAGCAGGATTAGGCTTCAGCTTTGTGAAAGTATGCCCAGTCTCCTGGGATTAAATGCATGGCTAAATGAAGGTGACGTGTGTGCAAGGTAATCTAGTGAAACATGGGTAATGATAGCAGTGAATATTAGTAGACATCAGTGACCTTAATATGTTCCCAAGGTCCCAGTGTTGTTTGGTTTCTGGACCCAGCATGCACAGGCTGCTCTGGCCGTGTATACTGTGCAGATGAAGTAGAGCTCACTGTTCCCGCCATGCCTTCCTTATGGTGAGCAGCAGAGTTTCCAGAGCAATGGTTCTTTGGCCTGCTGCTTCTCCATAACGTGATTTATGACCTCAAATTGGAGTTCATTGCCTAGTATTGATAGACTTACATATACCTCTGAGGAAACTACATGCCAGCATGTGAGTGAGGTGATGCTCACTTATCTTTCTGCTGTTCCTCCTAAGTGGTGTGGGCCAGATTTTTCCCCATTCTGAAGTAAAAGTTTCCATGACAGTTACTTTAATATATGTACCACTCCCAGATACATATCTGTACTGGAGACCTCTAATTGCTGTTATTATGACTTTCTGTGCATCAGTTCAAGTCTCTCAGCATGAGGCTGAGGTGTGCTTTTAAGTCATTGTTCCTGTTTTCAAAGCTATAGTTTCACTTCAGTATAAAATTCTAGACTAATCATCTCTCCTCTAAAGTCACGTGTGCAATGGCACATTAAAGACAAAATTTGCCCTAATCTTTGCGAGATTTTTTCAGGCCAGGGAAGATGATGAAAGAAAAGGGCACAATTCTTGGAACAATGCAAGCCTTGTGCCCAAAGCCTGTAAGCCGCTCTTCTCAGGGCAAGCATGTATCCTCCTGCTTTGGTCCCCACATCTTTCACCTCAGGACATCTGGAAAGCAACACCCTACCACTTAGGGCAATAGCAATACGGTAAGAATATTTTCACTCTAAAATCAGCATTTTACCATTTAGAACACAGTGGCCAAAATGTTTACACTAGATTGTTTTTGATTTTTTGCATGGTTTGTGTCTCTTACTTACCACTGCTTATTTTATTACATTTTACTTTATCATTTTATTTTTCTAAGGACTGTAATTTACAAGATACTACCATTGGTTTTCATTATTTTGGCTATACCACTCGTGTTCCTAATATAAAGTAAGCAGTGAAAAACGGGCACCATGCCCAAACTCTCAGAGATATTTATATGTCTCTAAAATCCAAACTGGAGGAGGCAAGTGGAAAATTTGCATTTTTTGCAATTGAAACAAGCTTAACATCTTGCTGAAAGTGCTGGAAAGCCAAACCCATTTTGCAGTCAGCAAGAACAGGGGCACATGGAAACTCAGATGTGAACTCTGTACATTAGTAAATATTAGCTTACTCAGCTGAGGTGAAAGGATTTGTGCAGCAAAGGAAAATAATTTGATTTGCAATATTTTTCCAAGAGAAAGGCAGAATACATAGCCTGGCTGTACTTCATCTCCCTCTTACAGATAAGTCAGTGTCATGCACTGTGGTGCAGTGCTGTCAATGAGCCACATGTTCATGTGGTTTTTGCAGACTGGCTGAGACTAAAGGGTGCTTTCAAATATTAGGCTGCACTGCTTTCGCTTAATGCATCTGATCTCTTTGGTCAGAGAAAATCCTAATTAGAGAAGAGCTACTTCTCACGATGATGTGACATTGTTATGGTAGGATAGGTACATTTTCTAGTGCTTCTAGTTTTAAATAGGAGAACAGCAAGTTTTGCTGTTTTGCTTAAGATAATACTGCACAGTCTGATGCATCTTTTCTCTGGTACTTTGTCTATGGTTTCCTTTCTAAAGTTCTGCTCAGTGTTGTTGGCAGTTTTATCACTGTTAATGTTCTAGTAAAATTACAGCTGTTGGTTTTAAAAAAGAGAAAGTGAAGTGATCAGTGAACCAGTACAAGGAAAAAAGTTCACAAAACGTCTAATATATAATCTCAAACATATGTCAAGAATCTCAAGCCTCAGAGCCCTATTTAATTTTTCATCCAGATATATGTCAACTGCTAAGGCCAAGATTTTCTGACATAATTTTTGGTGAAGAATTATTTTCTGACTAATGAAACTATTTCATTTCAAAGGTTCTGCAACAGTTTTGACTTTTATAAAAAAAATAAGAAATAAAGTACACCACCACCCCAGATACTTTGGTAGAAAACTGAGATATTTACATTTGAAATTGCTGCCAAAGTAGCTGTAGCTGGGGTGCCTTGTTCTTTTTAGTGGTTCCCTGCTAATTTCTACCATGTGCTGCCATGCCACATTCACTCCAAGGGGAGATGAAATCCAAGCAAAGATCCTGGTTTGGAGGAAGAAAGGTAATGAGATGAAGGTCCAAAGCAGTGATGTTCTGGCTCTAAGGGAACATTTCCAAAATGCAGTGTATGCTCAAGTCTAATGTTGATATTCCTTGTCTCCATCATGGGGCCCTTCTGTTGTAATTACTTTCCACGTTGCTCCTTTTCACTATATCTGCTTTTTCTCAGACTGTAGTGGCTTGTGTTTCTATAAACAGATGCTGATTTTTTGGAATTTATGTTTCTTAGTGGGAATTAACTTTATTTAGCATTTAGGTTTCAGTGCAGTTTTCTGTCATTATGCCATCCTCTGGAGTTGGGAGCCCACCCATTGCAAATTAAAGTACCCTACCCTGACATTGCTGCAGAGTCTCTAAGGACTCCTATGAACTGTTAAGTGTGCGGGGATTTTGGCAGGCTCTGTTTCGACAAGTACTCTGACAACCACAACACCTGCAGAGGACCCAGTCACATTCTGCGTTCTTCCTGGATATTGGCTATCCTTAAGTCTGTGAATTCAGGTTGGCATCAGTGTGAAAAATGCCATAGGATCCCTCTGTAAGGACACAAGGAACCATTTCAAACACAGAGGTTGCAGGAGGGGTAACCTTTACCAGGTGACAAAGGGCATTTAGCCATCCCAACATTAATTTCTGCAGTAGCCTCAACACAGTTTGCTTCCACAGGTGAGGGCTTGTTCCCATACCAGTGAAATCACTACCTCCTTAGGCACCCTGTAACTTAGGTTCGTGCTTCTGGATCTCTTTCACCCTCCAAACCTTCTCTCTGGACCAAATCTCTGCTCTTCCACTTGCCCTTCTTCCTACTATCCTTTTTGCTGGCTGGGAGGGACAGAAGACTCCTCCATCTGCTCAGTCCTTTCCAGACTGAACCCTTTCTAGATTCTCAGCAAAGTGTGCCTTTGTGGAAAAACGCTGTCTCCTGGGCACTTTAATATTGAGCTATGACAAGGATCGGACTGACTCGGCATTGGAGGATGGCTGCTCCCTTTCTCTCTTCCTGCACACTCGGTGGAAAAACAAAAAGCAAATGGGAAGCACCCATCCCTTGAAGGGATGAGTGTGACAAGCAGAAGGGAGGAGTGTGTGCAAGCTGCCCACACATGTAGTGTGCATGTACCCAGATCCCGCTCCACTCTGCTTTTCTTGTCCGGTTTTGCCCCCAGACATACACTGTACTTGTCGAACCTGCCCTAGAGGTGAGCAGGAATCAACCAGCTGAATTACTTGCACAGCAAAGCCAAAGGCTGTCTGCAGGTTGCTGTCCAATGAGATCCAGTTACAGCCTTTGCCACTGATCCACCAAGTCCTTCTTGTGTCATTCCCAAAGCTGCGTGCTTTCTGCTGAAAGACTGTGAGCCTGTGTCAGAGCAAACTGAAATTCCCCATGGCCCAAAACTTCTGTGTAGTAAATCCAGGACCAAATGAGCTGGATGACAGGTGTTGCAGATACCAGGGCCTGTGATGCAGACAGATATGGACCACGGCACATACGTGCAGTTTTTTCTATGAAGTCTGATCTCCTTAAGTGGCCTGCAGATACTAGAAGCCTTGCTGAGCAGCTGTACTGTGCTGCTGGGTTTATGCTTGTCATGGGAAAACTGCTGGCATAGCCCACCCTTTTCCTCTCTCTCTCCCCTTGCAGTACACATCCAGGCGCTGCTGCACTCACCTGTGAACAAGTGATGTTGTTAGGCTGCAACCTAGACCTGTGTATTACAACCAAGGCCAGGTGATAAACATTAGTGCCTCTTAGGAGAGGAGTCGCATGTCATCTTTACTACCACTGGAAGGAAATTAACTTGTAGTGGCAACAAGGATTAACTCACACTAGATTTTTATTTTGTAAAAACAAAATACTTGTCCATGACCATATGTCTCCCTATATCCATCTCTTCTCTCATTTTTATTTTACTCCGATTAGTATTTCCTCAGAGTTTCCCTCTCTTGCTATTTTACTCTCTTTCATTCTTTCATTTTATTCTTTCCCAAGAAAGTATTTTCCCTGAACAGGTGGAGCCCAAGGTCTTGTTTCTAAACAACTTTGCAGGGAAATGTCAGTGCCCCAGATTAGAATTTTACAGTCTAAGCCCAGGTGTACCAATGCTGAACTTCCTAATGGCTTTGCGAGTCTCTCATCGGCACATTCTTAGGTTCTTAGGGAAAGCGAGAATTCATTTACTTTCCTTCTAAGCATACCATACACTTCTCCAGTTCCCCACCCTCTTTTTCCCTTCATTTGCACTTGAGACAGCTCTCCTGCATGGTCTTATTGCTGGACCTGACAGCTCCATTGAAGGAGGATGACAGTATTGTGGGGCATGATAAGTGCAAAGTTCTTTGGCACGGAAAATCAGGCTGTAACATTACATTTGTCTCTTTACTTGATGAATAGGATACACTTGTTGCTGGATGAGTGCTTTGTTCTGAAAGATCCAGCTGGCTCCTGGCCTGCATTTATATCACTCATGTGGTGACTAACTAGGCATTTTTAATGCTTAATAAAAATGTTTGTTTATTATATGGGCTGCATAAGATTGCTGATACTCATACTACTTCTGATGCTGCTGAACTACTTCAGTTTTGCATATGAGCTATTGTCATCTTTTAGCACCTTTCACTGCTCTGGTTTAATAATTTGATAGTTTTAAGCATCTTTCAGATATTTCCTGTTTGGTGATATCAAAGAGAGCTTTTCTTATCATCTGAGAGGATAATTTTCTCCTCAAAGGTCTGCAAGGACATCCTGGTAGAGTACCTCTGGCCAATTGTCTTTCTGTATTCCTATGTTGTCTCATCTGGAAAGCGAGTATCTATGTTTTGTAGCTTTTGGTAGAAAAAATTCCCATCAAATTTCTTTCCCTTTTCAGAAGTAGCACTGGTAATTTGAAGGTTTGCTGCAGGTATTTTCCAGACTAATCTGCAGCAGGCAAGCCAATGCCATGGTGAGTAGCTTGATTCCTCAAGGTAGTACCAGCTGAGTTGGTATGAAATGGCGAATTCGCACAGTGCCTGGGGAGTCTTCAGAACTACACTGTGAAGGTTTGCTAACTAGCCAGGTTAGCTGGGTTGTCCCAGTTCTTTAATCAGCTTGGCTAGTGTTAATTCTTCATTCTCTGCATCACACTCAGTTGTGTGGTATAAGCATGCCCTCTAGCACCTTATTTTCCTCTTCATTTTTCTTCCTTTGTCAATTGTATTGACAGAAACAGATGCAATGTTGCATGCATTCAGGAAAAAAACCTAGCAATTTTTAAGGCAGGCCACTTACCAAGCCAGAACTATAAAGGAAAATAATTTGTAAGTGGAAGCTGGTTGCAGTCTTAGCTCAAAGGTGCCGCCATCTGTCAGAATGAAATAGTTGTGTTTATGTAGAACCCTATACCCGAGGACCTCAATGTTAAGACTATTAAACCACATAGCATCCCAATGAGGGACCTAATAATAGCATATCTGTTATGCAGATGGTGGAGATAAAACTGAGTTAAACGACTTGCCCGAGAAATCACTATCTGTTATTGGCAAGAACAAGAATTGAACTAATTGACCCCATCTTTCAGAGCCTGTTTTAATCCTGAGACAATTCTGCTTCCTCACCCACAACTATTTCACTCACGGCTTATCTTAACATGTTTTATATAAACAGCCAGATAACTGTAGTGTGTCTGAATTATGTAGAGTGTTTTCGAGTACAAAACCCACATCTGACATATTAAGCATATTCATTTTTCTGTCTGACTCCTCCATTTTATAGGTTTGTCTAAGTGATAAGGCATTATGAAGCCCTATATTTTATTTTTCATTTGGAGATTTGTACAGAGCAATTTTTTTCTTTCCCCACCACCTCACCAGATTATAATTTTATCCACTACACAAGCTAACTTCATACCTCATTTCTGCCATTGATATGGCTATTTTCTACAATGTGAATGAAGTACCTGGCGCGATAAATATTGAAGTGTATCTGCAGTTTCATTTTCACATACAATTGACACTTTTCAAAGAATAAAACCATTGCTGCAGTATTTACTGTGTCCCTATTTTAATTCCGATCTTCTTGAATAGTATTTCAATACAGCAAGCAATTCAACATCATTTCTCTTCATTTATGACCATGTTATATTATTTCAACATAATCATGCAGTAGTAGAATGAGTTATGTTTATGGCATACCATTCATATTGGAAAATGTGCATATAGATACTGCAATAATTCTAATATTACATTTCACTACCTTTTCAGTGACAGGAAAATGCAGTATTCTACTACACTGAGTTACAAATGCTATACAGTGTAACCTTGCTGAAATACCTGTTTGCAATTTAGTTTTCAGTCTTAATAATTCTTCAGTATTACAAAAAATTAGGACTAATATCAGGTCTGTGTATTCTTAAAAGCTGTGCATTTCCACCTTTTTACTTTGTCTGTTAACTGAATTTCTGTCACGTTAACTGGTATATTAAAAACATACTAGTGTATAGAGTTTTATATCAGTGTTTGAAGTCTCCAAACAGTTTAATGTAATCTTGCTTTTGCTACTAATGTGAGTTATTCCTGCATCTTGTCTTTGCAAATAGGTTGTCTTCATATTGCTGAGACTGCTTACAGTATTTTGTAGCTGTCTTTCTGGAGAAAGGGGAATTGATTATGTCGGTTAGAAAGGCTGAAGTTGGGAAAAGAGGTCCTTCTGTCTGTCAGGGTTATCGAGCTATCAGAAAATTACGCAATGGCCCTCGTCCCTTGCAATTACTACACAATATCTCCTGTGCTTCATTGTAACCATAACATTCCCTACATTTCGGTGGGCCTGATTCTTTCCTGCAGCTTTGTTTTGCACCACTTAAGGTGTAGAGGAATCAGTGGAGTTGCTTCTGAGTAGTACTGGTGGAATAAAAAGGATTTAAAAAATCAGGACAAAAATCCTTATACCACATGCACAGCGTCTGGGTAACTCAATTAGCTCCAATTAATGATGAATGGTAACTCTTCAACAGAAATGCTGTAACTTCTGATAGAATTTTTGACACCCTCTTTACCTATCCTTAATCAAATCTAGACCTTTTTTTTGGAGAGCAAATCACTTATTTAATGCAGTATAACTATCACTCATTGTCATAAATGTGAAAAGTTAAATGACTATTTTCCTGGTATAAACTATTAGTTCTATAACCTACATTTCAAGAGGGAGGGAGAGATAATTGCAATTACAGTGATTTTAGCACACTGGTTATTCAATTTTGAATTGTTGGACGTGAGCAGAAAATACTGTGATACGGGTTTATTTTTGCTGCCTTTATGCTAAAGACAAATTTTAAAATAAAAGCTATTGTCTGTGTACAACCTACGTTTCTGTAGTGCCATGGTTAAGCCAGGTAAATTGGTTTCAGAGATTCCTGTACAGGATTCGCTGAAGCAAAAGCCTAACCAAAAATAAATGGAAAAATAGTAGGAAAGGAGTATAAGTGTCAATGGCAAAGAAATATGTAAGTCCCAGAATCTACAAGTCTTGGCTTGACATCCTCTCTGTTACCAGTGAAAAATGAATTGAAGATCTCACTTAACTTTATGAGGTTTGGAGGACCTTCAGCACCCGTGGAACAAACATGGCAGAAAAGGCAAAAAATTAAAGGACATTTCCTAGGTGGAGTTGGACTTTCAGCCCTTCTGTGTCCACATCCTAGTGGGGAAACTTATTCTTCCACTTCCTGTACTGCACTGTGAAAAACAGAAAAGGAGATTACCTTTTTAAACATTGTAGTCTGGCATCTCCTCTCTAAATGCACTTAAAGGCAGAGCAATAAAGGGGAGGTTGTGCTAAACATACACCAGGAATATTTGGATTCTTCAGGGTTTGAAACAATGGACACTATAAATATGATAAAAACTGTAGAACGGTTTAAGTTATGTTTGTGGTAACGTTTTCTGATTATTAATCATGAGATATTACAGATGACTAGTGAGTAACATCAGATATTATTTCAGTTAATTGTATCTGACCATGTTAATTTTGGTCTGGGTAGGGGAATCAATTCATTAAAATTACTACCTAAAAAATTACATTTAGGCTCTGAAGCAGTTGGTGTTGGAGCAGTTGGGTCAGGTAAATCCCATGGGTTGTCTCCTGGGTGGACTTGTGCTTAAAGTGAAACACCTGCTTGGATATTTATAGGCCTGAGGCATTGCCTTAACATTTACTGTAACAGCATCTACTCTGTTGGCAGGTGTTCTCAGAAACAATTGGAAGAGAAAACTGAGAGAAATTACACTTCTTTGGGCTGTTAAAGGTAATTAATTTCGCTGATGATCTTAATATTCCTGATACTAATACCTGCTATTCCATTTAGCTTCATGCTCTAATCCAGCAATACCTTGTCTACAGCCATCAGTGAAAGTTTTAATAGTTTTCAGTCGATGCTATTTATTTAAGAAGATTCTGTTATGGTGTTTGCCTCCACTTCCGTTATCAGGGTTTGTTTAGGATTCTTAGTGGTGTAAGAACCAGCCTTTGAATGAGTCTGCGGTATTCTTTGTAATGCCAAGCACCTGAGATTTCAGAGAAAGGGAGTCATGGGATGTATGTCCTTGTCCTGTACGGCAAAGTGGGAGAAGAAATAAAAAAGAACGCACCATAAAAACCATTAATCCCTTGTAAGTCAGAGGTAGACCATAGGAGCTTTAGCTTGTGCCTCTGGTTCCTCACCTGCTATCTGCCTGTGGAAATTTTTTTACAAGGAAACCTCACAGTGAAAATTTCAGCATAAAATGAGCTTGTGGGAAAACTAATGCAACCTCAGAGCCTAGTGAGGTTTCTGTGGGTTCCCCATTGCTACCTGTGGAGATTTCTCTTACGGTCTTTCTTCATGGTCCCTGAATTCCTGAGAACTCCCACCTGATGTGGACATAGAGTCACAAAGCTGTGAATGCAACTTGATGTTTGTTCTTCAAAAGAGGAAGACCTATGTGCAAAATGAGAATCTCCACCAGGGTACAAGGCCAATTTTTCCATATTTGCCCTAGCCAGTAATAAGAAACAGGTGAAATCCTCTAGAGAGAAGTTCTCTGGTCACTCACAGAGGTGTTTATGCATTGTTGTATGTCCAAATCATGGTCAGCATATCTGAGGAAAAAACTTCTATTACTTTAGTTTAAGTGCACAGGCCTAGACATGTGGGCTTAAAGGGGAATATAGGTTCCTAAGAGTTCCACATTATTTTGTGGTTTAGTTTGGCACTACAGAATAGAGCTGTTGGAAACAAAAAGGAAGACGTAAAGTAAATTTAACTTAGGCAGATACTGGGACGTTAAAATCACACAGAATTTATTAAAGTTGACTTTTTCCTGTAGTTTGGGCAAAATATTTTTTTAATATTTAAGTTCTACTTAAAGTCCTGCTTTAGAAAGCCTCCCTGGTGTGCTGAAAGGTTCCAAGAAGTGCAGCTGAGACAAATCATCACTGCAGGGTGAGCAAAGCAAACAAGCAATGGATGCAGAGCCTCAGGGTGGGAAATGTATTTTCAGACATTGCTCCTGACTTTCCATAACCTGTCCTTGTCAAGTCAAGTGCAATGTATTTCCAATCTAGTTTAGAAGGATTACATACGCTGTTTGCTAACTGCAGTATAGTATTTTGCTGTTATTTTTTTTTTGTCAGAATTTTGGTTATGTCAAATATTTTGGGGCTGGCTGAATGAAAGGGAAAAAGAAGAGATGTTGCTGTTTCTTTCCTAGTGGTGTGGGAGCTTCAGGACTTGTTACCTTTTTGCTTGAAAGGTTTTGGAGCAGGTCCAAGAACTCTAAATCACCATTGTGCACCCTGTTAGTTTCCAAAAGGATGGTGGAGATAGGAGATGGATCAAGGAAGATGCCTTTAGTCTGTTCTTTGCAGTTATTTCACTTCTTATAAACTAAACCTATGTGTCTGAAGGAAAAGTGGCTAAGAATGACTAGGAGTTTAGAGTAAGTACTTTAGGATGCTTGAGTCAAAATTTTAGTCTTCTGGATGCAGCTCTCTAATAAATTTAGATCAGGAGAGATTATAATCTGATGGCCTACTCTAGGCATATGCATTCAAATGAATCCTTTTTGGATTTCTACTGGGTTGTTAGGTGAGCAGGAGGAGCAGAGAAACATTGCAGCTCTGCCAATCTAGGTTTTCCTTTGGTTTCAGTGTTTTTTTTAAGTATCTAAGAGATTAACAGCTTTTCTGACCTGAAATTATTCTTTTCCTTTTATCAAAAACAGCTCAACAGCCAGACTTGCAGTCCTGTACTATTTCACTTCACACCTTAATATCTCAAAGTATTTTTTTACAAACACATAAATTTACTTCTGGAATCCTTTTGGATTCTCAGTGAAATAAAACAAAACAGATATCATATATAAAATATATCTCCTCCTCTCTCTCTCTCTGTCTTTTAATTTTAGCTGCTACAGATTCAGGATTCCTTTGGACAAGTGAACAACCCAGCTTTCCCATAGATTGGGAAAATGTTATTGACCTAATCTGCATGCTAGAAAACAAAGAACCATGAAGTTAAACTGGCTGCCATCGTTAATCCCATGCAACATGAGGTGTGACAGAAGAGAAGTCAGAAGGTTGGCTCCGTGAGTTTTAAGTAACGCTCTGGTAGAGCACTCTCATAGCTGTGATATAATAGAGCTCTCAGTGGTGCAGCAGAAGGTGAGAGGCAACAAACTGAACTAATAAAACCATCTAACCCATAGGTAAATGAGTAAGCAGAGTGATTTTCAGCCCAGCACCAACTTAATATGTAGGTGGTAAGAGAAGGGATGGTGTAGAACATGAGCAGAAACCTGCATTTTGTGGGACTAAAGGGTGGATTGTTGCTGGCTTACTGGCTGACCTGCAGTTAGGCAAAGAAGTTAGCCCTTGTCTTGGAGAGGCTGACTGCTGGGATTTTTTCCTATGTGGAAGATATTCTAAATCTACAAATATAATTTAGTGAGAGGAGGCCAAATTTGGGCCTGTCAACTTTGACATATCCCTTAAAAGATTCCAAATGATAGAAGTGGTGTGTAAGAGAGTTGTAACAAAGGAGAGGTTTTCAGTTCTTTTAACAGAGCGCTACATAATCACACTTTCTTCCAGAAGCATTCAGTGTGAAGATCTGTCAATAGAAATCTCAAACTGTGAATATACAATTGAGTTTTATTATCCCTTTGTTATTTTGTAACTACATAGGTATGACAGACAGAAACTGATTTTAAAAGAAATTCACAATTGTCAGTGTGTCACATGCATGAATCCCACTGCTGGAAGTTTTTCAGTAAATCAGCATCTTTGGGTAGGTGCGCCAAATGCCATATTTTAACAAAATGTTTTTGCTCATGGTAACACTCAAGCTATTAATTTAAAGAGAATGAACATCCCAACATTTTGTTGCAGCCTTGCATAGCAGACAGATGGTGCTCTGTCTTGCACAGAGCAGACAAGGAATGACACGGCTATAAGTACCAGATAAGAGGTGCTGAGAGGACGGGGTATATAGGGAAACCTTCAGTTAGACCCATTGCCAAGGCATCCCCAGGAGCCCACATAGGTGAATAAGCACTAAACAAGAGTCATGCATAAGACAGCCCAGCTCTCCTCAAAAGTCCCTTGACTCTCTAAGGAGTACAGTGAGAGGGTACGCAGAGGTCTTCAAACCTTCACACACCAGCAGGGCTATTTGTCTGCCTTTGTGTTTTAAGGATTTACAGCGCTACTCTTCTTTGCAGGGCCTGGAAACCTGCCATGCACAATGCAGAGAGATATGGAAGCCTCTAGTGAACTTCATAGTTCTGTCTTTCATGGGAGAGAAGAGAAGGGAGCAAAACTCTGCCTGAGGGGGCCTATTTTTTTTTTAAGGGTTATTTTTATTTTGTATTAAAATTGATTTGTGATTAATTTGTTTCAGAGTCAGAGAGGGTGTGTTGGCTGTGCTTTGCCTGCCAGATCTTGGCTGCCACCGCCTGTACCTGTGCTCAGGCTTGGGGGTTTCCATTTTTAAGGCTGATTGGGTTTGAATTCCAAAGACAGGCAAAATGTGTGTGCTAAGATATGTGCGTAACACATATTCACCTCATCAGGCACTACACTCTTCTGCAATCTTGCTTCTCTGCCATATTTATTAAATGTGCAGTCTACTAAAGGAAACAACAATTCAGTTCCCTTAATCCCGTTTCTGACGGACCCACGTGCAGATCCTCTGACAGAGCCATGCACCTGTGACTGAGCTGGCTGAGCAGCAAAGCAGAGAGGGGGGCTGAGATCAGCTCCCTGAACAACTAGACCGCACTGAGTGACAGCCTGTTTGTGTATTGAGTGATGTGCAGGATCTGGTTCAAAATCTCACAATGGAATCGCCGCTCTGTGACAGTGACCATAATGTACTTCAATTCAGTCCCCCCACAGGAGCAACAAAGGCCAAAAAATCCACCACAAGTGTGCTTAACTTCAAAAAGAGCAACTCTGTGAAAACAGGGAAGCCCACTAAAAGAAGCTAAAATGGGCCACTAAAGGAATTAAATCCTTCCAGGGAGCAAGAAGATCACTGAGCTAAGGGCACAGCAGTAGAGCATGCTCCATCCTTTGGGAAAGACTTCAGAAAGCGTAAAAGGAGACTGGCATGGATAATCAGCAAAGGAAATAGGAAGGATCATTCAGAAAACTGAATTTATGTCCAAACAAAGAAAGTAGGAAGGATTGTAAACGGAAGACTAAAATATAAAACTCTAATCAGTCTAGCCAAAAGTGTTTAAGGAGTAACTTAGTTTCAGGGATCAAAATTTCCACTAAACCTTTTTTTGATCACAACAACAGAAAGACCTGATGACCAGCATACAAAATGGCTACTCAGAGGATAAAGGCTTTACAGGGAAGCTTAACTCATTTTTTGTACTGATGTTTGCTGTGAGTAAAACTGGAGCTATTCCTGCATAGGAACTTTTTTTTGTGGGGAGATAGTGGGGACATCAGCAAAGGTCTGCCTAAACCAGAAGAAACTGAGGAAGTAATAACAGTACCAGAAGACAGAATGAATAGTAATAAACAGTAATAACAGTTTCCACCCAAAAGCTCTGAAGGCTGAAACAGCTGGATCTGTCTGCCAGGTCTCTTGGAGTTCTTTGAACAGCAAGCATGAGAGTGGTCTGACCAATGTAGTCTGCTTGGATTTCCAACACAGAAGAGTTGCCACATGGCTTAAGAGCTGGCCAAGAAAGTGAGAAACAGAGGATAAGAGTAACTGGCTGGTTCTTGCAATGGAGGAGAGGTCACCAGGGAGATCAATGCTGTTTAAAAATATACCTAAGACACCTGGAAATAGGGGTGAACAATGAAGTGCAAAAGTTTGGTGATGATGTGAAGTTCTTCCAGGTAGTAATGATGAGGACCAGCTGTGAAGAATTGCTGAAGTGACTGGGTAATAAAGTTACCTAGGTGAAATTCAGTGTAGATAAATGTGACGTACATGTACATTGGGAAAAACAAGCCTATTTCATGTAGAAGACTATGTGCTCTGAATTGACAATTACCACTGAAGAGCGAGGCCTGGGGGTTATGATAAACAGTTCCATGAAAACATCAGCTCAGTGCTTGGCAGCAGTCAAAAAAAAGCAAATCAATTGTTAGGAATTATTAGGGAAGGAACAGACAGCAAACAGAAAACATAATTATTCTAATATATGAAACTATAGTTCACCTGGATGTTGAAAATTATGGGCAATTCTAGTCACATAATTGCAAAAATGATGTTTTAGAACTGGAAAATGTATGGAGAAGGGCAACAAGGAGAAGGGCAAACAGAGAACAGCTTCTGTACAGAGGCTGGGACTTGATAGCCTTGTAAAGAGGCAACCTGAGCAGATATATGAGAGGTCTAGAAAATCACAACAGCTAGCAAGAGGGTGGATGCGGACTGACTATTTGCTGTCTCTTCCAGTGCAAGAACACATGAAGGGAGTGGGAGAGAGCAGTTTAAAACAAGAAGAGGGAGTTCATGCAGTGGGTAAAGGGCCTTTGCAACTCCTTTCCAAAGGCTGTAATGAACAGAAGTTTTCATGAGTTCAAGGGAAGACCAATGCTTGCATCTGGAAGGCTGCTATGTTACTTGTGTAGACAAAGCAAAACTAACACAGAAAATTTCCTGAGATGAAAGTACCTGGGGACTATGAGAGTATCAGAGGGGAAATATTATATGTGCTTGTGCTGTTTTTATTCTCCTTGGGTGGCTGCTGCTGACCAGATCCTAGTCTGGATGAATCCTTGCTCTGAACTGGTATAGCTGATCATATATATGTAAGTGCATATGTCATCACAGGTAATTACACATGCATATTTTTCACATCTAGACAGTTGTGACTTACATTGCTAAATTAAATAATGGTTTTTTGGAGAAGATCAAGTATCAAAAGTAAGACTAGAGTCTCAATACTAAAGTAATACCATGATACTTTATAATTATTGACTCTTACTGACTGTTTTCCTATAAACTGTCTTCTAGTTATGAGATTGGGTGTGGGTTGTGGGAGCGAGGACAGAGTGGAGTCCTGACTGCAGGGACAGTGTTTCAGTGGGCAGGTTCAGTTGGTGTTTCAACCATTCATTCATCCCCTTGCACAAGAAGTTCAAGGTCAGGTTCACTTCTTTTCACCTACTAATGACAGCTGAAATTAAGAGACATAATTAGTGCAGGAGTCTTTTTACCTTCAGTAGCAGACCTTGTGCCTGCCTACCATTTTGCACTGTTAGACACCTTTTATACTCATGTTTGAACTGGTCACTCTGAAATATGTTAAGCATAGTTTCTTTGCCCTTACATTGAGTTCTTTCCTAAGCAATTATTTCATCTGTGTAGTTTTAATATCTTTTCATACCTGGAAATGTATAGATTTTAAAAAAATGTGTTTGTGCATTTACCTGAAACTATTTTACCAGCATTTGAGGTGTTGTCTGTATTGTATTTTAACTTGTCAACAATTTTTTTGCTAATGAATAGTATCGAGAAACACATATCTAATAGCTTCTCATACTGCTTGGTTTCACTGTAGAGTAGAGAATCAAAGTTATGAAACTGCATATATTAGTATACTTTACATTTAGGTTGATTAGGAATATTCTACGACATGATTTCATTTGAAAATGCTGACTGATCAAAAGTATAATTTCTGCAAAAGTGTATGAGTTTTATAAGCTTCTGTTTAGCTTCAAGACATGTTGTTTTTAACTTTTTGATTTTCAGGTGGTTTTTTTCTTTCATACAGAAATGTTCTGCAAATGAGGGATTCTGTGATTTGACCACTTCTATCTAAGCTGCACCAGGGAGGGAAAAAAATCCTCAGGTAATTTTTCTGAGTTCTCTGGTTTTTAGATGAATGTTAAAAAGACCATAAAGATGTTAATAATAGAATTATAATTGGATCGATCCAAGATAAAGGATCAATATACTACTCTTCCTGAGAAATGTAACAACTCTATTACAGTTTCTCTTTTTCTGGTACTCCACTAAGATGCTATCTGCCTTACTTTTTTTAAAAAAAACATTCAGACTCTGAACTATCTCAATTTGATTAAATATACACAGATTATTAGGCAGTCTGGAAAGAAAACAGCTGCAAAGGAGCACACTGCCCTGAAGTCAGGCTCGTTTGGCAGGTTTCATACTAACTTGATAGTAATTATGATCTCCATCGAGTGAGACAGGGAGTGAATAAGATATTTAACACTGTGTGCTTTGGCTGTGAAAACCTTTTCAACTTGTGCTTTCAATTTCTGGGATTCAGTGTTATTAAAATATTTATGTGGGTATATTTTAAAAGAAATAATTATCCTTTTCTCCACACACACACTATTTTTTTAATCTCTCAGAGACATTTCTCTCTGTTTGCTGTCCGCTTCCCAGAGATGGATGCTCTAACCACTATATAGAGCAGGACCATAAATATTCTTTTCCAGCACTGGAGCTGCAGTTACAGTGCAGTGAAATCTATCATCTCACTCATATAAGATGCAATCTGTCTGCATCAGAAAATGACCCAGAACTTTCTACCCACAGTGACTGGATTCAATTATGGTTTTAATTTAAGAGATTTGATGCGTATATTCCAGGTAATACAGGTCTTTCTGTGTAGTTCTTGTATGTATAAATTGCTCTTTCTCTTTACTAAACATTATAGATTCTTGTATGATTTATGTAACACTTGTTTTTTACCATCTCTAGTCTAACTCAGTGGAGAGTTCCCCAAATATACGTGTATAGGCTATGTCAATACTCAGAGTAACTACCATGCCTGAACACCTTCTAAATTCTGTAATACCATTTTCTTATGGTGACCCATCAGACACCAGAAAGAATGCAGCATTCTCAGGTGGTGAGGATCTCTGCCATAAGATGTGTAGGGCGTTATGATTATCAGGATAGAAGTGCTTATAAAATCTTAGGATACAATCCTCCTATAAGCCTGAAAGTTGCCTTATAAACTCTAAAGGGTAAAAGGTACCAAGACAATAAATTTGACCATGTTTCACATACTTTTGCACCAGATTCAATCAGGTCTGAAACTCCTGGCAAAGTTTTTGTTGGTTTTGGGTTTGATTTTTAATTTTAAGATTGTAACACATTATGTAACAATCAAGATCTTATTCCTAGGTTTATGTTGTATGAAGCTTATAATTAAAAGTTTAGTATTTACTAGATCTACTAGTAGATCTCATGTTTCTTGTTTCTTGTGCCTTTCCAAGGCACTCCTCCTTGGAGACGGGAGTAGTAGGAATGAGAGGAGCAAGACTGATTTTTCAGAATACTGGAGTCATGCCTCTAATCCACTCCAGAGCATGAATGGGATAGATGATTTTGCAGCAATATGGAGGGCAAAACATGGACATGCTACAATAAGAGATTTTGGAAAACTCCAAATTTTAGCACCCGTGATAAGCTGCCACATGATTAAGAAATTAGGTTTGTGTTCCAGAGTGCTCTAAAACTGAATGTGAACAGTTGCTGCAAATAGTACTCCCAAATGTGTTTATTCTGAGCATCTCTGCATAGTAAGCTACTGTGCTATGTAGTGCAAACCTTGAACAAGCTGGCTCAAGTACCAGAAACAACCTAAATGTGGCAGATCCATGGTCCCTGCATACTTACCACTTACCTTGAAAAAGCCAGGTAAGCATGTCTGCAGAGTTCTAGTTCCCACGTAACTAGGTTATTTCCCTATTGAAGGCAGCTCACACAAAGCTTATATGGTATCTATCCAGTCTGTTACAGTCTATGAAGGAGACATCTAATAGATGAAACCTGACATAGCAAAGGAAAAAATTTGGGCTCTGGATTATAGCTGCCAGCTTCTTCTTTCTTTTCTTTCTTTCTTTCTCTTTTTTTTTTTTTTTTTTTGTTTGCTTAGCCAAACCCCGAGATTCCTTCTCAGTTTCCTCCCTCCCAGTTTGTAATGCAGCAGCCACGTGCTGAGCTTTCACTGATTGCAAGTTCGTGGACAAGTTACCCTGTGCTTACTTGCAGAGCAGACTGCAGGGAGGGAGGAGCATGCAGGGTGCTGAGGAGTCCAAGTGACCCCCATTGGAGACAATAGCTCTACAATTCCTTAGCCCTTTGCAAGTCCACACTCAACTGTTGCCACAACAGTTATCTTTGCAAATATGAATGGACCATTTTTTTCTGCTGCCTTGTGCCCACAAAGTTTGGCAGGATTTTCTAGAAAAAGCACTCTCATCACAATTCCTGTACTGCCTGTTGCATGCTGCAGGCAGAAAGTGAAGAGGATGGGGGAAAGAAATAAGTGGAAGCAAACCACAACCAACATTTCTGAATATTTTTTAAAAAAAAATTGTAAAAATACTATAAAATTTGGCAAGTCTGTGAACATGGCATTAATTTTTTTTCCAAGCTGGTTTGCTTTTTGTTTAACCTTCCTATCTGGGTTAGCTTTTAACAAATTCAGCTGTCACTTTCTACATGAGCAAGAACATTTTTAGTACTGTGGATCAAGCTGGCAAGAAGTGAGCAGTAGTGTGAGACCATCAGCAGGTACGTGGGAGACAGCAGCAATTTCGGAAGCCTGAAAGAGCTCATGTGAGGTTGGCAAAGGGGAATCAACGTTCTAAAAAGCATAGTAAAAATCTTTCTGGTTGTAAGAGGTATTGCTGGGACAACTGTGTTGTTAAGAGCATAATTTGTTTCTCTATACTTCAGCAGTTCCTGATCTTTTGTATGTTATCTCTATGTTTTAAAGACAATTTCCTTTTTTCAATGCATTCGGAAATATTCATCTTTGGATTGAGGTCAGAATTTTACCCACAGTTCCTGAGAGCTGCTTATTTAACATCTGTTTAGAAGCAAGGAGGAGAGCAGGATGTCAGATTTTTAGACTCTCATAATACAGATGGATCAAAAGGTTACTGCAAAAAGGAGCATTTTCACAAGAAATACCCCAATCGTGGAAAATTTCCAAATAAAATTTCCCAATAGTTGTATGTGCTAGGCATAAAACCAGATAAATGACATTGAATTAGCTTGTACATGGATATGAAGACATTAGGGGAAGTATGGTTAAATGAGCCACCTGCTCACCGAATACATATTAACAGACTTGTTGGGTTTAGTCTTAAGTATCAGGGTAACTCCATACTGCAAATGCCCCAGTCAATGCATTTGTATTAGCACTTTGTGGCAGAGAGACTTTAGTCTGCCAGTTCCTAAAAATAAATGCAACGTTCTTGAAGAAACCATGCCAGAGCTGACACTCTGTGTGAAATCCTGAAGTCAAGAGGAACATTTGCACCACCTTTAACAAGGGTAGAATTTATTGACTGATAACAACCACACAGAAATTGGAGAGTTGGTGTAGCAGAGTGATAGTTAATGAAGGGTACCCAAAAGGGTCAAGCTGAACAACACATCAGAAACAAGGGAAAAAGTGTCTTAGGCCATCTCAAATCTGATGTGCTGTTTATCATGCTGGTGTAGTCCTTTGGTATTGAGTATGTCAGCGTAATCTATATTGGGAGTGAAGTTGGGAAGAATACAGAACAAAAGAGGCAATCTAGAAAACAGAAGTTTCAAACAGAAGCTAGGACTCTGGTAGGATACAGTCAGGCTTTCCTGAAGAGGAAGAGGTGTGTCAGAGATAAACAAAATGGGATTACAACCAAGATGAAAGTCATGGAAAGGAAGGTGAGGGGGAAGGGTTCACTGTTCCCAAGGCAAGCACACAACGTCATTATAGAACTCCTTTTACAACAGGTCATTAATTGCCCATTAAACATACATACTGTGGGAAGTAAATATTCATGTTTTGGTGACCCAAGGGTGCATATCACTGACTGAAACATTTTAGTTTCTAATGAGGGATTGACAGTATCGTGTATAAGGAAAAAAAAAAGTGTTTGGATGAAAATGTTTTTAGAGGGAACGTTTTCACCACCTCAGTGATATATAGATTCCTATTGACTTGGTCCTTTTATGGCTCCATGAAATCATCCTGTATTTCCTCAGTTAAATGTGTGGGTAAAAAAAGATATTGAGGATTTCAACAAAATTCTCATCCATGCTACAGAAAGTATTTTGAGGTGTGATTGTTAACATGAGGTAAGGGTGTATCTGTTTGTGTCTGCCCTGTTTCATGCCGTATTATTTTCTAAGCATTAGGAACATGAAAAGGATGTCATGATACAGATTAATTGTTTATTATTGAAATTTATTTTTTTGTTATTCTGTTCCTGGTCTATATGGACATAATTTCAATATAATAGAAAGGACCATAAAACCAAAATCACACACATAAAAAGTATTCTGTCCCCTGTTTTACTTGAAGAAGCATACTTATTCAAGTTTCTTCTTTGTAATGAGACTATTTACCTTTTTTCTGTTCAGATGCTACCACCTTATGGTTGCATGCCATGGTGAAGACTAGGAGAATATTAGGAATTAATGGAGAATAGACTGAAGTAGAGTGTACTCCAAGGAAATCAGAGTAAAACTATATGAAATTGTACATAAATAACATAAAATGCCTGGGAAAAAAAATATTGTAATTTTGGGGTGAACTCATTTCCCTCCAGAAAAGGAGCTGAAATGAAAAACTATCACCAAAATCTGCATTGCATTTTATACCCTTTCCAACTGTCTCCAGAGAGAAGACCTAGCCCAAGAGATCTTGAGGCTAGACTTCTAGAAATGGCATGCTGCCAGAGTCTGATGGAAAAAATTAAAACACCATCTGATATTGGTTCTACAGCTAACAGGATCGTTCCCAGACTCCAGCAGCTTTTCATAAGCATGCGCACACACACACACACACAAAGGAGAAAATTGTGATAAAGGGTTAATATGCTGGGTGAATACTTGTTTATATCTCTATATTGTTACCACTAGGGTGTTGATGAGCACGTATTTATCCATAAGCCACTAATTTACTGCCACTTTGCCCACGGTGTTGGAGAACCTCGTTACTTTCCAGTATCTGATTGGGAGAAGCTGACCAGAATTTTAACAGAATCATTAGAGCACTACAATGAGCTTCATGCTGCAGCGAACCATGTTCTGTCTGAGGATGCCATACAGCACACGTAAGTTTCCTTACTTTCAGTGGGTATAATATGTGCTCTAGCAAAGATAATCATTGAAGTGCAAATTCATTTACAGGTGACCTGCAAGAGTATTAAAAATAACCTCACAGCTCTAGAGATATGCAGAGTGCCCCCAATGACCAGGCTAAGCCAGGCATTTAGCACAGTTTTAATATGAAATGTAACCATTTTTACTTCTAATGCTTCCAAGGAGTCTTCACCTACTGTGAATTGTTGGCTCCTTCTCAGTGTGACCCGTGGGCCTGCTGCTGGTCATATCAAATCCACTGCAGAGCCCCGAGGCAGACTATGGTTTGACCCATCAGGGTATTTTAAAACTCCTTATTACAATGTTACAGTGGTTTCAAACGTTTTACATTTTATGTGGATAGGAAATGAAGGATACTTAAAAATATATATATTTCTGCATGTTAGAAACCTACACAGAGCTTTAGGAAAGAGATTTATTTAATGTCATTAAGCTAGCCCCCTGTTTTGCAAAGGGGTCACGTGACGGATGAGATATCATTTGCTTAATATATTCTAAGGGGCCACCTCATACAGGAGCAGTTACTCCTATGCAGTTAGAATTTAGAGGGTTTTGAAAAGAAAATTAAAAGGGTAGATGGGGAGAGAGAATGAGATTACATGTGAATTTGTTAAATCTTCTTTTAGGGGAATTTCTGAGACATACCTGCCATGTTTCTAAATTTGACAAGTGCTTCATAAAGTGGTTTTATTTCCTATTCCTGTACAGACTTTATTTTTGTGCTGGGGTGCCAATTTCAGCACCAATTCAGTTGAGTTCCAATTATTTGAGTTATTTACTACATTGTTTTTCCCATAAAATTTGCTAGACGGTCGCTATGTTATTTAATTAAGGCTTCCTCATATAAGCAAGCATTCCCACATTCATTTGTCAGAACAAAATACTCATTGCTTTTGCTGGGTATTCACTTACTGCATTCTACATAGTTTGAACTGTAAAATGGCCTTGATCAGATTTGGTTTGTATGTATTGTTTCACCCTCTGTTTCTCATGCAAATTTAAATTGATAGCAGCTTTGACTTGCTGGAAAGTGTTAACTCAAAATCTGCACCTCTTCCTTTTCACAGGAAGATAAAATAAAAAAATATTTCTGTTCACGTGGACTCCTTCCTTTTAGCTCCTCAAGCCTAAACTGACTTTACTATAAATTTAAATAATATCTCTTATTACAAAAACCTTGGTGTATCCAAAAATTACCTGTTTATAGCATTCTCACAAAAGTCATTAGATTTATCTCAGTACTAAAGTGAAGATGGTAACCCCCAAGAAATATGTACAGGCTTCATCCACTGGGACCCAGAGCAGAAAGCAAATTAGCTCTTTATCTTGTTTGGATTTTTGTTAATCAAGAAAAATGCCCTTAATTACTCTGACAGGAAGCAGTGCATGTAGAAACTGAACTGAGCCTGGGGCCAGATGTCATGCATGTCTGAGATAGCATAAGTTTGTTGTGCTGCTTCTCTGTAAATAGAAGAGAACCTCTTCAATTACAGTAGCAAGAAGAACTTGTTATTTTATCCAAATAGGAATTTTAATAAGTCACATAAGAAAAACTTACCCTTTCATGGTTATAAATGTTTATTTTGTATTAGCAACCTATAACAATTTTTTTTTTCATCCAGAAAGCCAGAAACTAAGTAAGTTAGCCTATGCTAACTGTGCTGCTGACAAGTATCTTACTTTAGGTTAGTGTTAAGGTAGAGAGTAGAGCTTTGTGATATTGCCTACAGTTCCACAGTTCTGATATTTCACGTATTATCTGTGGGTAAATTACAAGAGTCATTCTTTCTTCACAGCATTTTTGCTGAGAATTACCACTAAGGCAAAAAACCCCTAAAATTAGTTCTATGAGCAAGAAAACAAAGACAGGTTTTCTATGGATTTATGTCCAGGGCTGCATTCCCATCTGAATTCCAGGTTATATAATGAGTGGTAATTTCACCCTGTAGCCTTTCCTGTATCAGCACATTGTAAGATTTTTTTTTTTTTTTTTTTTTTAAACACATGGCCATGTGGGGTTTGTGTTTTGGTTTTTTTTTAAACATGGATGAGCTTAATGTCTCTGTGACCTTTCAACCTCTCAATTTTTATTGCAGCTGGCTAGTGAAAATTGTCAACTTTGGATCAACAGGCAAGCATGAAGTATAATTGAATAAAAATGGGAATGAAGCACATTAGTTTCCCTAAGGAAACTACATTTAGAAAAGTTGAATTAATGCAAAATGTAGAGCAGAACTCAGTCAAAACTTCGATCTAATTTCCACTGGCTGCTCTTGGAAAGACAGGCATTTCAGATCAGTAGCTTGTAGCTTGGATCAGTCTATGAAATTTTGACCCTGGAATACTGCTCTGCAAATTGTCTTGTTTCATATGTAGGCTGTTCTTTTGAGTGCTTGCCATTGATAAGCAATGTCAGAAAGCAAATGAAGACAGTATCTCACCACATTCGTGCATATTTTCTCATCTGCTGTTTTCTTTTTCTCAGTCTTTATAAGGATTGCTAATTTAACTTTCCCGTTTATGTTGTTTAAGCTGCAAAAAGTAGGCCACCTACCCCAAGTTCCAACTAACATCAGCAACCTATGACACAGGTTCCCAATACAGAGCAGGGGTCCCTGTCAAATGAGCTGCAGCCCAGGCAGGAGATGAAGGCTGTGCTGTGGTGCTGTGAGAAGCACTGTGAGAGGCAGCAGGCCCCAGTTCTTGGCTCTATAAAACTCTGCGCAAGCTGGGAGACATCAGTCTCAGGCAGGTGATATGGTACCAGCCAACTGACTAGGTGAGACCTAAATGCCTTAGAAACAATGTCTCCTGGCTCCTACTGAGTTCCTGCTATCACAGTTTATCTATAATTTAGGAAAGAAACATATAATCTTGCCAATTGCCCTTTAAAAGTTGTCAGCTCCTTGTTTACACCATTTCATGAAATAGATAATATTTCAAGGTTACTTGTGAGTAGCTTTTGTTCTGAGATGACAGGGGACATTGCTTCTAATTAACTCAGCATGTTTATTAGAATCAAGTTCTTCAAGTCCACGGGATCTGCATTACAGAGAAATTTAACTCCAAGCATAATGTAGTAACAGGTAGCTAACATTACTTAATCTACTGGAAATTCATTGAAATAATGGGAAATTTACCCCACTTTGACTGACAACTTAAAATAAAAAAATTACAACTTTCTCAAAATATATGGTCAGTAAAACTATAGTGGTATTAATAGATTTCTAAATGATTATTTTTACACGAATAGAAAGTCTCCAAAGATGTTCCTTTAGCAGGGATATGCCTATAATTATAGAAAGTAAAATAAGTATTTTACATTTACAGTGCATAATAAAATGTAGTCAATGATGAAAGAATATTATGTAATGGAATCCAGAATATCAGAAATGAAAGCTGCAGAAAAAAGATTTTCTGGTGTTCTCATCAGCAAAATTCTGTAATCGAGAAGTTTACTCCTCGATGTTTGATGGGCGAGTCTCTCTCTCAGCACATGCTGAAGGCAATACTGACTCAAGACTAATTCTCCTTTCCTCTTAGTGTATTTGTCTATCAGTTTGTTTTTAGAAACAGGTACATTCATGGTGTTTCTATTGAATCTCTTGCATATGAAATACAGCTGCTTTGATACACAGTAATGAAGCAAATTTTCACTCAAAACCCCAGACTAATGGCAACCAAAATGTCTTGTGTTGGTTTTGAGGAATATCTAAAGGACATAAGATAAGCTTCCAAGGATTCTGGGCTCTTTGCTCTGAAGCTGGTAATCACTCAACTTCTTGATTTGATATAATTTGAAATTTCCAAAATATTTTTATTATCTCAAAACTAGCTACTCTGTTCCTTCTTTTGGAAAGATTGAAAATGTCTAAATTTCGTTCGTAAGCAAAAATGTTCTTTTTGAAGAATAGAATCTCTCATAAAATTACAACCTTGATTTCCCATTCTTCTTTAAACCTGCCTTAGATACAAGGTAATGCCCTTGTGAGTTTAAATGCTAGAGTTCAGGTCTATAAGTTTTCAGACAGCCTGAATGTATTGTCAGACCTTCCTCTGTCTAATTTTAGGCCTTGGATTTGAGCTTTAACTGCAGACAATTTAAAAAAAAAAAAAAAAGGAAGATGTTAGTGAAAATCTTAACAGCAAAAAGGAAAAAATCTGAAGTAGTCTTACAGAAGACTTTTATTCATGCTAGACACCATATCCTTGTGCAGAACTGTAAGACTCTCATATGCAACTACAACGGGCCAGAGGATGACCTGATGCAAGGAGAGTGCATTTTAATCAAAACATGCTCCCTCCTTTTTTTTTTTTTTTTTTTTTTCCCTGCTGAATTTTGTAATAGATCCCCTCAAAGAAAGAACAGGAACAGACTCTGTCCTGATAATAATTTTTATTTATCCTCCTGTCTCTGGAATTTTAACTGATTCACCTGCCTGCAAAGCTGATGATTTATGTGAAGTTTCCAGAAGTGGCTTTAATATGGCAGTCTTCATGGCAGGATAGCACTTTGTGCGGAACCCCATTCTTAGAGGATGGAATTGGAAGATGGTGGTTGAAACTATTAGAGAAAGGCATTAGTCCTCAATAACAACAAAGAAATGGCATAGAAAAGATAAAGTCTTGTCTAGTTGCAGTCCTTTCCTTATTTGCTTTCTGCTTCCAAAATATGGTTTTAGTATAAAACATTAACATTATTTATCAGCTCTAACTTGGAATCAGCAAGAGCAGCTGAAAATTACATATGAATGGGCCATATTTGTGTGTCTTGTGTATACTGCTACATGATATGAATAGCCAGAATTCCTATGATATCCGCATTCTCAAGGAAAAAAACAAACATCGCCCACACTTGCAGATAGCCACACAATATAGAGGCACCCATTAAAACTGCTCACTTACAAGGTGGCCGTATCCTGGCACCTACGTTATTCAAAATGTGAAATCATGGCTTTGCTGATTGACACTCCTGTATAGCACAGGTACCCTCTGAGGGTTCTTCGAGCCTGCTCTGATCGCTAGCTCTGAGTTTCAAACTGAAGCATAAAGGTACTTCTCTATTTGATGGTTTCACCAGGCAAACGCTGTAAGTATTATGTTATTTTCATCTATAAACGAAAATACAAATTTGGCTCGTTTACCCTATCATATGAAAAATCATTCAATCCTGGAGCTGAATCAGAAAAATCTTCTCGTATCAATGATTTCATTTGATTTATAAACTCAATAGTAGCTCTTTTTTGCAAATTGTCTACAAATAATTATATATAATATACATATCGCCCAAGTTTTACTTTGCCTTTATATTCAAGACGATTTTGATGCTTATTTTATCTTCTTCCTACCTCCCCCCTCCCCCAAACAGGAGTGGTTTACTGCTTTTCTTTCATTCTGCCGGGCTGCTGTCCACGCAGTCGGCAATCCCTGCATTTAACTAGAAAATTTAACGATCCTAGAGGAAAAATATTTGCGATAGAAAGCAATTCATCATTACGGAAGGGCAACCGATATGGGTTTATAGCGTGATCAGCAAGCTGCTCCGAAAACAAAAATGCTTGCTCCCGGGTTTGGGTAGCGGTGCCGGTCTTTGTGACAATGGCTGCCTCTCCGGATCGGTAATTGCCTGCTGCCCCCTAGGGACCCGGCTCCGCGCGGGGCGCCGGCCCCGGCTCGCCGCCGTCCGGGCTTGCTGCCGTCCAGGTGTCTCCTGGGGAACCCTTCCTCTCCTCTCCGCCTTTTTTGACCTTGAAAGTAACTTTGAACTTCTCCCTGTTCCAGCTAGAATGATAGGACTTGCTTTTGAACTCCTCCCAGGTTAGTTTTGTTGGAATTTTTTAAAAAGTTGATTATTAACGAGTTTACAGCATTCTGTGCATTTTCCGTGCATGCGTATTTGCGTTTATACATAACATTTTCTCTCCATCATTTGGATGGGGTGGTAGCACATTTAAACGTTCTTTTTCCTTTTGGCATTTCTAGGAGATGGGTTTTCTTTTCAGTTGCTTGTTAAAAATGAGCTGTGTGAATTTCCTTCTCAGAGCCACGCTTTGCTTCAGTGCTGAATGAGAGAAGCTGGAAACTGCAGTACTTTGCACAGATGTCAGATACCCCGATGAGTGATTTCTTATACTTGTTGATGACATGGTGGTTTCAGGTAAATTATAACGATGAGAACAGTGGTAAGGACATGTTTCCTTTTGCATCACTTGCATAGGTGAGATGAGATGTCCACAAAAAATTTGTTCAGAGGAAAGAAGAATTTTGCCAAAAGTATTTATGATCAAAACAGTTCGGAAATAAAAGATGGTAAAATGAGCAAAGGGCAGTAGGTTTTGAATAGGCTTCATCAGCAGAGGGGAGAGGTCATCTGGGAAGATTAGTTATAGGAGCTATTAAATC
Organism: Egretta garzetta; assembly: GCF_000687185.1. NCBI lineage: Eukaryota > Metazoa > Chordata > Aves > Pelecaniformes > Ardeidae > Egretta > Egretta garzetta. The sequence goes on along the minus strand of NW_009260022.1, from coordinate 4,775,556 downwards.
ACCTCTGTGACACTGTTAGAAGAAGCTGCTTAACATAATCATGTGCAATCAGTAAAAATGCTGTTTATTACAAAAGGTTTTTGATTTTCATATTTGATATTGTAATGTAAGATAGCGTAATGTAAGGCCATACACATTTCCGCACTACAAATTATCAGCACTAATGATTTGTGGTGCTTTTTCTGACAACTTTCAAAGTAAAAAATTGTTGGGAAATACCTCTCCAAACCTATTTTCACTAATACATTTAAAGACTTGTGTAGAAGTTTTTCTTTGTCCTGTAGTTGTAGACACTGGCAACTGATACAGTGTTTATGTATCGACTGGTCCTGCATCCTGTACCTCTGTTTGAGTTTGATTATCCTTCTCAATGACACAATGCCAGCCGTCTCTTTGAAGTGCTTATCGTTTAGTGATAAGAATCCACAAAAAGGGATTGTCTGCCAATCTTGTCTCTTCAGTTTGGAGTTAGACTGCTCTAGCATATTTTCTTACATGTAAAGTAGAGAATTATATCATCACTTTTGTTTCTCATATATTTATGTAATACTATGGATTATCTCGGGATGAATGTGCCAAATCAGAGTTTTGGATTAGGACACATCTTGGCTGCAAGATGGGTTAGAAGTTGACTCTCGTGTTTGATGAGGACTAGTTTGAAAATTTGAGGGTGATGGAATCTTGCCAGGGTTTTTTTTTTTTTTCTTTGCATAAGTTCTTGGCAGAAATTAGTATCTTGCAAGACATTAGCTTATAATTTTGCCTGAATTTCCCTTCATTTTGGGTCATAATCCTGTGAGGATACATGTTCTTCTTCTGTCACCCTGAACAATGTCTAGATTGCCTGTGAAAACAAACTCCTAATTTCAATATAAGCCTGGAAAGCGTTTTACAAGTGGAACTGGGCCAGAGTTTCTCAGTGAAAATATCTGGATGCCATCTGGTCCTGTGGGTGCAAGAGGTAGAACTCAAAGTATCTGGAGACTTAGCCGGAGGGGAAAGAGCAGTTTTTTTTTTCTGGCCTTATTTTTCTTTATAGTCTTAGACCTCTGGCAGAAACGCAAACTAATTTATAGTGTCATAAATTCCAGAACTGCAAAGGCTGGAATCTCTAAAGAGCCAGCATTAGGAATCTGAGGCATTGTTTATCACTATCTTTCTTCACTGTTACACTGCTGATGATTTCAGTGGGATTATTTTGGCCTAAATCTCAGTTATAGTTTTATTTCAAATTTTTCTTACATTGTGATGTAAGTTAAATCTGTGTGTATTAAAATTTTACTACCTACAGAATAGTGTATGAAATTTGCAGAAAGCTGCTAAATCAAGAATAAGAATTTACATGCAAACTTCATTATATACTGCAGTGAATTCTCTTGAGCCAACCCACTCACACTGACACCAGTGGGCGCATTTTCTTTCTCTGGCTCATCGGTTTGCCTTGAGCCATATATCAAGTAGTGATATATGTCAGGACCCTTTGTCAAGCACCCTCAAATTTGACCGGGGCACCCACAAAGCACAATAAATTTCCAGATAAACTGAATTAGCCAGGGGATGACCAAGTATTGAAAAATCAGTAAACTTAATTCGGTCTTAACTGTTGCAGTGTTGCTTTCCATAGTGACACACATAGGACCAAACATCTAGCAAGCTACCAAGCTGCAGAAGATTATAGACATGGATTTCCACCATCAAGGCAGTACTCTCACTTATTTTATTATTTTCTCAAACAAGTCCACCTGGTCCATAAAAGTAGTATCATGTCAGTAATTTAGAGCTGTATTTTTTAAATTTTACTGCCTCATTATGTCTTATTTTGGTTAAACTCAAGATATTCCTGCATATTTTTTTTTACCTGCTTTTTGGTGATTTATTAGATGGCGTTAGCATGTGTTGGCTCTTTCTTTCATTTTCCCTGCTTATCTGGCAGCCAGAAAGAGCTAGAATGAGGTATGAGTGCAAGTAGAGTACATACTTTTGGAAAGCATTCTGAAGCATAATGTATTGAAATCTTCTATAATGAATCCTTGTTTGCCAGAAAAAATATTCAACCATGCCAGAAAATTATGTGTGAGGAAGAAGCACTTTTCTACCCCCTTCTTTCCTCCCCCCCTCCCAATTTGTGTTGCTTGGAAGAGGAGACAAAAAATGGCACAGATGCATGCAGTATTGCACAAAGAGTATATATGGACATTTCAGTCATTGATATTTCCCCATTTTCTGATGCTAATGTAAGATATGTTGGGTTTGCATTTATAATTAAGATGAACAGATGGTGAAGACTTAGTTTAAAGTAATACTGTACATCCATTAAAATAATCTCTGCTGACAGTGATTCTTCACTATAGCAAGACTTAATTGCATATATAACACATATACATCAGAAAGAACTCTGTCTTAAGCCATTTGCTCCATTAGGACAATAGTAAGACAGACGTCACCAAAACCGGATTTGTCCTGGAGACTCCTAAGAGTAACAGATGCATCTCTGCTGACAATATTGGCTTGCTTTAATTAATGAACGCTTTATGAATAAAAGAAAACATAATTTCTCAAAATATACAGGATTTCTTTTTTAAAAGGCACCCATGTTTTGAGGGAGGAACATTTAGGAACATGACAGAAGTAAATTTTTAACAGATTGATTTGATGTTATTTACACTATTTCTCCCATGGAGTAGTACACGTAATTTGTGGCGTTCTTTGGCAAGTTTTATAAATGTGTGTCTTTGTGGACTGCATTCATGTTTTAAGTTAGGTATATTCTTAAGTGTCTGACTGAAGCAAGTACTTAAGCTGTTATGAAGCAGAAGCAGATCTCTGCACATTTTCATTTTCCATAGGGATGATACAAAATGTCATTTCACAAGTAGTTTATTATATGGTTATGTAAAAAAATAATTTTGTGTTTTCACCTTAAGATCTATACTTCACAGGAAATGGAACTTCGATTTAGCCCCAAGTGGGTATCCATCCTTCACCTGTTGTACAGAACAGCAAGACACATTAAGCAACAATACTTATTTTTCACAAAAGAGGTCAGTTATAGAGGTGGTTGTATATTTATAACTCAACTCCTTTTCTGTTCTGTTCTTTTCTTGTCCTGCCTACCATCCCACATCAGTACCTATTTTCTGTGATAATGAAATCTACTGAACTCTAACCTCCAAGGATATAGTTTGGCAGAAATATCTCCCTTCCTTCCCTTAAGCTTCCTGTGTAAGGACATATATTTTACTATTGTTGTGATTACCAAAAATGAAGTATAAGCAGGGTTTGCTGAACACTTTTGCAAGTTTTTTAAGCTAAAATACATTTTCTGTCATGCCAAAATTATCAGCAAAGTTGCTATATAGTGGCTGAACGGTTCTCAACTGAGGAAAAACAGTTGTCCACACTAGCTTCACAGAATCAGTGAATCCCCATCCTATGTCAAGTGCTTCATCTGTTGAAGGCCTGGGCTCCATATTGTCTCCTCAGCAGTTGTCACTGTCCATGAGAATGCCTTGGAGATTGTGTTGTGTGATACTTTGGTTTAATTTCCTTCATTTTTTTCCTGTTAAATTTCTGCTTTGTTTAAAAATATTTAGATATTTATTGAAGCAAGAACTTGAACCCTGAGGTCCCATTTTCCGCATGAGTACCCCAAACCTCAGGTTATTGAGCCATTTTCACTGTCTCTCAGAATATTTAAGTATATTAAACCAAGTGGAATAGCACCAGCAGGAGAGATTGAGAGTCTTTATCCTAGAATATGAAAACTCTATAATATGGTAGTTAAACATTCTTCCAGGAGATGCGGTTCAAAACGCCCTCAGGCAGAAGAATGAATTGAATTTCATCTATCTGAGATGACCTGTAGGGTAAAGCAGGAGAGAGATACTGCTTTCTTTTAATCAATACCTTACGTTTCTTTAAAATATCTGAAACGGAAATTGAATATTTATCTTCAGTGTGTGTACCTCCCTCCCACCCCCCAACTAAAACAATTTAAAATTCATTTGGACAGAAAATTGGGTTTGGAAAAGGATACAGTTTGGCAGCTGCACTGACGAAGTCTTTCATTTGTGTAGACTTCATTCTGGTGACAGAACTAATAAGACCAAGTAGTCCTGTAAATATAGCTGAGGTATTTGGGCAGTGCTCACTGATAAAGGAAATAAGAAAGGGGAGGAGGAGTGAGACAGGCTGGGAGCCAAGGGACCAAAAAAGGCAGCAAGTTTTACAAAACATTCATTTGACTAATTTGCTTAACATAATAAAGAAAGGATGGCTTTATTTGGGGAGTTAGCTGTAATGATTGATTAGAAGGGCATTATATTTGCTGGATATGGGATGAATAATGTCTGTGAATGGATATAGAAAATATCTCTCCAAAATTGGAATAATCCATAAGTCATAGGATGCAGAGCACAAAATACCAACACACTAACATGCTAAGAAAGGCTTTAAACAATAACTGAGCAAATCTTGGAAGAGTTCCAAAGAAACAGGGAACAGAAAAGGAACTACATGCAGAATAATGGGGTTTAGACAATAGAGATAGTGCAGCAGACATTTGTGAATGGAGTATTAGCTCTTTAATTATTATAATTACCTAAGTTTAAGGTCAAGGCACCTGTGCATTGCTGCCTGTGAGAAACTGATTAAAAAATTAGAAGTACCATTTAATCTCTGTGATACTATTTCCAAAAATTCTCTTAGAAATTTGGATATTGCCAACATCATTACTTATTATTTGTACTGTACCTAGAGACATCGACTGAGATGGGTCCCATGTTGCCACCCTGAGATCATTGACATCAAGATTGATTCTCTTATCACTTAAAATAAAATATAAAATGAAAATCCTCCACAGGGAGGAAAACCATGAAAAATGAAGGCTCTCTGATCCTAATTTGTTCTGCTTTCCCATTCATGCTGGCCGTGGAAATTAAAGGCTTCATATTGTTCCCTTTAGTAATTCAGACAAATCTATTCCTGGTCTTGGAAATTAACTTCTTCACTAATCAGTTGGTATAACCACAGATTTGCTGCAAGGGAACCTTATCTGAGAAGCAGCGAAGGTGGATCTTGTCACCTGGATGGGCATGAAGCACAGAGTGTTCCAAAGCATCTCTGGTTGGAAACAACCCAGTTAAGTTCCTTGCCGTTGGAGGCTCTGTGCTGGTTTCTGAGCAGGAGGATGCAACTGTCTAGCTTGTACTTCTGCAGCACCACATCTAGGCAGCATGTCACACCAGTGTCTGCCAGCAGCATTGCATTTCAGTGTTTTGCTTGCTCTCCACCGTGTCAGAATAAGTTTGAATTTGAAAAGGAGTAGGCACAGATCAGTGAGTTGCATACACATAGAGAAGGCTTTCTTTTCCCTTTTTCCTCCTCCCCCAAGGGCATAAATATTTGGAATTAGATTGTAGGTAACAAAAGAAGACTAGTCTCAATAGGAATGGATATTGGTGTTTTCTACTGCCAACATAGAGGAGACTCAAGTGAAGAATGAGCATTGAGTTGAGGGAATTAGGGAATCAACACAAGGGCAAGGAAGAAGGAATAAAACAAAGAGAAGCAGGAAATAATTGAGGTGATGGAGCCAAGGTATGGAGAGGTATTACATATAAAGGTTTTCTAAAAGCTCACAGGGATCGGAAGCATAAGGTTATTTCTAGAAAAAAGAAGGGAGTGAGCGAGTGCATGAAAGGAAGTCATAGATGAGGACAAGAAAGGGAAACCTGGAAATAGAGACTGAAAAATAAAAGGTGACAATTTGGAAACTATTTGCTTGCACATTTGTTATAGCTATCGCTCTGCAATATAATTTGTGACAGAAGAATATTTCCGTCCCAGTAAAAATTTGAATTTTTATAGGGTTTTTTAAAATGAGTGATTTCTAATAAAACACATATGGAAATTTAGTTTACATTTTTGTCTTAGAAAGCAAGCCTGATTTCAAAATTTTAGTTTGCTGTTTCTTGCCTTTCTCTCTCTTTTTTGCTATTTCTTCCCTCTTCCTTTTCCCCCATTCTAACAACTCAAATCTGCACCATCTTCAAAATAAGTATGTATGTGCCAGAAAGGAGAACTAAAATGTAATTCTGACAACATAAGAACTTCTAAAAGTGAAGAAAAACTAAACATATCACAACTGCACTTGACAAGGAGGAACTGGTTTTGAAAAAAGTCACCCAAAAGAATGAAAAATATAGATTAAAATAAACACAATAACATCTTCTGATGAAAAAATGTAAGTAACGTTTCCAGAAAAGCTTCACTGAGGAAACAAAGACATTTTCTAATCTGTATTTATTGCATTTCTGAGCTAAAAAGAAAATGCTGAAAGGACATGTTAAAACAAAAGCAACCTTTGGATCTCTTTCTGACCCTGAAGCAAGTGTCAGTCATGGCTATCATTGCAGAGGGAGATGTTTTGTCTCCAGCTGTGGCCTGTGGGTGATAACCAGACCTTTTACATTTCAATTGTAAGTATTAGAGATAAAGATGTCATGAAAGAAACAGAATTAATGTTTTTTCACCACTGTACGTGCTCACACCTTCTTGTGCTCTCACTGGTTCAAGGGTCATTGTTTACATTCACATCTGAGGTAAAATGTGCTAGTGATGACCGCTGGAAAAAGAAGCTCACAGAAGATGAACTGAGAAAATGAGGCGCCTGTGGTGAAATTCTGGATAAAAGCATGAAATTAACTGCCATCCAAGCCAAAGAGGGTGAGTAACTCCAAGTCAGTACCACCATCACTCTGATTGACTGAAGATGAGGAAAAAGATAAGAGGATGAGAGGGTGGAAAGCTTTTAGTGACTCAAAAGCACTTATTAACAATAAATAAATAAATAAAAGTGAAGAGGAAGAACCCTTCTTCATTTTCTCGACTTTTTGGTCAGATAAAAGAAAGTCTTGCAGTTTTGCTTGATAGCATCTTGTGAGAGGGATGGGAATAATGTGCAAAGTATGGCAGGAAATCTGAAGTATTTCATAGTTAGAATATAGTTATAGTGAAAAATGGGACCAGGCTGATTGTTTTCATTATGTTTAAAAACAGAGTTTGACTAGAGCAGAAATAATGATCATTAGGATTATTTGTTTTAAAATATAATCTGGAAAATTCAAGTGGGAAGGTTCTGTGAGTTAATATATAAGCATAATTAGAAGCAGTTGCTGCTTTAAAAAAATTGCAATTTAGAAATGCAAAGAAGTAAAAGGATGGGAGGAAGAACAGAAAAGGAAGTTAATATAATTTCCAGCAAAAGTTTATCCTTGGAAATATAAAAAAAATCTGATGATAAAAGCAACTTGACAATATCCCAGGCTATCTAGGGACATTGGGAAAGCTTGACTGAAAACTAGATAAATATGTCTTGCAAAATTATTTGGTTTGGTAAAGTGGCTGGAATAAATTATCTTCTTAGGTTCTTTCTAGCACAATATTTTCTGACTGGGGAAAAAAGACCCCTGGTCTTCTGATTCCAGGCCAGCCAATATCTTTCTCATTACACCACATGGGCTTTATAAGGGACATGATGTGGAACTTTGGGTGTCATTGCAGTCAAATTGTGAGCTGCTTATCCTCACTGGTATGCAGCTACTTGCTGCAATAGTCCAATTACTTTAGATGTGTCTGTCTGTGCAAATAATTTCTACCAAAGGCAAGAACAGATCCATAATATGGCTCTTAGTTTTGGGGGTTGGACTTGGGTTTTTTTTCTGTCCTAGACGTTTTTTTTTCAGGTAAGAATTTAATTTGCAAGGATCTTATGAGGCAGAATATACTTATTTTTGTAGAGTGCTCTGAGATTGCAAAGTGAGAAGTGCTAAAACCTTTAGAAGGTCTTGTTACTCTTCCCCACTAATTAACAACACTGTAAGTGTTGGAGTGTGAATTTGCACTGTGAGTTCTATGTAATGATCTCATACTATAGAAGAGAATACCTATACTTTCTGGTGATATCTGCATTGTTTAGCCAAGGCAATGTAGAGAACATAATTTCTTCTACTGGCTTGGAATTACAAGGGTTTGGCCAGGCAGATTCAAGAGAGAATGGCTGGCAATTTTTTTATTGACCGAATTTGTCAACACTTAAAGGTGAGAAAGGACAATAAATGGGAATGATGAGACCTTTTTTTTTTTTTTCCTTTTACAATTGACAAATAACTTCACCAGGCAGAAATACAGCAGAATGAATTGTAATAAACACAGTGTTTGTGGTAAATTATCTTTGTTAGTGAGGAAAAATCAATGTATTGATTTATTCTTTTTATGTGCAGAATCCAGTTATAGGATGCCTCATAAAATCATCCTTTTAATCCTCATATTACCTGCAAGATAAGAGTAAATTAGGGAAACTCCACTTCAGATCATAGTGTTTCATTCTCTTTTTGCTTCTGGAGAAAAAAACTTGAGTGGCAGAAATGGCAAAATCACGTTCTTATTGATTTTGAAGCATACTTAAAGAGTAGCTCCCCCAGGTTCAAGTTGGGGTAAAAAGAAAAGCTATGTGTCTGAGACAGCTGGTTTGTGTGAGTAAATGTAGCCACTGACTTCCCACTGTAAATCCTACTGACTTTCTGCAATAGCTCACCTGAGTCAGCTAGCTAATGGCAAAAAGCTCTGTAGATCCGAGCAAGGCACCCTTCTGCAGGGCAAGTAAAGAGGTTAGATATTTCTGGAAGCTTGAATTAAACTTCGTGTAAGTGATGCCAGAAGGCTATGTGAGTTGAGTTGCGTTTTGTATCTTTTTGATTATGCTTTTTGGAACAATATTCTAATTATTGTCTTTTTCATCTTCAAATTCCAACATAACTCCAGTGTTGTTTCTGAAGTAACACGTGCTGACACATTCCCTAACATACTTCTGAAAGTTGTAGGATATAATTTGGCAGATTTACATATGACAAATTTGACATTTTGGGGCTAAGTAGAGCAAGTTGAACACAACCACCTCTGACTCTATTGCTGGCAGTAATAAAATTTTATGAAGGAAGTGAGCAGATACATGGGACTAGTTATACCTTGTCAGTGTAAATGCACTGAATTAGAGTGAGTTATACAAGTGTAAAAGCAGCATAAAAGAGGAAAAAAAATAAATCCAGAATATTTTGAAAGTGCATACAGTGTCATGTTATTTATACTACTGTGCTGCTGAAAGCAACCAAAACACTTTTGGCATGGTATTTGTGCATCCCTTATGGGCAGGTGTGCGAATGATCTTTCTTGGGCTTTTAGCATGGAGCAAACGTGCACAATGGGGTTATTTTTCCTGGACTGGAGAATGAAACCAAGGAAAAGAAATATTAGCTTGGTTTTTGGTGCCTCTATTTCCACCAACCAGATTTATTTTGCCAATTAGAATCATGGTGAGAGTCACTATGAGATGATGCTGAAGAGAGTGTTCAGTGGAAAATGCTTCACCTATTTGTTACAATTCTCCCAGTGGGTGTTCAGTTGTAAAACAGTAATTTAACATATAGAGTAACCTAGAATCTCTGCCAAATGCTTATTCACCTATGTTGTTGGCTTAAGTGAAGATACAGATGACTGGCCTGAGCTTGATGTTTGTAATGTCATTAGTCATGGGAAAAAATGGGGTTCTTAATTGTTCATTTTCCTTTAAAGATATGAGGAAATAAAATTCAGATGAGTTAATGTTGCAGGCATAGACTCTCCTGTATTTTTCTAGAAATAATTTCATGATATATTTTTCAGCCTTTTGAGTAACACATGGTCTTTAAAATACTGTTTAATTAAAAAAGAACATAAGCATAACTTGTTTCTTGTGGTTTTAAGCACAACCCCATCCTTCATAATTTTTCCAGTACTTCCTCAAGATTTCCAGCCCAGTTTAAGCCATTTTTCAAGCATTTGATTGATTAACTTTGCTCTGCAGTTGGACATTTTCTTTCAAATTTCTTTCAAAAAATTCTTTGATTTGTGACTTCTCATAGTGCTAGGTTCCCACTTGAACCAGCTAGTACAGCGTTTATGGCAGTAGGACTCATGTGGTTAGAGCACATTTGCATAGCAGTCAATGTCTGATACACTTCTCTGGGTTGTGCTGGGCTGAATAGGGGTAGCTAGAACCAAAAGTTCTCAACCTCAGCTGTTTTGCATCAGGTACCAAGGAAAAGGTACTCAGCAACTGTTCACAAATGGAGAAGAGAGGTTTGTAAAGTAAAATGAGAAGAGTGTGTGCCTTAAGAAGTGTGTTTCTTTGTCTTTCAGCAATTCTTTCCACAATTCTCATCTGCTTTAGATACAACATTTTGTATATTCAGGTCTTGTTCTCTGACAAATTCTGTTCAATAACTGGTAGAAATTGCAGACCTGAAAGAAACAGGTCCCAGATACAACTGGCTTTTACACGAATGGCTGTATAAGGTTTTTCCCTATTTTCCCTCTGCCTTGTCCTAGGTCATATTTTGGCATTCCTTTGCTTCATCTTTTTGACATACAGTATTTTTCCATGGTGTATTTTTGTGTTCATGCACTTTGTGAGATTTCCCTTCAGCTGTGCTACAGTATACATGCTGTGCATAGTACCTGGAGAATTTGTTGTCCTGCCTGTCAAGATCATTTGATCCTGATTTCATTCCTTTTCAAGTTAGTGTAACCTCCATGTTTTGACCTTCCCACCCCCTTTCAACATTTCTCCAGAGAACCAATCAGTACCTGCTGCTTTCCCTTTATTCAGATGAGATGGATAGCTTTGGATAACTCTGTAATATTTGTTATCCTGTTCACCGTCAGATTCTCCAAGCACTGACCTTCATACAAGAATTCATCAGATGAAATGCAGGAACCATGCCTGTTTCCAAAAGACTGAAGGCAGTCCTGGCAAGTACTCTTGTTATTTATTTAGATTTCCTGAAACAGAGAAAGCAAAGCATAGTAAAAGTGAGAAATTTTGAGTTCTGACCTCTTGTAGGGTTCCACAGTGCTTCACCAGCTGGGCATCATTTGATCCACTTCTACATTTCTGTAATCTGTACTTGACCTAGTTTTAAGTATGATCCAGCCCTTTCCACCAGGTTAGTTTCACGTGACTGAGTGCTTAAGTATTTACAGGAGATGGCTAAGTGAGACAATAAGGTATTTACTGCCCAAAAAATGTAAGTCTGGTCTCAAAGCTGTTTTCTGGTGCTCCAAAGTGACTCATGCAAGGTCAGAGATGAGAGAAATCTTCAGAGGAATTTTTCATAATCCTGCAGAAAGTCTTATTATTTCCCCTTTTACTCTGGGGAAAAAAAAAAAAATCTATTCCCTGCCACATAGTTAGGCAGAGTCATGTCATTCATACTAAAATATACTTACTTGCGCTTAAAGTTAGGGCCAACAGACAGCACTATTTTGAACTAAAGGAAGAAGAAATAATGAGCAACTCTTATTTTGCGAGGAAGTGGGCACTGACCAGATGATGCTAAATCTGAATGCAACAGCATCCAGCTTCCAGCAGAGAGGCTGCTGGAATTGCCTAGGCACTGGTTGGTAACCAGGAGGAACTGAAAAACCTGAAAAAAAGTGAATTATTTTAAATGAGCACCAATCCTCCACAACCCCTCTGAGATTACTCTCTAAAATGTAATTTTGCATTACCTTTTAAAATGTGCTCTTTTTTTATTTCACATCTATTTAACTTGCATTAATTTTTAGAGCTGTCCCTTTCTATTGTTTCTCCATACGCTGTGCATTGCGTATATTTGTATCCAGCTGTGCACATGCTTGGGTGCATCATGGATTGGTCTGTATAGCAGAGTCATGAAGTATTTATGACTAGATCTTAGTCTCAGATGGAGAAAATTGCACCAATATCTTATGATGAACACAAAATAGACTGACAGCATGTCATAAATATGACTGAATTTTGACTTAAAATAATTGAGCTGACAATACACAATAGTACCAGCGTCTGTAAGACCTGCTGAAGTGATCTTGATTTTAAAAGGACTTTGTCAGCATAACTTCTTAACATTCACGTTAGAAAGCAGCAAACAAAACCAAAAAGCAAGTTTCTGGTGGAGCATGTGTGCTAATTTTTAGCACTTTGTCTCCTGACACTTTTCTTTCAAGGCTTGCTTTTTAAAAAGAAGAGTTCCTCTGTTCTCTGGTAGCATTTAGAAAGGACTTATTTAAAAAGACTTTTTGACAAGGCAGTAATTGTTTTTATATAGAAATAAGATACTTACATGCGTACACACTTTTATGCTTTCCCATGTATTTTAGTAAATTATCAGGCTGAAAGAAAAGCTTTGTTGAGCAAAATTAAATACTGACATTTCAGCTTTTTAAAATGTTAAATACAACTAAACTTAATTTCAATTTTTTTACAATAGAACCCCAAAAAAATTAATTTCTAAATTGTTTTGATGAATAAAGTATGTTTTTCCTTCAGATAAAGTTCTATGAAATCAAGATAAACTCCTGAAATGCCTATCTGATATTGGGGGGAAAAAAAAAAACAAAACACAGCCAAAAGTCTCTCCTTATTGTGTGAGTTTTAAAATAAAAACAAATTTCCAGTCCTGGTGAACTGCACAGCCATTGGGTGACTCGTGTAGTCTCTGGGAGCCTTGGATACTGTCAGCAGCAGTGTCATTGAGAAGGCAGAGTTATTTGATTAAGCGGATGTTAATTCTTTTATGTGTTAATATGATTTCCCCTCTCCCCCCCCTCCAATATTGTGTTACTTGGAACTATCTGTTCTGAAATAACAAAATATTTTGTGTTATTTCAGGCTTTCTGTTAGCAAGAGCTTCAATGAAAAGCTGAAATGTTTGAATGTTGCTAAGTATCAAAGCTGAATAGTTTGAATGTTGCTAAATTTACTGCAGGTCAGCAATGCAAAACAATTTGTGAAACATATTCCTAGGTTAAGAGGATGTCTCTTAGATTTGTTCAATTTTATTTCTGCTTAGTCCTTCTGAAAGATGTCAAACTAAGAGTAGAGACTAAGGCAAAATTTATACATTTTGCACAGCATGGGAACAAAATGATCCACATGCTGTCCTCTGAACACACCCAGATGAAACAAGATTGTCAATTCTTGTGACTTTATTGGATTTTGTGATACTGAGATTTGTGATATTTGTTAGCTAGGTTCTTCTTAAAGCCTTAATTCCTAGAATCGAGAAATTTTAGTTTCTCATTCTCTTTCCTTGTTTCTCCCTTTCCTTCCTTTTTTTTCCCCTTCCTTTCTTTTTATAGCACTCTCTTTTTCTATCTAATAATTTCATTGCTTCCATAGCTGCAGAGAAAAGCTTGAAAATGTGTTCTGAATAAGTGTAAAAGAAAAAAAAAAGTATAGCTTTTAGATTTTTCTTCATTACTTTAAAGCCAATTCAGTTTTTCAGTGGAAAATAGAGCAACCACAGGTATTAGCAGAATTTCCTGTTTCCTCATCTATAAGACCCAAGTTGTATCCCAATGCAAGAGTGAACCATCCTCCTCAGATGGCACTGAGTCCTCATGAGTTCAGGGAGAAGCAGCAAAAGTATTCTGGAGAGCATGACTAGGGAAAAAGAGATTTGGGGCCTCTGGCTGCTGCTGCAGAATATTCTGCTGCCTGATCCCATCAGATCTTTGCCCTCTCCACCAAAATGAATATCATTCATACCATGAAGTCCAGCGTTTCAGGCAGGCATGGGTATTTCACCACAGAGGAGAGAATGTAAACTGTGGAACCAGAAGTCTTCACATTTTATATCTGTTTGAAAATATATATATATATATGTATTGACTTATTACTCATTAAACACATGCTAGAGGTTTGGGATTTTTTTTTTCTTCCAACTTTGAATAACAGTATAAATTTTTATATTCACTGGAAAATGACAAGCTGTTTTTAAGTGACGGCTTCATGTCTGTGCTACAGGCTGTGGTTGTGATTGCCAGAGGGATGAAATGCCCATTAAAGATGGCAATTTTACTAGCACTATGGGATTTCTGGGTACACAGTGAATTTAGCCATGAAAAAAATGGATGTAGGCAGAAACTTGCACTTTGTCCTAGATTCAGTTTATAAATACCACTCAAAATATCATTGTCTTTTTCTGTGTGTATGTCTCAAGACAGGAAATGGGCATTTCCACACATCTTGAAAGCTGTGATCCTTAAAACCCCATCTTTATTCTCTGTCAAGAGACGAGTGGAGTAGATTACATTGGAGTATTAAAAATACTAGATCACAAAAACCTTGAACTGTTACCATAACTAATCCACCATAATGATGGTAACCTTTTTTTTTTTTAAATCTAGAATGTGGAATAAGTGTTAGCTTTCTTACTTTTTTTAACAAACAATCACTTTATCACTGTAAGAGAATTTACTTATTCCTTGCAATCTGCATTTATCAATAGCACTAACATTGTAAAAATAGAGCAATTATATTTAAATGACAGAGCTAAATATTGTGTCAGAGGTATGAAGCAAAAGGCATTGTTGCTCATTTCTCAAAGAATAATTTGCTTCATGAAAGCTACATTCCCAGGTTGTGAAACCCAGCAGGGCCTTTCTGTCAACAAGCTACAACTTTCAAGTAAATTACGTAATGCAATGCATGGTGTTTCTGTATTTCATATGGTTATGTACATATTATGTGTGATTTTTCCCTGCTCAGAAAAGTTCTTAGAGTTAGATCCCACTCCTCTGCATACTAATGTAGATCATAAAACCCAAGGAAATTAACAGTTAAGCCATTCAGCTATTCACCTACACTCTACTCACCTGGCTACCTCCATTCTGCTACTTCCCACACACACATCTGCATCCTCCACTTGAACAACCCACAATTATCTTCATAATAAACCACTGTTTATAATAATGGAGCTGGGAGCATCATCTATCAGTTTGCCTAAAACTTCCCATTGAGTAGCCATGTTTCCAGTTATTCATATGAATGAATTTCAGATACTTAATGGAATTTCAATTACTTATAACCCGTATCAGAATGAATTTTTCCTGTGTGTATACCTTAGTCTGAAATTTTGGGAAAACTGCAACGAAAGCGGTACAGCTGTTTTCAACAGAAATGCTGAGGTGAGGTGGGTGAATTTGCTCAACTTAAAGTACACTGGTGGTGGGTTTCCTTGAGAATGCAAGAATGTTTAGTAGTTGGGGCAGGGCTCTGAAAGAAAACAAGCTTTTTTGCCAAATCTGTGGAATTCTACCCAACTTCAAAGTTAGAACTGCATGGGCTGTGCGGTTTTGCCAGACTTCGCAGCTCTTTCTGAAATGAGAAAGGTCCACCCTGAAATTGTAGGTGACAGACCAGGACTTTTTCATTCAGGCACAATGTTCAGTTAATGTGATCTTTGCAGAGTCTGAATCTGGGCCCTAGAAACCAAGGATCCATGCTTTCCTTCTTACTGTTTCTCTTCTTTTTTTTTTTTCGTTTTTTTTGCATCTTTGCAGGACCCACAGGCTCAAGTTGTCAGCCACAACTTCCCCAGCAAGGTGCTGAAAAACAGAGCAAACAAAAATTGCGTTTCCCTGTAGAGGACCAACACCAATGAGGTACAAACAAGGGACAACCCCTAAGAAGTCTTCCTGTTGTGTTGGTTAGCATTGCCCTGGCGCATGAACAGCCTGGCTCTCGTTGAGGTTTCCGAAGGCAAAGTCAAGATCTGAGGGGGGATTTAAAAAGGCAGAACGTGAAGGCTTTGCAGATACTTATAGGCAATTCCTTCCCCAAGTGTGAGGGGCAACAGAGGAAAGAGCATGACTGGGCTTGTTTGAAAGCATTACAGTCAGAGGAAGGTACCTTAGCTCATAGACTAATTGGAAGCAAGAGCTGACCTTTTGATATTGAACATGAGAGGGTCAGTGGTGAGTGGGTAGGCCACAAAGGGCTTTGAAAGTCAAGTCAAGTCATTTGTGTCTAATTCGACTGAGAAGGCTACAGAGAGCCAGACCTAGGGAGGGGCAAGGGACCGAGATTTGTGTCAAGAGCTTGAGAGAGAGGGGAGACTGGAGGCGGGAGAGGGAGTTGGGAGAGCAGGGGAAGTGGCTGGACAATCTAACTGAGATCAGCAATAGCAATGAAAGGGGGAGGGAGGATGGGATGTTTGAAGTAACCTTCGTATGAATGAAAGCTTGACAGAAATGGCAGCAGTTTCTGAATTATTATAATATATTCCAAAGACATGCCAATTCAGGAGTTCACAATGCAGCTGTTGTTTCTGAGGGAATGAGAAATTATTTTACCAATTTATGCAAAGGACTATTAAAAAGGTGGCAGACGAAGAAAAAATGTCTACATAAAAAGGAAAGTTAATTGCTCCATAAAATGACTCACTGAGTGGTTCAAAAATCTTCTCATGCATAAATATCAAAGTTTTACTGTTTGGGTATTTTTTGTTTGGTTCCTTCATACTGAAAGAGTAATTCTCACAGGCCAGTATCTCCAGAAATAGTAGTAGTTGTGTAATTGGATGTTATGAAACAGACCAGATATCTCTTGGTTTTAGCTTCCTGGAATTGGAAAGTTGTAGGAACTGAAAACAGGATTTTCATTTTTATTTGCTAGATTTACCCAGGGACATTTGTTGAAAGTACTTATTATATGCCTAACCTCCCCTTTTCCTTTGGGACTATCAGGGACATAACTTTAGCTGAGCATGGACCTCTTTTCACCAAAACAACCATAACAAAAAATTTCAAAGTTATTGGCTTGTAGGTTACCAGGCTAACGTAGTAAGTGTTACAGGCACTAGACTTCTGGTCACCTTAAATGCTATGCTAATAAATGGCCACTATAATCATTCACCAGTTCCCTGTGAAGTTTTCTGTCACTTGATTCTGTTTCTCATATGACCACATAAGACAACAATTCTGAAAATGCATGTTGCTGCCTCCAAATCATGGCTGTGGCTGGCAGTGTTCATTACAGTAGGATACTGTACTTCATGATCCCAGCTCTCTCTTACTGCTGCTGTTGCACAATGTGCTTGTTTTGATGATGTCCAAAAGTCCAGTGAAACATGGGCTCCATTCTGATAGGTGATGTGCAGATGTGGAACCAAAATTATGCTGGTTTTGTGGCAACTGTCTAATTGTTCGTTTGAGCAAGGAGGCTGATTTCAAAGCAATGTTCTGCAAAGAATCCATCACCGACAGAATTTGTGGGGGTGCCTTTTATGCATGTAGGTGGCTTGTAACAAATCGCAGACCTGTTCTTTTATTTCAAAAGCAGCAGCTGGATGTTGTAGTTAGGCAGGTGTCTATAAATCCCAGCTCATCTCCAAAGAGGAGAGCAGTTTTCCTGAGGGGGTGGATGATCTAGCTGCCAGACTTGGGAGAAACCAGGAGCGGGGACTTGGGTACCCTTAGGCTTTCACGTGTATCTTGCATACATGCAAGCATATTTGCTTTCCAACTTCTAGCTTGGAATTTGGATGGGGATATTCCTCTAGTTGGATGGGAAACACAAAAGTGTCATAAATAACACGAGGTCCCCTATATTTATATTTATTTATAATGTTTATGGATGGGTGTGTTTGGGTTGGATGTGCTTCATATGGAGGTTTGCTTGTGGGCTCATACTAGAAACAATGGTTTTATTTTGATGGGTGATTTATATGTATTGTGTCATAACACCTCATATTTGCAGGGAACTTTATTCTAGCTAAGTTTAAGACAAGATATAGACTGTACAGGAGTGATTCAGTCAGCATTACCTTCACGGTGTTGCCCACAAAGAAGGGGAGATAAATTCCCTTCCTAAATGACCTCATGTTTATGTGCCACAAGCATGACAACACTGTTAAAAATCAAGGAACAGATTATGTTCTTCAACTGCCAGAAGTGCCCAGTCCAGTGCAGCTCCCCTTGTTCTCACTCCAGTGTTGCTCCGTTGCTCCCCTGTAGCAAATTGGGATGAGTGGCTACTCAACCTAGCTGATTATTTTTTTCTTTCTTGTCCCTCTTTGTCCCTCACATCTGATTCCCCAGACCCACCATACTAACTTCTTCCTGCTCTCTTTGCCTCTCAGAATAACCTGTCGGTCTGGTTCTGTTTTGCTGCTCTAGCATCCCACGCAATTATTCACTCAGTCCCATGCAATACCCTACGACTACCTCAGCCCTCAATGCAAACTTATCTTCTTAGGCTTCCTTGACTCTTCAGTGACCAGGATAAAAAAACCACCACCACCACCAACAACAACAACAACAATAAAACCAAAAAAACAAAACCCAAATCTGTGCAAGATTCTTCATTTTTTCCTACTGTGCTCAGTTTCAGAAACTGGAGCAACTATTTCATCAAGACCGATTTTAATTAAATAGGTTTTCTGTAGTAGCAAACAAACAATTTTTCTTCTGACCAACCTTCTTCTCCCTGTTCCATAAGGAATCCTGCATGTTTAACCTGCCTTAAATTGTGCACCAAAATACAGTGAAAATTTATTTGTTTTAAAGACACTGTCCTTGATGGCCCCACCTATTACTCTGCTTTTTCTTGGCCTTTCACACCAAGTCTTGGTGCCCTTTTTGTAACTATATGCTCTCTATAAAAATATATCTAAATGTATTTTCATGTAATTTTTCTCCTATCAATTTGTCAAACAAGCAGAAACTTCTAAAAATAATGACAAAGAACTGACCTTTACAGAGGATGAGCATGACATCTTTTTGTCACATCTCATGAGATCAGTCGTTTCTGATAAGCACAGCTCAGGAACAGTTTGAGTAACACCTCACACACTCATGATCTCAGTTGTTAATTCAACCAAATTGTAGACCAATCTATCCCGATTCTTTGACGCGTATTTTGTAAGGCCTGTCTGCCCACTGTCCTCTTATTTTGTGATCTTAGCTGGGTTTCATGATGCTGAAAGATAAATTTCTGGTCACACTTTATTTTTTTTAAAACAGAATACACACTTTTCATGTCACATTTTAAAAAATGCTCCCCCTCAAGAATCCCCCACTGTCAAAGGCTTATAAAGAATTAAAAGGTGGGTTAGCTGGGTCTAAATTATGAGTTGAACAATTTAGCACAAAATCTCCTTTTCCTTAGTAACTTATGAATTAGAATTATGAAATAAAATGTACCCAAAGGTGTCTGTAGACCAGTTTGCAAGAAGAACATACTCTGCTATATAAAGAGAAGGGATCTCTTATTAAAGGACTGAGGCTTGGAACATCTGAGTGCTCTTTAATGTTATTTACTCGCTGCTGGCTTAAAGCCAGCGATAGAAATGCTTTAAATACAACAGTAAAGAATTGGGCCCTGAGAGACATTGTAATAACAGATTACCCCTCTCTTTCCTCCTCAGTTATCTCCATCTGTGAAATGGGAATAGCCTGTTTGTCAGCGCACACTTGTGAGACATAATTCATTAATGCCTGTGAAATCATTTGAGAACATCGCATGGAAGTCTCTGTTCAAGTGTCAGGTATTATTAGCTCTGAAATGAGAGCTATTTTATATTGCTGCATCAGGAGCTACTTGAAGTCTCTTATTCTATACAAATAACAAGTGGTACATGAGTGACATTTCTTCTGGCTTAATAGGATAGTCTATCCACAGTGCTGAAGGAATGGTTTGTGCTGGTAAAATGACATTAGGGAGCGCTGCTAACACACTGAGCAGTCACCCATTCCAGAAATGTTTTGATCTGGGGAGTCAGAGAACCAGGAAAAAAAGAAGGTAAATATGAAAAGAGAGAAAGGGAAGAAGAGGATGGTTGGGGCAGGAGGGAGGAGAATGAGGTGGGGGAAAGGAGGAAGGCAGGCAGAGCAGGGCAGATAGACTGAGGGAAGAAAAAAAAAAAGTTGAGGAGGAAAAAAGGGAAAGAAATGTAAAAAATTACTTTTTAATTAAAATTAAAAGGCATTTAGATGTGTTTATTGCAAAAAACCACAACTTAGAAAAACAAGGCTGTAATGCCATCTTGGGGTTTCTGGTGACATCTCAATCCAGCAGAGCTCTGCTCATTTGGTTTGTGAATGTCAGCAGAAACCCCTTGATGCCATTGAGGCTCACAGTTGCCTCTCATTGATTCTGTATTATTTCAACAGTGGAAAAATAACACCTTTATTTTCACAGCCAAAGTATCTCACAGTGTGATAGAAATGTACATGGGCTTATTGAATATCATCTCTGTTCATTTTTATCTAACTTCTGTGTTATCACTACGGATTAAAAAGATGTGTGTTCTTTTATGGCTATCACGTGAAAGACTATTTGTCAAATATACCATAGACCAAGTCTTTATTAGGCTAAGGGATATAAACTATTCTGTCCAGCTGTCTTCTGCTGTTTATTATTTTCAACTCACCTTATCATTACAAATATTACCCCAAAAAAGCCTCTTACTGGTCATTCTGATGTGTTGTATACATTTTTCTCCTATTTCACAGAAAGGTTAATCAAACTGGAATAAAACCTATGCTGTGAAATGAGTGAGAATATGCACCATTTGGTCATGAGCATGTATAAAATGTATTGGAACTCTGAGCCCAACTCTGTACATGTGGAAAGTCTTTAAATTTTGCTGAAAGAGAAGAGGTTCAGAGGTGACATCAGTGACCGAGTGATATGTCGTCTCTCGATCTCCAAAGAGGTCAGGTAAATAGGAAATAATGCCATTGTAAAATGTACAGCCTGAACTATACTATTCTGTGCACAAGTCACAAAAATTCCATTAATTAATTGCATGAAAGTCAATTTCACTGTCTGTGATGACAGTGGAAAAGACTAACAGTTAAATTACAGAAAATTGAAATGTTATTCTGTATAGAGCACTCCTAAAATAGATTTCCTTAGCATTGAGAAAGATTCAAATAATCACAACTTTTCAGTAGGAGCTTTTTTGTTAGAAACAGCAAAATTCTGAAGACGAATTTTGTAAGAGAAATTTATGTTATCATAACTGAGCTGATATTTCTTTGTGCTTCAGAAAATAATTTTGTGACTAAGCTGAGTTCACATAGACCTAAACCTTTCCTACAATCATATGCCTAGCTAGTCTGGGCCCAAATCCCTTTAGTGGTGACAATTCTGCCACCTTCCTATCTAGGCTGGGCATGTGCTTCTCTGTCCTTACAGATAGGAAACCTTTTCCCAATTTCTCAGCTAAATCTTCATGGCTTCAGACTGAAATGGTTGTTTCTTGTCCTGCTTGTGGTGGACATGGAGAAAACTGATCACCAGCCTAACCATAACATCTTTCCGCATAAGTGAAGATGTCGTCATGCTCTCATCTCTTCTCTAAACATTATTGTCAATCTTTCTCCATTGGTCATGCTTTCTAAATAGATCTAATTTTTTGTAGCTCTTCCATGTTTTTTTCTCTTGGTTGTCAATATAACTTTTGAATGGTGATGCCAAAAACCAGCCATTAATTCTCTTGCTGAGACCTTGTACATATTGCATAGATGACCTCTGGTGTCCTGCTCAGATCCTGCTGCTAAGACATCCCAGAATGATGCTTTGTGTTTTTCCCAGTCTCATCTCACTGGTGACCCACACTCTGCCTTTGGCCTTCTCCACCCTGTGGTGTTGGGCTGCAGTGCTCCTGTCCATCTAGATATTCTTTATTTTGTGTTTGTATATTTGATACTTGCTACCAAAGCACAGAACTTATTTTTGATACCACAACCCCCAAACTTCTTGCACTGGGTGAGAATTTTGAATAGACGGGCGCTACATATTCTGGCTGAGGGTATGCATTCAGTTCTGTGAATTGCCTTGAAAACCTTTTAGTGCAGTAGAGGGCTCTTATTATTAATCTTCAATAAATTTGTATATATTACCTCATGTTTTGGGGGGGAAAAAGCCCAACTTGATTTCAGAATTTTAAAATTATTTTTCATTTTATTTTTTTTTTCTTAGCAATGAGCACTTTATTCTAACAGTCTTTAATTATCAAAACTTTATTGAAAACATCAAGAGTTATATGTAGATACACTTGACCTGGAGTGAAGTATCAGGAGTTTTTAAACATTTAACTTATAGTGTATATTAGTATGAAACTAAGTTGAGCAGAACCCATTAATGTCACAGTGATCGGTTACCAATGGAAATAAATAATTCATGATGAAGGGAATTAGTCTAATTAGCAGGCAGTTTGAGTCCTTTGATAAAACCCAGCTCTAATTCCGTGAAGGGCAGGAAGTGCTGTCATCAGTCAGCCCTGAAAAGATTAGCATCTATTATGAATGAGGTTAGACACCCTAGTGAAGTCATGTGTGTCCTGGAGACAAACTTAATATGTTCCAGAATGGGACACAGTTTGTCTCACCAACACATCATGATTCCTACTGGGCTATTGTATGTAATAACAAGCAAAGATCAGTGCTCCTTCCTATCATTCTCCCCCTGTCCATCATTCTGACAACTGTGCAAATACATTTTCCATGCAAAGCAGGGAATGTGCCCTGAATACTTGTAAAATTGCATGAGATGTCAAAGAAAACGTGTTACCTTTTCTCAG
>NW_009260022.1:4720970-4753082 GCF_000687185.1 Egretta garzetta | reverse complement strand
GGGGTGTAGAGTGAGGTGTATCAGTTTTGAAGTGCATTGACTCCATTTAAAAACACTATTGCCATCTGTCATAAGATGTGTCAATAAAACTATAGATGTAGCTATGCATGATAGAAAGGTTTTAAAATAACTGTTGAAGCTATAAGATGGACATATAGAAGTAACAACCTGGGAAATTGCTTTAAATTCTGGAAGTATGGCCTTAAAAAAAGGAGAAGATTCTTTGTGTTATGTATTTTCATTTAGAAATCTTAACTGGTTCATTTGAGGAGACTAGCTGTGAGCTGTGCAAGCTTCACAGTTTTGTACTACATGCTGACGCAACATCAGCTGTGTTTCCATTTTTGCTTATGAGCCTTTTGAAATTATATGTTTCCGTTTTGCAATTTGATGCAATAATGAAGAAACTCCACATTTGTACGTTATTGTATTGCCTGTTTTTATTGTAGGAAATTAATTGCTCCTTTTATTTATGTTATTAAGGGGGGAGAAAACAATTTTGCAGTATTTTATCATTTGCTGTAATAATTATCATACTAGTAATACAACGGAAGCCTTAGAAACAGAGTATATTATGTTCAAATGTCTGAACGGCATTTAATATGCTGACACTTGTGGCTGGGGAATGCTGGTCTTCAAAGTACGTTGAAAAAGGTAACAATTTTACTAATAATATCCCTGATGAGCTTAAGATGATTTAGAATACAGAAATTAAGAGGGAAAGCATAAATGTAGTCAACACAAGAAATTATTTTCATAGAAACAGATCAATATAGCAACTCAGCTGTCCAAATACTAAATGACAACGGAGCACTGATATTGCAGAGCGTGCCAGAATCAAGTGCCACACTAACTTCAAGTCGATTCCTAGATGAGGTTAAAAAAATACTGACATTCTCTGGAGGGTGCATTGCTCTGAGTTTCTGGAGGAAAGAAGATATATAAGCTAGTCGACCTTGATTTGTTCATTTTTGTTTTGAATTTGCTGGCTAGTAAAAGGACAGAATTCAGCTGCATGCGCATTTTGAGGGCTAGAGTCTATCATCTCTGTGTGCCTCTTAAAAATGACCTACAGTGTGGTTGGGCTAGTGAAAGGGTTCATTCAGCTCATTAAAATGGATTTATTTATACATATGTGTGAACAGGTGAACACTATAACCACTGTTTTTATCACTATGTTGGCGGGGCCATGATGCTTGGAAGCAGAAAAATTACTTTCTGAAAAACTTCCAGTATTAGGTACCAGTTTGGGCAATTAACCACATGTACCCTGAAATCATATAAGACAATTAGAGAAAACAGGTAAAAGATTGTAAGAAAAATATGATTTTGTCAAATCTCTCAAGGTCCTCAGCTGGCCACCTAGCTTTGGCTATTGTCACAATATGCAGGAGCTTCTTGTATAATTCACTGGTATAGATCCTTTAATTCACTGGTATATATACTATAATTCACTGGTATAAGTCCTCCATGGAGTTCATAGACTGGCTGGTACACAGTTAAAAATGCTGCTGAGTGTAAACATAAATATTTATCAAAACATCATTTTTTCCATATATCCCAATAACACCTGTCTCAGGTCAGCCTTTGATAGCATGCCAGAGAGAGAAGTAGAGCAATTAATTTCTTCTTCCAAAAGCTCTCCTTCTGTCCTTTCCTGCCTTGTCTAAGGAAGGCTGAAGTGCCTCAACATTAGATATTTTGCCTTTTTTGTCTGTGAAGTGCGATATACTTTTCATCAGCTGTTGGCTTTTTTCAGATTATCCCCTTCAGAATTCATAAGGTGAAGCACAAGGACGAGGTAAGGGTTAGTGGTCAAAGGCTGGTTAGGTCCAGCTTTGCTGTAGCTCAGTGTGAGGTTTCTTCTGGGTACTGCCTGGCCTGACGCTGGTGGGCCTGAGTCATAGAATCATAGAATATTTTGGGTTGGAAGGGACCTTTAAAGGTCATCTAGTCCAACTCCCCCACAATGAGCAGGGACATCTTCAACTACATCAGGTCATCACGGACAAATCCAGCCCTTTCAGTCAATAAATCACAGGTAGTTATACAGCTCAGCTATATTCCCTCTGAACAAAGATACGTACTCCAAGTGCAACCAGAGTATAAATTCTTAATCTGCTGATTTTCCTTGAACAATGTGTTTAAAAAATACCCTATTCTTATTTTCTTTTTATTCTGCTTTCAGTACCAGGAAGATGACAGTGGGAAATGGCTAAGTGCACATAATTTTGGACTCTTCTAGTGTACTTGAATTGCTACATTCCTGGAAAAAAATCCAAGTTCTTATCTACTGGGACAGATGGAGTCACTGCGTCAGTAAGGAAAACTGGGGAGGTCACAGTAGCTCCCATGTCGTGTGACAAAGGGGGCACACACTTCAGGCTGCCGTGCCACTACGGAGCTGCTCTTTCACATTGTACTGAAAAGGTGAATTCTGCAGTACTTTGATATTTTAAAAACCAGCCAGCTAGTGAAAGTAGATCCTTTCACTGAGGCACTCTTTATCTCTGCAGCTGTCTCGCCTGTCCCCTCACTGAGGCATCCTTATGGGGTATCATCCATTAATCAATTCCTCTCCTTCCTGATATTTTGTAACTGGTGTTAACATGTGTCATCCTGTGTCTCTATTGTCCTTAATCCTCACTTGCACCCACCCACAATACCAATACAGTGAGATATTGCAGCAAAGGACACGTCATCCACATTCACAACTAAATCTATAACACACTGAACAATTTTCAAAGCTTACAAAAGTGGGTGTAACAGTCCATTCTTATTAACTTCTGATCACACTTTTAATCTGTTCTCACTGCATGTTTTATTCAGGGGCTCTTGTCATGAGTATCGATGTGAGCCATCTCTTTTGTAAATAAGGGACTGTTTAGATCTTATTGTAAATAACAACATAGAGCTAAAATTGTCCTGATGAATATAACACATTGGTGAAATGTTCATTCTCAGGTATGTCTTTGATTCATGATGCTTGTAATATACTAAGTTATCTAAACCAACTGCTGCCCATTGTCCTCATCTCAGATCAGCCTGTGTTCTCAAATACCCGCTAAAGACTGTTAGATATTGGCTGCTTCTACTGAACAGAAACATGGAGCAGAAAAATATATGTCCCTCAGTTTCCCATTCACCATGAAATTAATCGCTGGCCTTTTTCTGCTAGTAATGTAAATTCAGATGCTCCAACTCTCACTCAAAAAGTACACTCTCTCTACTGCACCCCTTGTGACCCAAGAGGAGGAAACAGATTTGCCATGAGTTTAACAGCCCAAGATGCTCCTATGGCAAGTCTGTAGTCCTGATCAATAGGAGGTTCTTGTTCATCCAGCAACATGAAGTCTGGTGTAAATACCTACAGTAAATTAAGATCTTATGCAAAGCCTTTAATTAAATAATCTTTTCTATTTATTTGCTGATGATGGTCTCAATTTCTATTTTTTTCTTTTTCACCTCCAGCTCTTCCCCTGCCAATGCCTCAGGCCTTCTTCTCTGCTGCTGATTTTCCTCAGACTCACAGCATCACCCAGAACCTCCTGAGTGCCACCAAAAGAGGCAGCAGTGAGAACTCACTGGTGGGATGCTCCTTCAGTTACTATGCTCAAACATCAGGTTCTTGTCTGTGTTTTCCATAAAGAAATGAAAAGAATAGGAATTGGTGCTTATGTTTATCAGTTGAACTCAAATCCCACTTGGCTCAATTATAAAACATGCAGCCTCTCTGATTCACAGCACACTGCAACATTTTGACAGAACTCTGGTAGTCAAGGTGTTTGTCTCCAAACTGAGTAACAACGTGACCTTCTCCTATAATATCATCTGTATGAATGCAGACCGTATTTTACCAAAGCACCAAAATTTTGAAGTTAAGAAACCTTCTCTGAGCAGTTCACTGTAACTTCTGTTCCATAATTAAACCAGAACCCCTCTCCTGGACAGGTTCACTCAGCTTTGCCTTTCTTTGAGTAATACACCTTCAGACCAGTGCCTTGTTTTGATGTATTGCAACGATAGACTGAAGAGTTCATGTAATATATCATCACAGTCAGCTGTTGCTGGACGCCAAGGATTGAGAGACTGAGCCAGCTGTTTTTCTGATGTATTCTGGTAATGCATCACCAGATGATGGAAACCGATAATGTATTACTACAAAATGACACCACCCAGAAAAGAAAGAGTCCAGAGGTGCAGATTCTTTATAATGAGGCATTCAAAGTATGAAACAGGGCTGCAAACTCCTGGAACAAGATGTTGGTAATAAATCAGCTTCCTATAGTATTACATTAACAATGTGGCTACACACGTACACAGACACTGTTGTGTGGAATCTGATTTCCAGTGCATCTTCGTGATTCTGCTTTTGTGTAGATCAAAGATAACCCTAGCAGTAGTTTTACCTTCACTTCTCTTACAACTAAACAGTTCACAATGCAAGCAACCCAGAACAAGGGACAGGGCAGAGTTATATTGTCTCAACAAGTTCAAAGATTTGGGATTCCTCCTCAGTTTGGAGTTCTGTTAGAGCCACTTGGGTGCCACTCTTCTAGAGAACTGAGCCCACCTGTGGCAATGGCAGTACCCTTCCCCTTTGCCCTTGGCGGGAGTACTGCGTCCCAGAGGGGCAGAACGGGATGGCCCAGAGCACTGCAGTTGTGATTGACTTTTCCTGCAAGCTGAGTGATGACAAGGCTCCTTTGGCCATCTCTTCATGCCCTCTCTGGTCATCTTTCCCCTGCCGTACACACATAGAGTCAAGCCAAGCAGTAGCTGATCCCCAATTATTAACATCAATTAAAAAGAAAATTAGGCAGCAATTCTGAACATTTGCCTGCAAAATTTTATCTCCTTGATAAAGCGGGATTGTGTATGTGTAAAAATATTTCCTCTGAATTTAATTTTAACCCCAGGGCAAGTGTGGGAAAACAGAAAAACTGGAAAACTATTTTTTAGCATCATGAGATACATATCTACCAGGAGCTCTTCAAAATACTTCCTTTTTTGTTAAATGCAGTACTGTTTATAACTTTGTATGTGTAAACCTCGTTATATTGTTGACAAACCCTTGAGGATAAATAGGTTCTGCCCTCAAACTTTACCCTCCATTTATGGAAGGTTTATGCTACAAACAAAGGCTAAGTATATTTTACTAACAGTGAGTATACTTTTCTGTCTGTAGTCAGATATTATAAATCATGGGTCTACAAGACATTAAATATGGCTTCGTGGCATGTGATTCTGAGTCAAAAATATTCCAACCTCATATATATCAAGGTCCATGCCACTACAACTCACTTGGCTAGCTCAAATCTAATCAAAGATTTTTGAAGAGAAGCTTTGCCTAGCAGACTTCATATTGGATCAGGTAGTTTCACAGCCTATCCTTTCATAGCCACCACAAGGCTAGCATAAATATTGTGCCATGTGCTGTGACTTACCCTGCAGAACAGTGATTTTGTGCTCATATCTGATCCATTGCCAGTACTGTCATTTATTCTCCTCGTCTTTGGTACTCCAAGGAACTGGGTGTTTTCAACCCCTGCCTGCCTTTCATCATAAAGCCAATGCTTAGAACTTTGCAAGGCCAAGTTCCATAGAATCACATCTGTAATTTATTTCCTGCAGTTGATTGTGGGTACAAAATTCCAAGTGCAAATGATCTCAATAACCCACCAAAGATTTCTTGATTTTAAAAAAAGAAACACAAGAATTTTCTGTGCTTGCTTTTTCAGACCCCCTCATTTTATCCCCAAGATTATATCCATGATTGGCAATCAACCTTGAAGCATCACAGAAACATTTTACGCAGTCTTAACTGCTCATCTTTTATTTTGCTTTTATTTTTAAAGTATTTTTGCTTTTCCTTTAAACATTCTGGCTAACATGTATATAGGGCAAAAATTCACATATTGGGAGTTATGCTTGCAAGGAACCGGTGGAGAGTGTCAGGTATGCGTTCCCTCTGTGACACCATTTTGTCACAGTTAAATAATGATCATTAATATCTCCTTGAATGAGACTTCATGGAAATTGTAGTTCTGAACATGCAATCAGCTCATTTATGGCCTAACAAGTGTTGCCCTGAGCCAGCAGATGACTGACACTCAACCATTTTTGTAAAATTCACCTTATCTACTACTATTAGACACTGAGATGGCATTTTCTCTTTTAATTTTGGCACACAAGCAGCATCTCATCTCCAGTGTGTGTATGGAAAAATCACAAAATTTGTATTTAGCTCTCCTCATAAACTTGGACAATATGACAAGTTTCTAATCCAAATAATTGTTTAAGATTATCACAATGGTAATTATTGCTCTGATAATAACACATTATTTCAGCTGACAATACATTAGTTCCATAGGGAGATAAACTGCAAGGCCAAAGGATTTATCTTGATAACAAAATGGATTACTGTTAACTATGATTGTAATTTTTTCATCCACGCACAAAGAAATCTCCTATTGAGTTTATTGTCTTTTGACTGACTGCCGGTAAGAGTTTTCTCTGCATATACATAACAGGATTGGATCCTGAACTGGTACGATATCATTATTGTTATTCTGCTGTTGTCTAGACAAGCTCCAAAAGCCTACAGCTTTTCTTAGCACTGTAGGAGTAGGACTTCTGACTTTGAAAATGCCTATTCCAAATTATGAAGTGCAAGACAAATAAGGGATAAAACCAACCTTTAATCTATTAGGATTTTACAGAGCAGATTAATGAATGAAACCAACAAATCTTAACCTAACTACTATTTCCTGTATATAGCAGCATAGAAGACATGGCTCTACATTCATGATCTTTCGCCATTAAACCAAAGCCTTTGCTATACTGGTGATACAAACTTTGGACGTTACAGTTCGAACCTCTGATTATGATTTTGGGCTACAGCAAGTAATAGCTTTTATCCCCGATTTTTGTTCTCATTCAGAAAAGTATCTGAAGACATTTGATGAAGAGAAGGATCTTTCACAGTTATCATGTTTTTGTAGGAAAGCAAATGTACAGAACTGTATTGTTAAAAATCTTCAGCCCAAGTGTCTTCAAAGAGCTTTGGATCAGACTCTGAGTCTTTACTTGACACTTACTTACCAAAACTGTTATAATCAAAAACTGTTAAAAATCCATACCTGCTTTGTTTAGTCCATCCACTTCATCTCCCTCCTGTATGTTTATCACTGTGCTGTGCTGGTTTTCTTACCTGTGTTTTACAGCATATCTTTTAAAAAGAAATGAGTGAATTAATCCAGGTCAAGAATATTATAAAATTCTTTGGAAATTTTGATAATTGTCATGGACATTTATTTGCTAAAAAATACATTTGACACCACAAGACTAACATTAATATGCAAATCAGTGGACTATAAAATTCATTTTGGTGCCTCCAAGGCAGTATTTTTATAAATACAGAAACATAATCATGCATCCTCCAGAGGACTAAAAATAATTATACAAATTTACAACAAAGCCCAAGGCAGTGTCTCCTTTTAACTGTCTGTTTTTAATATCATTTAAATCTTGTTAAAACTTAATTACCAATTCTCTTCTGCAATAATTTAGGTAGAAGAGCTGAGGTCTAAGCTTGCTGTTTGACTGTCTGTTTTTAATATCATTTAAATCTTGTTAAAACTTAATTACCAATTCTCTTCTGCAATAATTTAGGTAGAAGAGCTGAGGTCTAAGCTTGCTGTTTGAGAGAAAGAACTTTATCAGAGAAACAAAGACACTTCCAAACAAGACAATCTGTTCTCTTTCTCCATGGCTGATAGAAACAGGTACAATGGAAACTCTACCTCTTGTGTCAGAGGTATGAGGTCAGGGAGAGGGCCTCGGCTTTGGCCCCAAAAATAAAGCACCAGGTAAGCGAATGAAAAGAAACGTTGCACTGTCAAAACCCATTTCTTTGGACTGATTTACAGAATATTCTGTACCTGTTACTTTGTTATGTGTTTGTCCAAAGATCCCAGCAATGTCTTCTCTCTTTATATTAAAGGTAAAGCAGAGAGTAGAGCATATGGCTTCTCTGCACTGCAGTGCTCTGCCTCACCCTCTCCTCTGCCCCTCAGTTTCACCTTTGTTGCCACAAAAGATGAGGAATCTAGAAAACAAGGAAGCTTCTTGATTTCCTCCATCAGTGATACACGTCCCATCGACATGGAGACTGCTGCCTCAGGTCTTTTCTTTGTGTCATGTTTGCCAGCTAGTGTTTAGTAACAAGTGTCACTGTCTGCTCCTCTGCTTTGAACTAGAACACATTTCTGTTAGCCTTCACATCCAACTGAAAGCAGTTTTGCATTGATTTAATTCACCCTTTTTAGTATGACCATACTCACAATGAGGGATGTGCATCCAAACTTCCAGCTATTGCACAATTGCCACTGGGCATCAATTCAAGCGATTTGGCACAGCATCTGGTTGGGAATCAATTCCCATTGGTTCATTCTGTCCAGCGCACGCATTCCTTTTCATTGAAATGCCAGGCATTTGTTAGCATAACTGATGCTGGTGACAGTCATCCTCATAGCACTTCTCTGTGCTTTCAGATCGTGTATTCATTGAATGTTGATGGAAATAAGAGATGCAAAATATTAGAGAAGGCACTATGTTACAGATTTCACATACTTGCCTTGTTGCATTAACAAATAATCTGTTCATTTGCAAATATACAAATTCATCATATTTGTGACTGACACTTTGTATGCCTCAATTTTTCCTAGAATGATAATGCTTAAATTTTAAGATGTCAAAACTATGTTTTTGTTTAACTGCATACACTACTCACAAACCTTGTAGCTTTCATATAGAAACGGTATCCTTCAGAGCTAGAAGTATGGCATATATAATAAGCCTCTTTAATCTGTAAAACCTTGAAATTTAAATCAAGTGTTAAATAGGCTGTCATTTGCACCTGTGCAATTGAATTTGAAGTTGAGGGGTTTCCTGAGCTGGACTAGGTTGTAAATACGTTGGTTTCATTGGGCTGTAAATACATTTGCTTCTAATCATTGTTTGCCATGCAGCACGACCACAGTGGGTATGAAAATGGAGGTGTGATATTTTCCAGGTTGTTGTTAGTCAGGCAGAAGTTATGAAAAGGCAACAAGAGTCTGAAGATGATCTTGCTAAAGCTGACCCTGCTCTTAATGCAGAAAATGCTGCCTTAAATATTTTAAATGCAATAATGTGTCTCTGTTTCTTGCTCTGAGGTAGAATGATTAGAATTTTTCCCCCCGGTTGTAAGTTCTGGATCTACACTTCTTACAACCGAGCTTTGTAATCTTGTCAGCTTTTAGGTAAACTGGATGGAGCTGAGAACTTTCCTGAACCTACTCAAGCTGTAACCAATGTGGTGCAGCACCCGGGGCCTTGTGTCTCCAGGGGGAAGAGTACAGAGGACTGAGGCTGGAAAACCACAAAGATATACCTAGAGAAGGTAATTGAAAAAGTGATGTGGGCGCATTTAAGAAATGTGATTTATTTGAACGGTCCAACTAAATGAGGTTTTATTGCTAGGCATAAGTTTTCTAGTGATATTTTAAGAAAATATCAAAAATCACAGAAAGGGCAGGAGCTTCTCAATTTCCAAAAGTGTTCCCAAGTTAATTGCAAGCCCCTTTGCCATCTTATTTCTGCAAAATGTGACGTATTTAAACATTGCCAAAGAATATGCTTCTTAAACGTCAGTATGTTTTTAGGAAACATAAAGGCTCCATGAGGTATGTCAAAAACCCAGATTCCCCAGATGGGTGCCACAGAAAATCTTCCGCCAAAGAAGCTTCAGAAATTTCAGTCTAATATGTACTATTAATGCAACTCTGTGACAGCTCTTGAGAGGGCTGTCATTACCAGGCTTGTTTGGACTTCACTACGTCAGACAACCACAGGCTGAGAATTCAGTGTTCAGCCTTGCTTGCTCTAATGTACTTTATGTAGGCAGTCATAAGAGGAGCCAACACCTACCCAACAGTGTACCCTGTTCTTGCTGTGCCTTGGAGGCCTGCAATTCCCAAATAATGGCCATGTATGAAAAGGGAAAAAAACCTCCTGTTTGCTTTCCAAGGCAGTGTCTCCTTTTAACTGTCTGTTTTTAATATCATTTAAATCTTGTTAAAACTTAATTACCAATTCTCTTCTGCAATAATTTAGGTAGAAGAGCTGAGGTCTAAGCTTGCTGTTTGAGAGAAAGAACTTTATCAGAGAAACAAAGACACCAAAGCACAGACTGACAAAATAGGACAGTGCACAGAAAAACTTGGTAAAGAAAAAGTCATCAGAGATGATAATGAAGAACAGAATACACATACATGTATTAATATCCACATAAAGTGGAACTGAGGGGATGTCTTATATGACGCTAATATAAATACACCAGCATGTATATAAACCTAAATATAATATTTACATCTACGCATATGTACTTACGTATACATGGTGATTTATTCATTCGTACTGTTATAGCTCAAGCTATATCCCTTTGGAAGGGGAGTTGCAGAACCAATACTCTCTCCCCATCCCTAGCTGTTCTCTGTCTGGGAGATGGTGGCTGCTCAGAGCAGCTGTAAAAATGAGTAACTCTAAGTCCAAAGCTGGCCTGCTTACAGCGTTTAGGCTATGTGTGGAGTAGATATATTTTATGGGGAATTTCTATTGTTTGAATACCTGTGGATCTATGTTTATTTTTTAAGGCTACACTT
The DNA here is from genome assembly GCF_000687185.1 of Egretta garzetta. Classification (NCBI taxonomy): domain Eukaryota; kingdom Metazoa; phylum Chordata; class Aves; order Pelecaniformes; family Ardeidae; genus Egretta; species Egretta garzetta. The sequence goes on along the minus strand of NW_009260022.1, from coordinate 4,742,376 downwards.
CCAAACAAGACAATCTGTTCTCTTTCTCCATGGCTGATAGAAACAGGTACAATGGAAACTCTACCTCTTGTGTCAGAGGTATGAGGTCAGGGAGAGGGCCTCGGCTTTGGCCCCAAAAATAAAGCACCAGGTAAGCGAATGAAAAGAAACGTTGCACTGTCAAAACCCATTTCTTTGGACTGATTTACAGAATATTCTGTACCTGTTACTTTGTTATGTGTTTGTCCAAAGATCCCAGCAATGTCTTCTCTCTTTATATTAAAGGTAAAGCAGAGAGTAGAGCATATGGCTTCTCTGCACTGCAGTGCTCTGCCTCACCCTCTCCTCTGCCCCTCAGTTTCACCTTTGTTGCCACAAAAGATGAGGAATCTAGAAAACAAGGAAGCTTCTTGATTTCCTCCATCAGTGATACACGTCCCATCGACATGGAGACTGCTGCCTCAGGTCTTTTCTTTGTGTCATGTTTGCCAGCTAGTGTTTAGTAACAAGTGTCACTGTCTGCTCCTCTGCTTTGAACTAGAACACATTTCTGTTAGCCTTCACATCCAACTGAAAGCAGTTTTGCATTGATTTAATTCACCCTTTTTAGTATGACCATACTCACAATGAGGGATGTGCATCCAAACTTCCAGCTATTGCACAATTGCCACTGGGCATCAATTCAAGCGATTTGGCACAGCATCTGGTTGGGAATCAATTCCCATTGGTTCATTCTGTCCAGCGCACGCATTCCTTTTCATTGAAATGCCAGGCATTTGTTAGCATAACTGATGCTGGTGACAGTCATCCTCATAGCACTTCTCTGTGCTTTCAGATCGTGTATTCATTGAATGTTGATGGAAATAAGAGATGCAAAATATTAGAGAAGGCACTATGTTACAGATTTCACATACTTGCCTTGTTGCATTAACAAATAATCTGTTCATTTGCAAATATACAAATTCATCATATTTGTGACTGACACTTTGTATGCCTCAATTTTTCCTAGAATGATAATGCTTAAATTTTAAGATGTCAAAACTATGTTTTTGTTTAACTGCATACACTACTCACAAACCTTGTAGCTTTCATATAGAAACGGTATCCTTCAGAGCTAGAAGTATGGCATATATAATAAGCCTCTTTAATCTGTAAAACCTTGAAATTTAAATCAAGTGTTAAATAGGCTGTCATTTGCACCTGTGCAATTGAATTTGAAGTTGAGGGGTTTCCTGAGCTGGACTAGGTTGTAAATACGTTGGTTTCATTGGGCTGTAAATACATTTGCTTCTAATCATTGTTTGCCATGCAGCACGACCACAGTGGGTATGAAAATGGAGGTGTGATATTTTCCAGGTTGTTGTTAGTCAGGCAGAAGTTATGAAAAGGCAACAAGAGTCTGAAGATGATCTTGCTAAAGCTGACCCTGCTCTTAATGCAGAAAATGCTGCCTTAAATATTTTAAATGCAATAATGTGTCTCTGTTTCTTGCTCTGAGGTAGAATGATTAGAATTTTTCCCCCCGGTTGTAAGTTCTGGATCTACACTTCTTACAACCGAGCTTTGTAATCTTGTCAGCTTTTAGGTAAACTGGATGGAGCTGAGAACTTTCCTGAACCTACTCAAGCTGTAACCAATGTGGTGCAGCACCCGGGGCCTTGTGTCTCCAGGGGGAAGAGTACAGAGGACTGAGGCTGGAAAACCACAAAGATATACCTAGAGAAGGTAATTGAAAAAGTGATGTGGGCGCATTTAAGAAATGTGATTTATTTGAACGGTCCAACTAAATGAGGTTTTATTGCTAGGCATAAGTTTTCTAGTGATATTTTAAGAAAATATCAAAAATCACAGAAAGGGCAGGAGCTTCTCAATTTCCAAAAGTGTTCCCAAGTTAATTGCAAGCCCCTTTGCCATCTTATTTCTGCAAAATGTGACGTATTTAAACATTGCCAAAGAATATGCTTCTTAAACGTCAGTATGTTTTTAGGAAACATAAAGGCTCCATGAGGTATGTCAAAAACCCAGATTCCCCAGATGGGTGCCACAGAAAATCTTCCGCCAAAGAAGCTTCAGAAATTTCAGTCTAATATGTACTATTAATGCAACTCTGTGACAGCTCTTGAGAGGGCTGTCATTACCAGGCTTGTTTGGACTTCACTACGTCAGACAACCACAGGCTGAGAATTCAGTGTTCAGCCTTGCTTGCTCTAATGTACTTTATGTAGGCAGTCATAAGAGGAGCCAACACCTACCCAACAGTGTACCCTGTTCTTGCTGTGCCTTGGAGGCCTGCAATTCCCAAATAATGGCCATGTATGAAAAGGGAAAAAAACCTCCTGTTTGCTTTGCTTGCGGCTCGGGAAATGCTAACTTTTATCATCCTACTGAGCAGCCGGTGACAGCAGTGCTAAAACGCCAAAGAGGTAGATAGTGGGAGGATTACAGCATGACTGTTTACGTTGCCTCGTCTCCTTTGTGCTGGATTCCTCTGTAGCACATCCTGCCCATTTGTCACCAAGAAATAAGATACAGTGAGCATGAAAAAGTTGCTCCAAATGAAGGATTAATTTCATACCATGTAAGAAAGATGGCTATTGATACTGCATGAGGGGAACACTTATCATGCTGATACATTTCATGTACCTGATACTGTCAGGCACCAAAGGTTCAGTTTCAACATTGCATCCTTTGCAACTCTTGCAAGCTCTGAGGTCCAGTTAAGCACCAGCACATTTTAGAAAGTTGAAGCCTTGCTTCATGGGCTGGCATGAGTAGATCGAATCCTACCTACTCTGTGTACGGTTCCAATCCTCAGTCATTCTGTAGTAGCTCTGATGAGATACAGATTAGAGGTTCCAAAGCCTTACAGTTGTTTATCAGTAGCTGTTAATTGTCGACAGAAAAAGAATTTTTTCATTAATGCTAAGTGGATCTTTAACATACAGATACTAAATTTCCTAGAAGATAAAGAATTTTCTTTGTCCCCCCACGTCCCTGAAAGGGAAAGCAAAAACATTTTCAGAAGCTTTAATGGGAGGAAAAATTGTGTGGATTTCTTTTCTAATTGCCAGGAGCAGTGTAACTGCACAACCCCTGCTGACGGGTTAGGCTGAGAACGAGACTAGATGACACACTGGATGCCTTCAGATGGGTGAAGGAACAGTTATTGTCGGTGGTGTTGTGACAGTCCCCAGTAGCAATACTGCAATCATAGTATAGCAGACTTACAGTGTCAAGGCTGTGTTCCAGCCTCCAGTCTTTTCTCCAGTTATGCACTGCCTAGCCCAAGTTATCTAAAGTTAAATGATTAAGAAGTATAAATAAAAAGAGTTCAAATTGCACATCAGGAAAGACACACTTCCCATTATATGAGACTGGAAAATTCTGTTCTGAGTTAGGAAGTAGCATACCAGCTAAACCTCTCTTTAATTTGATGGTGTTGTAAAGGACAGAGTAATTACAAAAATATGGTTGACAGTTCTGAGGTGAAGATGATACTGGTTGCTCTGTCCCCCTTGGTGCAATGGAAAATCAAAGGCTTATGATATTGGTCCTTACTGGTTTAAAATTGTTTGAGACAAGGGTGTGGGGGAACACATGTTTAGATTTCAACCTCTCCAGGTGTCACTATCCATATCTTTGAGAATATAACCTGTCTTCCAATAAAAGGAGTGACTGGAAATTTGTTTATGGCCATACTGAAATTAAAAAGTAAAAGAATTGACTGTTATAGCTGACCATAAAACTGCTGAAAGCCTCAAAGGGATATGAGTTTCTTAACTTTCTGTCTTCTAGTATGCTTTAAGGCAGCGCCTGTGCAGGGCTGTACATGCATCCTTCTGCAGAAGCCCCATGCGGGAATACAAAGCATGTCAGGAAACCCAAGGTACGACGATCATATCTTGACTACTGCATAGGTGGAGTTTTAGTTTATCCTGAGTTATTAATCGTTAATAGTTTTGTAATCAGTTCCATCCCAGGGATTATTCATGCCGCTACTTAGAAGACCCAGTTTGATCTATTGATCAATGAAGATAATAAGACAAATCAAGTTGTTGCTTAAAATTAAGTTAATGATTGACCCATTGGAGTTAATGCCTCCTTTAGATTAAACATTTAAAAGTTACATTTCTGCAAAGTAATGAATTTAAAATATTTTGTTACTTTGGTTTCTTACTGATCTACTTCAGAAAAACAACAGTCCCTGGTGAATAAAAGAAATAAATTACTGCACGTTTCAAGTGGAGTTCATGTTAGTAAATCAGTCATTAGTCCAATTAAATAATGTTTGTCTCCAGAGACGAACTGTTTCCCATATCCTGGAACAGCTAAAATATCCCTAGGATCACAGACATTTAAAACAGTGATTGCAAAACACATTATTGAGATCTACAGTATTTGCATAGTTTGCATGTAGAATAAAAGCTTTGTGTTATTTTTCTTTATGAGGCTGTTGTTAGCAAATTGCTAGATTACCCAGAAGACTTGTTGAGATCAGAGAACAAGCCTGCATAAAAAGGTCATGCCTAATACTAAAGATACTCAGAACTGTGGGCTTAAAAAACCAGCATTATCCATGTGAAAATAGCAATTGGAGCCATGGGAAAATAGTTCCCTGCAGTCAGTCTGAACATACTGACGTCAGTGGGAGTTCCTCATGCAAAGTAAAGGCCAGAACTGAGTGTTACATGCTGTATATCAACAGTCTTACTAAAGTAAAACTGCAGTATTCCCCCAGGTTGTCCTTTAGAATTTGTAATTACCTTTTTCTTTTTAACAAACATAACAAAATAATGAGGTATGTGGACTATATTTTGATTTCTACATATGTGAGATCACATTTAATTTTCTCTGTACTAATACATTTTTCAGGTCTGACTAGTTAAACCTCAGGATACTGTGGTTATGCGAGGGAGATAGGGAAAAAGGGTGGAAGACAATTTATTGGTAAAGACAGACTTGTATTTTCAGATCACAATAAACTTCAGTAAAGGGAAGGTTTGGGAAGAAGAACAGATTTAGTGTCAGAAGAAATATCCAAACTAACATTCAAAATATATATGAAAAGCAGATTTGAACCATTTTTTACCATTGTTGGTACTGACCCACGCTTTACGAAGCTGGTATTTTTGTGGCACATATTGAAATTTCCACAAGCTTCAAATTTTATTACCTGATTAGTAAATCTTCATACATCTTTTCCTTTTTTTTTCTGTAGGTAGATGGATTTCTGCAAAAGCTTATTAATTTTGATAAGGAATACGTTTTTGCAGTTATTGTTAAAATGGTAAAAGAATATTATCTCCATGACCCAGAGTTCAACTCAAAATTTTTGCAAGCAAAATTTCAGTTGTTGCTGCACACAGTGCTTGGGTTGTTAACATTATTAGAGTCCAGGAGGTAGGAGTTAAACTGGTATAAATTTTTCAGCTTGACATTTTAAAATTTTGCTTCTTTCAGCTCTTCTTTTGTTAACACAAAGAACTCACTTCATATTTATAGCCATTAAAGGTACTAGAGAAAAAATGTTTTGAATGTCATAAATTATTCTTATACTGTGTTGTGTATCCTGGCTGTGCTTCATTTGGAGGGTTCTGACCTTCCAAAAATAGCTCAGCAGAATAGTCTCTGCACGGGGACCCAGAAGATCTGAATTTAATCCTGGTTCTCTCACTGATCTGCAGGGTGACCTTGGGCAATCTGTGTGCCATTTTCCTGCTTGCTAAAATGAAAATAATAATACTTACAGCCTTTGCAAAGCACTTTCAGAGCAGAGCATATGAATCGATAACATCTTCTCCTTAAGTATGTGAAATAGCAGAGGAAACTTCCCACTTGCATTAGTGCACTTTTAGCATTTAGAAATGTGAAATTATAAAGATTATTGCATGGGAGGGAGAAGCTCAGAAGTGTTCCCCTAATCAATAACTTGCCAGCTGGAATGTAAAGGAAAACAGCACTAGGGTAATGTACCATTTAGTGTAACAAAGAAAGAATAAAATATATGTTTTCAATGCGAGTATGGCTGCTACCAGTGCAGTCATACAGCACTATATTGCTGTCTTGCTCGCTTGTGCTATAGTAGAATAGTATAAAACATATAAACAGTTTGAAATCCCTACATTATTTTTCAAGATTTGCAGTTTTCCTGGAGAGATCTGTCAGTTTAGATAGAAGAGGAAAGCTAGAGTGAAGTGCTTTGGCCACGTGTGCGTGCCTTGCTCTGCATGTGGGGACTGACTTCCCCCAGGATGCTGCTGTAGCCTCCCCCAGCAGATAACCAGCACAAGTTGTCCTGGCACAGTGCAGTTTACAAGGATGGCAGCAGGCATGATTTTTCACTTGTGTCCGTAGGCATGCTGACCTTCTGCAGAGCCTTTTTGTGGTCCATGCAGGTGCATGAATTGCGCTTGAGTAGTGTACATTGCTTGTATGCTGTCTCTTAGGATTTTGTAACAACATTTTATCACAGGGACTGCACAGGTCCAGTGTCATCTACTGTGCAACCTAGGTTAGCCCTGGCAGTAATTAAAGTATTTTAAACCATCTGCCTAATTGCATTAAAAATACACTGATGGGCTTGCACTGTTTGATCTTCAGGAAACTATTTGGTTAAAGCAATTCCCTCTTGGCAATGTTTAACTAATGCACTATGTTTGTTCTGTGAATTACAGCCAGTCTTTATACTGTTTGTTAGTCTTACCTGTAGCAGAGCCCTACCTGCTACTCCTCAGCCTGCAGGTTCCTCCTGTTCTTCTTCCCTCTGCTTTCTTATCACTGCCTACTAAGCTCTTCACTGAAGTGGAGACTTTGGGGACTGTGCATGAGAGAAGGAAATGGGCAGTGAAATCCAGCCCTCTTCCTTCCCAGCCATGCTTGGGGCTTTGGCCCTGGGCAAGGAGGAAAGCTTGTGCGGGTCAGTGCTTGTGCACCCTGGCTCCATGGCCAACATAAATCACTTGTCAGCCAAAGGACCAAAGTCTCTTCTACTAGGGGAGATGTTGTCCTGTGAATCTGGCTGGAGTAGTTTAACAAATTTTCACTTCCAGCTGCCTCTTATAGCTCCTCAGCTGGGCATGTGTGCTCGCGTTAGGTAAGATAGCTGTGTGGCAAGGCGGCCCTTCCCAGATAAACAGAAGTAGCTTCCAGGCCCAGGTGCCTCAGGAGCCATTCAGAGGGCAATGGGTGAATGGGGGCATGTCTATTGGGAGTGGTCTGGCATGGCCACCTGGGGGAGGGCTGCTACGGAGGGCAGCTGCCAGTCCCCGCTCCTTCAAAACGAGGAGGGTGTAACTGCCTGCAGCGCTGTGCTCTGCAGGCACAGAAGACAGTGTTGACCATTTGCACCGCATGCATGGCTCAGTCACCCCTGTGCCTCTCTGCCAGGAAAAAGGCACTGGAAGCGCAGGAGAGAAAGGCTCCTACAGACACAGATCAGCGTTGTAGACTAGTGGGCTTGCTTTGATTTTCATTAAGCATAAATTAAAGTCAATCCTTTAATAGGCATTGGAGTCAGCCCATCATGAAGATTGCTTGAATATTCCATCCCTGCCACATGGGCAGACGTCAGTGGCTACTGAGATCAAGCCCTGCTCTTTCTATTCAAAAATCCCCCTTTACTGTTTAATTAAACTGCCCGAATGTCTCCCAAAACCACTGTGTAAATATCTAATAATCTGGATTACAAATATTGGGATAATATGAGGTAATACTATTAGATTATCTCATCATAAACTAAGATAAGATTGCAATGTTTATCCATTTTGCTTGATATATATGCAAAAAAGAAAATTTGCTGTTGGGTGTGGTACAATGTTTATGATTAAACGCTTTATTCATACTTGTATGTCAATCTATTAGTGTGCTGTTAATTCAAATGTTACTATGATGTATTTTATTGCCATTAGCACATTTATCACAGGTAGATGTGAAACTTAGACAAAGGTGTACATTCTCATTAATGATGAGCAGCCTATTCATCTTACTAGAGTGTAATTAATGTTAGTTACAATACTTAATTTTTCACTGTTTGTCATGGTGCATATTTAGCATTTCTTCTGTCCTTTATCAATCTGCTCTCCTATCATATGAGCACATCAAAAAGATATATGTAAGTATCTGACCTGGTTTGATGCTTAATTTTTATAGTTTTCCAAGAGCTGGAATATTTTTATTCTTACACTGTATCCAGCACAGTTAGTTAAAAACCAGACTGTATAGTGTTGTCCACTGCTTTGGGTTCTGGCTTAGCTTTCTTTGCATTAATAATATAACAACCAAGTAATGAAGTAAAGCAGGGCACACAATGAAGACACCGGTGATCACTTGCTGTAATATTGTGCTGTTCTTGTGTGAGGTTTTAATGGTCCCAGTTGTTATCCTGGATTTTCAATTACTTTTTTTTTTTGTACTATTAAGAAAATTAGTGCTAGTAAACATGTTGTGTGAGTACTACAGCTCCGGAAACAATACCAGCATGGTATATCTGAGAAGTGTACATTATCAGGTAAATCTGTGTTACAACAGCTTATTGTTATACATTGCTGAGCATTGCTTTGTCAACAACGCTGTTAGCAGCCATAGAGCCAAACTACAGTCACTTGTTCAGTGGTGCAAGAGTGGAAGAAGTTATGGCTAATGTGTCACACAGCGGGTGGGAAACAAGCTGTGCAGAGGTGGGTAAAAGGGAGTGAGCATTGAACACCTCCTTGGATTTGCTCCCTGGGATGCCAATAAATCCAGCTGTGCTGGAATCCTAGGACAAGTCCATACATTTGTACTGGTCCCCGGAACAAGGCAACCTCCTTAGCTGAACCCTGGGATTCAAAGCAATTTTATTTCTTGATCATCCAAGATTTACATTAAGCTGGACTGAAAGAGAACTGAACCTTACCATTAATACTTGGTAAATAAAATTTCTTGGGAAAAATATTTGAGCTGGGTCAATCAAATGCTTCAGGTCCAGGGTTCTGTGGATGCAGAATGGATTTGGGATCTGTTTTCTCAAAATTTTAGAGAACGAACTCTGAGAGAAAGCACACCAGTTCCTATTCATTAGCCTCTTAACTGGCAGACTTTACATTTCTCAGGTATTTTCATAATAATCAAGGTTAAACAAATTAGCTGTTATCTTTTGTGAGACGACCTGTTTTGTAACCACTGTTTGAATTCTACCGCAGTCTACTGTTCATGCCAGAAGCTGATCACACCTCCACCATAATGAAATGAGTCTTAAACCCTCGTTCGAGCCAACAGGGTCTTGCCATTGCTGCAGAACAACCAGAAAATCCTTAAAAGAGTTTATCTGTATGCCTTGCATTAATCATAATTCCCTTTTGACCCACCACAAGTGAGAAGTATAAGGCAACCAAACACAAAGATTTAACACACTTCGGTATGAAAATTTAATTTGGACACAATTACAAGAAGGTGTAATTGTAGATTAGTAGCAAACTAAGAATAAAAATACCGAGCAAGGTTTAGGCATTTAAACAAAATGATAGTCAAAGGTGATCCATAGTGATCGAAGTACAATAACAACCTGTAATGTGAACAGAATCGAGTAATTTTTTTTTCCATGGTACCAAAGCAATGCTCCACAACTAGTTATATTTCTATGACCACACTGACATCTTTTTATTAAAAAAAACCCTCCTTCTTTTGAATTTTCTACGGAAAAAAAACCCCAGCAAATTTTCCATAATATAGCAAAATTCCTGAAAAAACAGACTCTGGCATTCTTTTCCACCCCCACCCATCCCTCAGACCTGAGTCATTTGAATAGAGGGAATTCCAAAACAAAAATATTATAAAACAGTGTCCTAGAGCTTATGTCTATTTTAACTGATAGAGAATAAATACAAAGAAACTACGAAGTTGCCCTTAACCTTTATGGCATTACAAAGCTAGTTATAAAAACAAGCTGTAAAACACACCAAAAAGGTGAGCATTGCACTCCATTTTGATTTGACCATTTTGCTTTCAAAAAGAATTTATAAAAACATCCAGGAACAATGAACATTTGAACTCAAAATGGTCCAGGTTTATTTTTACTCCAAAAGAAGAAGTCTCAATAGAGATATTGATTTTCTAGCATTCATCCAATATTGCACAGAAAATGGACCTGACCTTGCAATCCCTAGCGGAGACAAGGAAGCAGTCATTACAGTCATGGGTTCCCATTGATTTTAGTGGGATTACTTGCATAAGTAAGGGTTTCCAGGATATGACCCAGGGTTCCATTAGCAGTAAGACCAAGCGTACGTGGATGTCTGTTCCACTCAGTTCAGAAGGGTGAAGTTTACCTTCCTGTTATATATTCACCCTATGGTTTTATTCCTGTATATTTATTCTATATATTTTTTTTGTTTTCTCGCCAACGGAACCTCATCATTGCATGAAGAGTATCAATCCTCCTTCTATCTTGAGTGGTTTTTTTTACTGTATCTTCAAATGTCAGTCTAAGCTCAGAGTTAAGCCCTGCTCTTACAGCTCTTTCTTTCCTTGGCTCTGTTTTCTATGATAAAAAAATATAATTTGCACTAGGCACTATCTCTCACTGTACTTTTTAATTAATTAATACATCTGGGAAGTTTCTAGGGCCAAATGAGAATGAGACATCTCTGTACTTTGCAAAGTAAACGCAGAGTCGTAGACAGAAAGCTAAAGCCTGTGAGCCCTTTCCCAAACACAGTGAGTTTCTACTTAATCCTGGGGAGGTTTCTTGTGCCCCACAGCTCCTATAGGAATGCTACTCCAGAACCTCACTGCTTGGATGGATAGAAACCTCTTAGTCATCAGTCTAAATATAGTCACAGCCATTTTATAGGTTTGTTCTTGTGACAAACTTGAACTTTATCTCAAAGAGCTCTTTTCCTTCTTCAGTATTTACTCCCCGATGTGGCTATGGTAAGGAGTCACACCTCTCTGCCTTCATTTTGTTTCATTACATGTGAGGAGGGTGGAGGAGAGGTGTGCAAGAACAGGGTGGCTGCATGTCTGTGCAGTGCCTTCCCAATTGCCCGGTCATGGTTCAGGGCTCCATAGGCTGCCTTGGTTTCAGCACTGAATAATAATGACCCCACAGGGTACGTTGCCTGCTTTATTCTGGATGGACACCAATAATTCATTCCATTTTCATGAGTTGCAAAGCTCTAGTCCGAGAATACTAGCAATTGATTATTTTTGTCAGGGGTATTTTCAGAGAAACGAAGAAATGAAGTGTACAGTATACTCCAGTTTGCAGTGATCATTCTGATGTTCCATTTGCAATGGAAATGAGGATATAACATATTCATGTGTACAGATAAGGAAAATGACAAACATTAACAACCCTTGTTCTATTCATTTATAATATTCAGTAAAAAAAATAATTCCTTCCATTCCTTAGTTTTTAGTTTTGTTTCAGTAGGACAATGCAAAACAAAAAAATACGAATTAATGGATAAAATACGCTTAATCACTTTCTAAGTAGGTTTCCTGAAAATGACTATGACAAATTCTCTGTAAATCTATCTACTAAAAATAGGTAATTCCATGTCAGTTTTATTTCATTTTTTATATCACTTCATACGTGTATCAAAGATAAAAATTGCTTATGAAATCAAATAAACGAGAGAGCGCGTGTGTACGCACTTATGCTGTGGTGGCCAAGCAGTCTTTGATGTGTGACTCTCAGCCTGTTTAAGCGGACCGCGGTGTTTGCCTTATCAGTGTCAGTCAGTTTCTGCACAATTTAATCTGCCACTAAAAAGAAGTTTTTTCCCCTTATGGATCTAAAACAGTATGCCAAGGATAAATCAGTGCAGCTTGCCTTCCTTAAAATTTTAGACACAACCTGAAGCTGCAGCTCTTTTCTTCTCTCATCTCAATGGGATGTTAACCTAACAATCACAATTTTAAGATGGGGAAATTGTTTTGAGCAGAAATAAATTGCCCTGCCAGTATTGTTTCACGGGGTAACATTAAGGCACATTGGGCCTGGGGTTCAACAGCTTATGATATCTGGTTTTGGAGGACTGGAGTGAAAGTAAGAACATGTAGAGAAAGAAGAATAGGAATTAAATATAAGTTCTAGATGATCCAAACGAGTTGAAGCAGTTCAGCAATAGACATCCCAGAAAGCTGTGAAGAGGCTTATTCTCCAACTACCTTCCCTGGCGCATCGCCATCTCCTGCCAGAGCCCCCGAGGATTTATTCTCTGTGAGTGTGAAGATTCCCTTTTCTCCCCTTTTGTTGAGGTATCTAAAGATACTGGGCTGTAACTTACAGCTTATATTTTCTGAACAAAAAAGGAAAAAAAAAAAAAAAATGTGTTTTTCTCCGCAGCTGCCAGGAAAGAGAAGTCCATTATTTGCAGCTGATAGGGGAGTACGAGAGGAGGGGTCTTTTGTCTGCTGCTCCTTCCCTGGGGCCTGGAGTGCGGGGAGGGGAGGGGAGGGCGGGCCCAGCCACTGCTGCTCACTGCGCCCTGGTTTCCCAGGCGGGCTCCCGGGCTAGGCACAGTTGCATGTGCGGCATTCGTGCTGTCGCGTGCCGCCAAACAGCTCTCCCCGCTTCGGACACTGTGAAAGGCTCACATAGTAAAGAGAAAACGAGCTGCCCCGCAGAAATGTGGAGCTGAGGCCAACCTGGCCCTAGCCCTCCTGCCCCCCGGCAGGGCAGCGGGGCACCCGCTGGCACCCGTGGGATCTCTGCAAAGGCGGCCGCTGTACAGTGATGCCACAGGTGGAAAATCCTTACCATCAGCCGCTCCCGGTTGTGACCCTGAACAAGTTAATCACATCGCCCATCTTGAAGGTTCACACTACCACGATATAATGCATGCGGGCCCTCAAAGATAGATGGAGACATCATGTATTGATCACACGGGATCGCTGCCAGTCAGTCTTTCTGTTGGTTTCCATCCCTGTGATGTGTTTTAAAAAATATTGTATGATTCAAAATTATACCTGTAAAACCCACAAGTAGAAAATTACTGTGTGCATTTATCTTTAATAACAACCTTGTGCATATTTATAGTACTAGTTTAGTAGAATGTGTTATACTAGTTTATTTCCTAGTCTGTTCTAAATGTTATTATTCATTAGTAGTCGTGAAGTGGCATGATATATTTTTTATGTTGCTTATTTGTAACAAAGGTTCTTAATACCTTTTCATAATGAAAGGGGATAAATGCTCACACGGAATATGTGAAATTGTGCTTGTAAGAGCACGGAGCGTTGTCTTAGGGTATTAAATTAGCGTTTGGTACTGCTCTGCTTTGTATGTATTTCTAGCAAATGTTTCAGCTACAAATCACTATAATACACCTGTGTGCTGGTTCTTCAATTCATATAGCATTTAAACCCTGCCATACTGTGTCTTATAAATATAAATATGCAATTTAATTTAATTCAAGCATGCAACACATAATTTTTCTTCTAATTAAAATATGATATTGCAATATGGTAGCTGCCTAGGGCAAACAGGACACATCCCATTGCCAAACCAAAGGGAATACAGACACAGCTCTGAAGGGGGCCAACCCTCCGAGCCCTCAGCATAGGGCATCCGTCCTGGATTTGCCGGCCCCGCTGCGGAGGACCGCGGGGAGCCCGGGCCTGGCGGCTGCGGGCACACACGTCCTGCGGTGCTGCCCTGCCCCGTTGTCCTTCTGTTCCTGTTCGAGAGAGCAAAAGCAGCACAGCCGAGGATCGTTTCACTGCTGCCTTGTCGTGTGCTGAAGTTAGCTGATGAGCAGCAGAACTCCAATAGTTCTGGGAAGGAGGAACCGCCCGGCAGCAGCAACTCGAGGGATTCCTATCACGCTCTCTCAGAATCGAACAAAACAACGCAAATGCAGACCTTCTGCATAATGACTCAAAAAACTGTTAATGGCCATCTTTAGTAACATAGCAACAGCCAAACCCTTGAAAAGAGGAAGTTTTCATTGAGAAAGCATTTCATTTTAAACATTGAAATTTGGTATAATGTAGAGTGTGAAGTAAGTTTTGAAAGGAAGCTGATGATTAAGAAGAAATGCAGTGGGCATTTAATAAATGGAGGAACCGCAAGATAATTAACTGGCATGCATAAAGATTCATGCTTTATACCAAAATTTTAATTTTGCACATAAATGTGCCTGATGTAGGCAGCATTTAATCACCTAGCTGACAGGAGTAACTACTTTCATTTAACCTTGACTGAAGATCATGAATTCTAACAGGTTTAATTGGATACATCATTTAACAGAATGAACAGAGCAAATTTTTCTCAATTCATAGGTTCTGATTGACATGCACCAGCAATAAGGCGTTGCACAATTAAAGCTGATCTGTATTCCTGGCCTGGGCAGCAATTGCCATAGTGATGTGACACTGTTTGATCACTGTGGCACTGAAACTATACTGAATTTCCCCTTGTTTTGAAAAGGGCAATGCTTTAAAAAAAGAGAGAGAGAGAAAGAGATTTTGGCACTTTAATTTTTATTTTTTTTTTACATTAATCACATTTATATGCACAAACTGTAAGGGAAGGAACTTGTCTTGTTATCAGTAACTCAGGGGAAAGAAGGAAAAATGGTATCTTCTTTTATCCATTTAGCACATTATTTACAGAAAGTCAAAAATGTGGATAGGCAAATGAATTGTAACACATTAAGGGCCTGATTGTTCTGGGCTTCCATTGGAATAGGGGGTGGCGGTGTGCGGCTCTGCTCTTCACCTGCAGTTTGGCCTCCCTGTCCTTGCCCAAATCTGTTCCACGGCGCAGATAACCTGCCAGCTGAGTGGGGGCACCGAGGGGGGGGTCCTCATAGCACGACGGAGGTAGAAAAAGGTGAGAGGGGAGATGTGGTACCCAACAGCAAGCGGCGTACCTTTCATGGCACCCAATGTTTCATATGAGTAAACCTTGAAAAAATTTGTGGAGGAGCTGGCAGCTCCCAGTTCCCCACGTGGCTCCTGCCCATCCACACGCCACCACTTCCACTGCCTCTGGCACCTTCCACAAGCCCTGGGCTTGCCCTGTGTGAACTGGAATTCTTCTTCCATTGTTTAACCACACATATATGTATCTTCTATGTCTTCCTTGTTCACTTATATTTTCGCTTCGGATATACCTCCTTTTTTATTTTATCCTTTTACAAGAAGATTTGCTGAACGTTGAATGGTCTGAGGGCAGGGTGGCGCACAATGTGTTTCAGCCTAGCTCAGTAGAGCCAAAACTGCAGCTAAAAAAATAATTTCTGGGTCCTGAATGACCTGCTAAAAACAGCTTTGAGCAAGTTCTGCTCCCCGCCATGAGAGCTGCAGCATCCCTGCTCAGCACAGCAGGCAGCTCTGCTGCTTTTTTTCCTCTCTCGGTCCCTTTAGGTTCAGTCCCTCACTTGTAGATCTACTCCTTGATCTCACTTTTGTAGATCTACTGCTACCTATTTGTCAGCCATCATTTGTGTATAGGCAACGTATATATGTATCACGCAACAAGCTTTGTGGGGGTGCACTGCAGTGGAAGACAGAAATTGCAGGGAAAGTTGGGATCCTGGTTGGCCCAAGGACATAGACCTTAAAGTCAGGACTGCTAGACATATTTTAAAAGCTTTTTCTTGGTGATTTTAGAGGCCTCTAAAATTCAGTTATTTATAATACCTTTCTCTGTCTGAGGTATTTCTGCTATGATTCATTGTATAAAGCAAAGGTATTTGCCAGTGTAATTTATCACTCACTAACATTTTTAATAGTTTCAGGTAAATGATCGGGCCACATCCCCAGGCTCTGCAGCCACAGGACATGCCTTGGGACCACAGCGGGTGCTTGACTTCACCCACGGCGAGCTCCCAGGCAGTGCCCGGATCTCCCCTCTGCAGGAAGGAGAGCCAGGATTTGGTCGGGGTGCCCCACTCAGCCTTGCTGACGGGGAGTGTTTCTAACACAGGCGCTGCCAGCTCTCACCTTGGACGGAGGCAGGAGGTAAGGTGCCCCTGCTCCCAGGCTCTGCTCGCTCCTGAATACCCATAGGCTGGGCGGGTGCTGCAAAACTCCTGCTGGGCCCTTCTTTAAAGGGCATCTTTGGGCCCCGTTTTGAAATATTTGTTGTGTAATTTACTCTGTTTTTCCAAACCTTCCCAATAAAATATCTACCTGTCCCATCACCCAGTTCCTTTTTATGTCCTATAATACACACAGGTGCTCAAGGCAGGAAGCAGGAGGGCACTGTGAGGGGGCTCACTCAGCATCGCTCTAGGGAGATTCCCAGTGACGTCCCCTGGTCGTCCCCATGGTGCACAGAGCTCATCAGCGGCACAGCTGGGATAAAACACAGCCCTCTCTCCCAGCAGCCATGCTGGCTTTCCCTGGGGAACACCGCTGGGTTCAGTTGAGCTGCACGGGCACGTATTTGCTGAGGCGAGTTTGCTGCCGGAGGGATTGTGCCTCTGTCACGAGTGTTTTGCTGGCTGCCTGGGCAGCCCTGGCCTCCGGCTGCTTGCTCTGTCCCAGTGGCACCTCTTCTCGAGAGCCTCACTACCTTGGGGTCCGACAGAACCCTTCCAATCTGTCCTTTATCGGCTCCCAGCTGGTTCGTCTTCAGCACTCAAGTCATTTGGGTGCTTTGCCTGCGACTCTCTCGAGTCGCAAGCCGTTCTTGCCTTGTCCTCATGCTCAGTCATCCATGCTGAATTATCTTCCACTCCTCCCTCTGGGAATAACTAAGGCTTTGACCCAGTGGGACTGTTTGTGTGCTTAAATGCTTTGATGGGCCTGACACTGAGCTGCTTGCTCCCAAATCTGAGGTGCCTGGGGATTTCAGGCTGTATTTTCAGGAATGGTTTGGGCGCTGGGAAGCACAGCCTAACTGAAAGTCAGCAAAGGACACTGACATGTGAATTTTTCAAGCACTTCATCTATCACCTTTAAACCTCCATGTTCCCTTTAGTTTCCGAACAGCCATTTTTGCGGAGTTTTTGATCTGCTATAGAGAATATACAGCTGTGGTAAGGAATATATAATATTTCACTTCATTTCAGAATCCTCTGGGAGAAGGTGACATTCCTTTTTTTATTCACAGAAGATCGAGTTTGTAATTTCATTTTGAAAGCTGTTCTGAACAAGTGGGGGAAATCAGATGCCCAGCCACATTTTTCCCCAGGTTTTCCCAAAGCCACCTTCAGAGCGTGACCTAGACAAAATTCTGAGCGCAGTTAATGTTTACACCTTTCTTGTACGGTGCAATTTAACTTTCAGAAATATAAAACGGGACAGCAGAAATATTTTTATGTGTTCTTACAATGTCCAAAGTTGTTTCTTACTGTTTTTATTTGAAGGAACTAGACACAATCCTGGCTGCCTTACCCATGGCCTTTGAGAGAGCTACAGCTGAGAAAATCCGCTGCCAGGAAGAAGTGAATAGAACTAACAAGGCTATTGAGCTGGCCAACAGATTAGTGAAAGGTCTGAGGTGAGGTCCTACAGGGCAGGCTAATGAAGCAGCCTACAGAAAGCACTTCTTTGTTATACACTACTGATCTGGCAATAACAGAGGCACTTAGCAAAGAACCTGATGAGCTGAAAAAATTATGTCATTATCATTCATTTTTTTCATAATAGAAACATGTTTTTGACCTTTGCATTTTCTTGCATTTTGCCTCATCGTGGTATATATTAACTGTAAGATTACCTGGTAACTAACCTATCCGCGAACATGAAGAGAAAAGAAGTAGTTGATTGTAGATATTGACAATGAAGGCAATTTATTAAAATGCGATGACTATATTTGTAGCAATTAAACAACGCTAATGACACTGCCCTGGGTTGGGATACATAGAATATAATACAATTTGCACTACTTAGTTAAGCAATATGATAATTCTCTAATTATCTCTCTGAGATTTGCAATGGGTATTTGGGGAGAGAATAAATAATGGCAAAGCCATGAATTATCAAAAATCCATATTGTCTGTTGATCCAGGATGGCTCAAGGGAATCCATACTCACTGATGGATTTTTCATTTATCATTCATCTACTGATGAGGCTGCTTTTTACGTGTGCACACACACACACCACACACACACTTTTTACAGATACTTTATTTTATTGTAACATTCATTTAGGGAATCTCTTGTGGTGCCTCACTGCCATTATAGGTTTTGTGCTCTTCTACCCGGCACTTTCAAGCTGAGTTTGATAACCAAACATGTAGTAACAGGCAAAAATAAAAGATCCATTTGTTATTAAGCCAAATTATATGGCTGAGTGTGGCTAGTGGAACTTAAAATATAAAACAGTGCTTAGAGTTATTTCCTGAATCAATAGAAAGGATTTATTGACTAGAGGGGAGGGAGGGCAGTGCAGAAGGCCCATTGTTTCTGTTTAAAGAAGCAAGATGAATGCATTTAAAATGGTAACATCCCAGATGAAAGTGTAATATATTTTAGTGATTAATAATGCCTGTAAAATTAAACCATGTACCTAATACAGAATAATAAAATAAATAACATAGCAGACCTCTTTAAAGCGTGACAATAAATGATTGTTCTAAGGCGTCTGATAATAATATTTTCTTCCACCTAACGTATCATATTGTTTGGTTCTACCATGTCCCTCCTGCTGCGGCTGACAAGTGCTGGAATAGCATACATATAGAGATGAAAGGCAAAGCGTGTGTATGTTGGGGGGGGAGGCGTAATGAAAAATAATCTAAAGGAGGAAACAGAGATGAAAGGCAAGAAGGAAAGTTGAGCCATGCGCTAGATGAAGACAGTAAAATGAATTTTAATGGAAAGCCCTTCAGCTGGTACCTCCCAAAGCACCAGCTCCATGAAGAAGGTGGCCAGCTCGACAGATTGGTGATGGGAAATTGAATTCATTCCTGTCGTTAGCTGTGCCACACTCAGTCAAAGGCAGTAACAGCCATACGACAGCTATTTGGTGACTTACTGGGAAAAAAAAAATCCGTTTTAATCCAGTCTGCGGTAAACGGTGCAGCAAACAGTGTAATACTGACGCTGCTGTTCCGCCAGTCCTGGCTGTCCCAGTGCCTTATTTATTGCTGAGAAGACTCTCTCTTATTTCCCTACTTGTACAGTTCAGTTACTGCTGTGAGGAGAATGGCTCAAGAAATAGGAAAGTGAGTTTGCTCACAACATTTCTTACAACAAGCAAATAGGTAAACATGTCTTTATTAACCATTCTTTAGAAATAGACCTTTACCATGACAACAACAACAAATACCCAGACGTGTGTGTTTTCTTCTAATTCTTCGGGAAAGCGTTGACCAAACACCAGGAGAGCCGATAGCGTCTAGCCTGGATCTCAGGGAAAAGCTTGCACCGAGTGTCCTGTCAAATCTCTTACCGAGTTTATGGCATAAAAGATCTGGCCCGAAAGTAGAAACCGTTTTTTTTTTTCCTGCCTCCTTCTCTGAGCCCTGGCACGCAAGGACTATTTTGGGTGGTTGCATGAGTAGTTGTTACTCTGCACCAAGGAATTCTTTGATTCTGACAGGTGCCAATTATGCTGTGGACATCTGCCCTGGAGGCATTGAATCAAGCTGACAACTCATTTTATATCAATCAAACAACAACCATTTTCAATAATTTCCCATCCAGCTGGGACTGAATTTGCACAAGTGATCTATGTATTAGAGACATTACCAATCCACAGAGACATTCAGAACCGTGATTATGTTCTGTTTTCCCACAGAAACTCTTGCATCTGCACAAGAAAGCAACAACTTTTTTCCACTGTGCAAGAGGATGCTGACAACTCAATTTTGGTCGCTTACTGCCAAACTCAACTTGCAACAGTCAACTTGTGTCAGATGCGAAGAGGGTTGTTTTTTTTTTTTTTATGTCCAGGCTTGCCGCATGCAAATCCTTTCCGTTGATCCTTCCAGCGAAGTGAATCCATATGGTGATGCTGAAGTACTCCCTACTGTTTAGCCACAGTAGCGGGCAGGTTTTTGATAACCAGTTAGTAAACGAATGTTTCTTTAATCCTGTTTTCTAGGTAGAAAAGGAGAGCTGGGCTTATCAGCGGAGCAGTATTAGGAGCAAGAGAAAATGCGATGCAGAAATGTGTTCCAGATCGCAATCTTTCATTCCTGTGATAGCTCGTTTTCCAAGTGGTACGGGCGTGAGCCAAGATCTCTGCCTGCTTTGCTGGAAAAGCAATACAGTGAGGGCTTGCACATGCCACCTTCTTTACAGCTCTGTATTTTTTTTTTAAATACACAGTTAATCAGAAAAATCTATCAGCTGTTCCATTCCCTTTTTGACCTGTTAAACCACCATGTTGCTTATATGCACTTCCTTCAAATATTTTATTTAATAGAACAGTATATTTGGAGGCAATGAATTGGTAAAATGTTCTTCTGGAAAGGACCAAAATGTGCCCCTTGCTAGTGTTTGAAGTACATTTGCTAGCTGACTGGAGCGAGCGGTGACAACTAACCCACAGACCTCGGGAATATGGTTAGCAAGCCAGAACAGTAGGCAGGCTCACCTTCTTCTTGTGTTCTGTTGAGTGCTGTGCCCTGCTGTTTGCATAAGGGGACCGGCTTTTATTATTCTATTCTCTCCCCACTACTGTGCACCAGGGCAGCACAAAGCAAGATTTAGTGCTTGGATATAGTATTTGCTTGCTAGCAATTGTTACAGGTAAGGCTGCACTGAGACGTCAGTCTTAACCTGCTGTTCTCCCATGCTCATAATATTCTTTTTTTACAAAAAAAACACTAACTCCCTTTCATCTGAATTTTTTTCATGCTTGTTATCAGCTGAAATATGATTTTTTTTTTTGCAAGCTTGAATAAAATTCATTCATTCATATTTGAATTATGCAAGGAAGGGGGTGTGGGGAGAAAGGTCTCTTTTTTTGCACATTCATAATTCACAAAAAAAAGCTGCATATTACAAGCTGAAACTTTCCAGGTGGCTAGTTTTGACTGAAGGATAGTCTTCATGCTAATTACAAAGAGAGAATGACTGAAAGAAAAATGAAAGAGAAAAATTAAAAATGACACATATTGTGATTAACTCATTTGTTTTGTAGGTGTGTCATACAAAAGTTCCATTGTGAGCCACTTAGAGCAAGTTTAAAGTAACAATTTCATTTAAGTTACGATGAACTACTATAATTACATAATATCAATGTTTTGTACTGCAATTTCGCTAAGAATCTCCCTACAGAAGCTGCAGAAGCTTTTACTTATGCAAATGTGGAAGCTCACAGTGAAATCAGTGCAGACTCTTATGAATCATTAACTTTGGCCAGAAAGCTAGCCCGAGGAAGGGGGGGTGGGGGGTGTAGCATGCCGTGGCAGCTACTGTCTCCATGTCCTGCATCTCCCTGGATGCCAGGCTGCTATGAAAAATAACTCTGAGATTTTTGCAGTTTGTCCCAACCTCCTACACTGACCGTCAGGGACACCAAACCACTAAAGCTTTG
>NW_009260022.1:4712255-4720777 GCF_000687185.1 Egretta garzetta | reverse complement strand
TCCCTTGCCATGTTCCCGTATACTGGTGGACGTTAACAGGCTGCACGTGACCCAGACAGCACCGTGTGACCCTCCGCAGTACCAAGGGATGGCTTCAGCAGAGGGTACCTGCTGGCCAGCAGAAGACAGGAGTGTTAGAGCTGTCTCCCTCAAGCCCTGGAAAAAAGGTGCTGTGATGAAACCTTCTGTGTTCTCATAAAAGACCTGGAAATAAAAGGTGAGCATGTAAATATAGAGCTGTAATTTTAACATCTGAAAGCATAACTGGCAAAGGCTCTCATAGCAATACCTGACCTTGCTCCACATGGAGCAAAGATGAGTTCAGAAATTCCCCAGCACTAAGTTCCCAGTAACTTGGGAGGCAAAATAAGGACTGCTGGATTCAGTGCAGGAATCCTCATCTGGTTTTTCCCTGGTTTTTGAGTGAAGTGAGGAGAAATGATACGTTTTTGCCACCGATGCTGCTTATTCTTACAAAAAACAAGTGAGTGAATGCTAAGACATGCCAGCTTCTGTAACTAGGAATCTAAAACTTAACCTTTATTATGCCAGGTCCCCATTCCAGGTCCCCATTCCAGGAACAAAAGGTCTTGCTCCAGTCACTGTGTGGACAGATGATACAATTGCTAAACAGAGGAGCGGCAGCAGTGCCTAGCAATACCGTGGCCACAGAAAAAGCCCCTGGTCTTGGCTCTCGAGTCATTATTGGCATATACTGACCAACCCTCAGCTCCAGCGATCAAATGGATAAAAGTTAAACCTGGTTCAGATTTAAAAGTTCTCTATTTGAGTCAAAAAGAGAACAAGCTAGTTGGCAGCTACAAGTACTAGTGAGTGTAAAACCAGCTGCTCAGCTATCAAGGAAACATGGCAACTATTTTTTTCTGAACTCCTGACCATGCGCAAGGTGTTTTCTTAATGCCCCAAGAACCATAACAACTCAAAGCATTTTCCTGCTTTAAGCTCATGGAAGTATAATGAATGGGATACACTACATCGGCATTGCATCCCTTGTCTTTCGCCAGCCCTATGCTGGTATGATTTTTATAGGTGCGTGTTAAAATATTATTTTATAGGTTCTTGCCAGAAGCCCCGTTTTGGTAGACAAGTTGGAAGAAATGATTGATCTTGTATTTGACCCAATAATTGCAAGTTATTTATGTTCAATGTATTTTTTAATAGTCTGTTATTTTCTCCATCAGCTCTCTCTGATTATGTTCTGCAAATATTCAAAATATCTTCCTCTGAAAGCTGTCTTCCCACACCTGTAGGATGGTTAACTCCCAAGGATTGCAGGGCCCGAGACACGTGACTCCAGCTGGATTTTTACTTGTCTATTTGACCCTTTCTTACCTTATTTACACCCTTGCATGCACTATATATAGTTCAATGATTGCAATTTGAGCACTCCTTTCTATCTAGCCGAATAGTCCTCCCCAACACACCACCATCCTGATGTGTAATCACCCAGGAGACATAATCATTCACTTAGAATAAAAATAATTCTCCTACCGTTTGCTCCTTGCCTCCATTCTGCCCTTTTTCTCTGATTTATTACACTATATTCCTTATGGAAATATTTTGACATCCATCCCCTCTGTTCAAGTCTTGTACCCACCCTTTGAGGGAGTGCTTTGAACAGAGGAAGGCCAGGATGAGTGGGTATCTCATATACTCACTCACCCTTTTATTCCAGTGTCATTTCCCCCACCTCCTCATTATATTCCTGAGCCCTTCCCCTCCTTCTAGTTTAGCTGTACCTACTGCCCCTCCCACAGCTACCAGGCGGCCTCCCTTCCCTCCCCTGCCCCTCCAGTAAATGACAGAAAATATTTCCTCACAGCCTCTGCTACTCAGGATTGTGCCTGAGCACCAAGGGATGCTGAGCCCCAGCCGGTTAGGTTGCCTGCCTTGCCTGAGCTCGCTGAATCGCTTGACCCCAAGAAGGTTGCCACAGGACAGCACTTACCTACAGCGCAGGCTGGAGACAAAGTGCTGTTAATGCTCTGAATTCCTTCGGCTCCAATCTTTGCTGCTTAGTTGGACTGCAAGAAAGTATTTAGTGAGGCAGAGCACTGAAATTATTACTCTTTAAGCTTAGCCAAAATTACTGTGCAATTCCTTAATTAAAAAGTTCAAGCTCAGACGCAAACCGCTTCTAAATTCAGCCATCACAGTGCCCCACTCAGTACTGCACCTTCCACCTCTTTATTTCTACCTTCATTTTCTCATGCTACCTCACATGTTGCCCGTTGGTTTTGCTTGTTACGACGAGTGTCACCCCCCCCCCCGACTGCCACCCCCGTACTGCACTGACAGGCTCTTTATGCCGAGATTCAATCCAGTGGCATGCACCAGCCCAGGGTGGGAGAGCATCTTTAATTTCTTGCTCCGGCAGAAGCATTTGATTCAAGGATTTCCATGGTGCGTTGAGACTCAGAAGGCAGCTGCTATGCAGTATCTGATGGTTGCAGCTCCGAGTTTGAAGGCACGCTGAGGTTTCACGCTCTCTGGAAATGTGCTGTGTCCTGGCCCAAGGGATCCTGCACATTTTTCCCCAGTGTGCAGAAGAGCAGGAACAGGACGGCACTCACACTGACCGCCAGGCTGCTCTTCTTGCACTCGGGGACGTAGGGATTCAGCAGATTTTTTTCACTGATTCTCCGCAGAAAACTTCCAAATCTGCTCTCTAAAACCAGGGGTTTAGACCTAAAGAACTTGAATCAGCTTCGTTGTTACTCAGGATGCGCGAGGTCAGTTTGGAAATATTTGGAAAGCCCGGACTGAGGACATTTCATGAGTGTCGGCGTTACTCTCACGTCTGTCACAGGCCCCCAGGACAGCACTTGCAGGCGCTGGAGACGGCACAGCACAGCGTACCCTTTACTGGCCTCAGTAGGCTGAGCCTGATACACAAATACACACAGGCGCTCCTCATTGTGCTCAGGGGAACACACACTCTAAACATATTTCTGCTATTATAAATCTAGAAGAACTTTTCTACCACTCTGGAGTGGCTACACAGCTAGGAACAGAATTATCTCGGTGTTCCCAGATACCATTTGTTAGCCTACAAGTAATGCTTGTATGCAAATCTGCTTTCCATTTCGAATCTGTTATATCCGCTTATGGACAGTAGATACACACAGCTGAGCTGTGGACACGACGATGTTAATAGAACCACAACAGGAATCCCAGACTTGTGCAGAACAAGGCTTCAGAGGACACCGGAACACCAGCTTGGATTCACCTTTTGAATTCATAAACAACCTTCATTATTACAACCAATTTCAGCAAAACCCCACACCTGAAAACACCAAATTCTATGGTATGTGAAGCAATGCAGAACGAATTCCTTCCAAAAGGCCCTAGGACTTTTGCATCAAAGGCTCTGCAGGCGAGGCGAAGCAAAGGGCACCCAGTCCGCTGCCTGCCGGGCACTGCCTTCAAGGGACGAGCCGCCTTGCGCAGACACGGCAGCAGGCTCACAGATCAAACAAATCAAACGGCACAGCAAAGGTAGATACCGTTTTCAAGGTACCATTTCGTGCTACCAGTGACAAAAAAACCTCCCAGTGGAGCCTAAGCATCCAGCAGAGCTTTCACTAAGGTTCCTACAAGTACTTGTTACTTTTTGTTGGCTTTTCAGTATCTTGGGCAGCGCACAGCTTCCCTGCCTGTATGCCAAAATACGAATGTTAATAGCTGTAAATCAAACAGCAACTTCATCAGAGCACAGTGAAGCCTTTAAAGACCTCCACACGCAGCTGGCACAGCACATCCGTGTTCACGTGCTACATCGCAGGTATGACCTGAATTTGGGAACGTTTTGAGGCGTGATACTTTGGGTGCCGTCTTGGTATTTCTGCTCAACAGCTAGCCCCACCAACTGTGGATTGCTCCACCAACTGGGGATTAGCACCCCAAAATTCTTCTTCAGTGAAGGAGGCCGACACGGCCTGCATATGGCTCCTTCCAGAAACAGTTGTAGGAAATTGTCAGTCATAAATCTGGATGTTCAGTGTGCATTTATTAGGGCTGAGCTAGCTTTTCTATTTTAAACCTTCCCATGATGTACAGAATACAGTTCACAATTTTACTTCTTTCTCCTGTTTCTAGTAATTGAAGATTTAATTACTAAAATCTGTGCTTACAATGAAGTTGTAGGAAAATACAATGTTTGAAAGAGAGATATGTATTTCCTTTATTAATACAGTTTGATTTATGGATTTGCAAACTTACCGCTTTAGCCTGAACTCGCAAAGCAGAAAAATTACTTTAAAATTAAGTTGACCGTGCTTTAGGATGAATTACCGATACTCTTTTTGGCTGCTGACAGTAATTTCCTTTGGGATATTCTTCTGGCTGAGAAGCTGTAAACAACAAGTCTCACAGCAGAAGAAATAGAAATGAAGACAAACAACTAAAAGAATTACATCAGCTACAATAATAATAATTCTGAAGCTGAATTTGGCTGCTTTGGGTCTAAACAAAATATGTTTACTTTTTAAATCATATTTATTTCATAACCTGTATTTTTCAAATCACTTATCCACGGTGAATGTTATCTACGTGCATGTGTCTACTTTCCAAGAACCATCGTGTCTCTAACACAAGAAAATTAAAATAAAACTTTTTAAAATCACCATAAAACTCTTTATTTAAAATAAAAGCTGCAAGAAGGGAATTTTAGTGTCCCATTTTACATACCACATAAATGTAGCTTTCTCTGGTACATTTTTCCACAACTCCTTAGAGTGCTAACTTGTTAAAAATTGTACCATTATTTATATTACTAGCGGGAGCCTAGGACCACATCGAGCTGTTTGCATCTGTCAGACCAAGAGAGCAGCTAAAACCCAAGCCCCAGCAGTGGGAGGATTAGTGAGCAGGATGCGTCACTCATTTCTAGCTTGGAGTGGCCCCGGTTGCCTGCAGTAACATCCGGCTGCTGAATGTGCGCTTCCCCACATTGTAGTCGGGGATGCTGAAAAGTTGATAAAAGCATTTTCCAACTCTGTAACTGCTTTGCAGGGCATGTGATACTCCTTTTTGCTGTGGTGATGCCACAATTTTGTATCTTGTGAACATGCAAACCGGGAAGTGGATGTTAAAAATCATTGCATTATTAAATCATATCTAATTTAATGAAGAGATAAATATACCCTTAATAGTAAGCAAATGCTGTCAGGTGACATCAGTTGTACTTGCATGTCTTTTCTATCATCGGCACACTTTAAAAAACCTTCTCACGTACGAACGGACCATTGACGTCTCTCTGAAACAGGAAAACGAGGCTTTGTTCAGATGGCGAACGAAGCTGAGTTCAAAGGACTTGACCAAAGAGTATCAGCAAGTCAGTAAATTCAAAATGTATGCTATCAGTAAAATAATTAAGGAAATCTCTCACAAGGGTTGTGGTTTTGCAGTTAGGTTGCAGGAATTTAATGGGCATGGAGTTGAAAATTATGACCCACCTGACTGGCTCTTCTAGCTTCAGGCTTGCCCTGCAGTCAGCGGAAAGGATGTGGAAATGTTCTTGGAGCTTCACGCCATTATCATGCCTGAGCTGTCCTAACGACTGAAAGTAAGATGTTGCCAAAGAAACAAGTTAATGATGACCCAGGCATTAACAGCATGCATGTGTTTGCCTTGTCATGGTATTATCATCACATAGTCTTTATACAACCTCAGACTTACACAAAAATCAGTGTTTTCATTGCCATTACAAAATGTCTTACTTTAATAAATCTAAAGATTGCAAAGGAACTATTTCAGAGAGAAAACTGTAGAATATTTAGAAGAAGGAAGCAAACATTTTGTTAAAATCATTTTGGGGAAAATAAAAGCCTTCAAGGATTTTACAAAAGGCAGTGTCCTTCTTTGTGATGGTGTGGAGCTTACGGGAACTTTTACCACATTCCACAACAGCTGCATTTGAATGGTAAGCTCTGGGAACTCACAAAATCCCAGGCAAGGAGATTTCCCTTACCTCAGAGATCTACGCATTTTGGACATATTTTTCCATATCACTGTACTTTGTGCAGGCATTTATGTGGGTGAAGTAGGGGCTGGTAGCAACCCTACTGGAACTGACCAACCGCACAAGACAGGGTGACACAAAAAAACAGCCCTTGATTTCTGAAGAGTTAAATTGCATCTGCAAACCATGTCAGATTCTGCTTGGAGTGAGCTCTGGTGTCTAGTACATTTCTGCCACTGGTTATTCTTTCTTAAACTTTCTGTTTCTTCAGGAAAGACATACTTGCATTCTAGCTGTTAATGGGGACAATCCTGAAATGCTTAGTCACTTTTATATTGTGATTTTTACTGATGCCATGAAATAGTGACAGAATCCTTTAGCTAAAAATTCAAAAGACAAAGGAGGAGGAGAAGGTGGAGAAAGATTATGTAAAATGGACTTATATTGCTTTTACAACTCAATTGTTTTTGGTATAATGTCACACTCTGGGGGGGTGTTTCTGCATGTGTCATGATTCTACAGATGTTCTTGCACACTACATGCAGCTGCACTATTTGTCATGGGCAAATTTAATAGCAAGATGTTGCTATGTGTTCCCTCTATTCTTAGCCCACAAAAACCACTGGGGGGAAAAAAACACTGCCTGGTAGCTTGCTTGCTTCCCTTCTTTATACAGCCTTTAAAAACACTTAAAAATGAAATTTTGGAAACACCATCTGTTGTACTAAATTCCATGACACCTGCAATTACAGCTCCATTACCTCTGCTACAATGATTTGTCAACTGTGTTCTTTCTAATGCTTATAATACTAATTAAATAATTTTAAGTACCCGAAGAGGTCATATTCCTAACGGCGGGGGGCTCTTCAAGAGCTTGACCCTTCAAAAGGGAGAATACTTTCTGTTAAGTCCTGAGTATCCTCTGTTTTCATTGATTGCAGAGGAAACTCAGGAGCACTCCAACCAGAATATTGCAGAGCCAAATGCTGTCAGAAATTTTGCAGAGGCAAACTCAGAAGAGCTCTGCTACTCTCCCAATTTTCAAATCCTGGATCTTCTCTAGAAGCATTCTCCTTACATTTGTTGGTCCAAGGCCAGTGGGTCATTCAGCTGTTCAGAGGGGACCATACCCTTAGGTTCCAGCTTCTTGCAGATGCATCCAGGAAGCAGAACAAGAGTTTGCAAAATTAAAAGAAAAAAACCCCAAATCTAAATATTTCTCTTGAAAAGCCTATAATGTGCTGAAACACGGGCTGTCTGGTTAGTGGCAAGAGACATAACTGAAGAACTGGCAATGCAAGTAGAAATTTGGACTTCAAGAGGAGGGAAACTGAAAGCTGAAGTAGGAGCACATCCAACTAAACTGAACACGATAAAACTCGAGAAGAGGGTACAGATGTAGAACAAGCTAAAAGTCTTAAACTATCAATCAGTATATGAACAAAAATAAATGTTATAAATGAAAAGCATGAATTTAATTACTGTATCTCCTACAGTACAAGAAAGCCTTTAAGCTACTGGCACCAATCCAGTGGAGGCTGGAGCAGGTAGCATGTGAGGAGAGGCTGAGGGAACTGCAATTCTTCAGCCTTGAAAAGGCCGAGAGGGCGAGGGGATATACTGCTGTCTAAAAACACTTCCTAAGAGACTACAGAGAAGGTGACAGAGCCAGGTTTTTCTCAGAGGTACACAAGGGCAGGGAAGAGGCAACTGGCAGAAGTCAGAGCATAGGAAATTCTGACCAGGGATGAGGAAAAGTTCTGTCATGAGGGCGGTGAAATATTGGTGGCGGAGCCCTGGGACACTGTGGCACTCTCAAGGTAAGGGTCCTCTAGATGAGGAGCACTGTATGCCCTCTCATTGAGAGTGACCACACCTAACAGATCACCAGGGTAAGAATGACTATACTTGTAACATGAAAATACACATACATTTACAAGCATGGTTGAAACTTTGAGTCCTTACAAAACATAGAAGCAAAGATGGATCAACAAGGCACAGATTTTTTTGCCACAGAAAATCACATTTTTTAAATAAATGCACTGTTTGTGTACTATTGTATCAGAGGTATTTTAAAATATATTGAATTTAGCACATGATGGAAACACTGTGTATATTTTAGATATGTAGTCATGTATCAAGTTGATGGAGAAGTTCTTTTTGTTACCAAGCTGATCAGTTAATTTTGGAAATGAGTAACAAGTGTTTCTGATATTAAAGATGTGCATCTGTGAACACAGACTGTCAAAGAAAAAGGAATATTCCAGTGAGTCCTTTCAGAAGAATGCCAGCAAATAGCACTGGAATATGCAATAGATATGTCAAGATATTAGTTTCCAGTCTTCAGATGATTGCTTAGCTCAAAAAGTTAACCAGATGTGACCATGACATTTCTCTTTCTGTTTCTAATCAATCTCTAATTTTACATAAGGGATCTAGTTGTGTTTGTGTACAGAACCAGTTCCAGAAATTGCTGTGAATTACCTCATGTGTAAAACCTGCCGGGGGGGGGGGGGGGGGGGGGGGGAGCGGGGGAGGT
>NW_009260022.1:4710537-4712150 GCF_000687185.1 Egretta garzetta | reverse complement strand
GGGCGGTGGAGTGTGGCTGGAGGGAGAGAGAGAGAGAGATGTATCTTAGATTCAAGCATGAGATCTTAATTATCCTATCCTATACCCTTACAGGTTACTCCATGGTCTCTTACAGCTACAGGAATTTTTAACTAAGCTCTACAACCTATAGCTCTCATTTTACTAATCACAGTATTCTTCCTGATTGTGCAAATTATATTGGTGATGAAAAATCCAACACTTTTTGCTAGCTGGTCTCCTGATGGCCGTGAAGAAATGCAGTCCAATCAGACCTATACAGATTATCATGATTCAAGAGGAGATAGGAAAGTGTGAACGCTTCCAAAATTTGCTGCTCAGTCACGATGCTGCAGTCATAGACGGGTTTGCAAATCCTTGCTGAACTGTGCAATCCACAGACTATCCGAAGGGACTTTACAGCCCCGTAAATGTGATTTTGTCATTATTAGCGAAAAGCAACAAGGTTTGCATCGACGTGACAGTGTAGGGTCTCAGAAATTCCCTGGGTTTGTCTGGGCCTAAGCAGATTTTAACTCGGTTTAACTCTGATCGCAATGTGTACTTCCAGCTGTGAGGTACTCTTGCCTAGATCCGTTTAACTCTAGTTTGTAGTAATAACAAATGGTTATTCATTGTGGACTGAACTGCCTATAGCTCTAGAATAAACCGCAGGGAAGAGTGCAGACGCAGATGATACAAATCAGTCATTTAATCACAGTAAGCTGATAGTGTTAAGAAAACACATAAAATTAAATCCAAGCAGACACCAGACTGAGGAGAAAGACATCCCCCTCCCATGAATATCTCACTCCTCCTGGTGATGACTCATCATAATACTCCCCCATTCCTTCTCAGAAATACCAAAGTGTCAATCTTAAGACCCAAAGGAGCACTGGAGGAGTAAGCACAACACTAGAGGAAAAGGGAAATTTTTGTGTAGCAATTTTAACTCTAATGAGGCCTTCCTGTATTTATTAATTTTGACTATTAGACTGTTTAAAACATTAATAGGACTAACAATAAATTCTTAGATCCATATATATTGTGCCTTTTGCCACTACCCTTTTGCCAACAAGACGACTTTCAGTGTAATACCACATCTTAACATCGCCAATATCTTTAAAGACGTGGAAGCTGAAATAAACACCATAAAGATCGCTGAAGCTCACAAGCAGCTTTGGCCAGTTGCAGCCAACGCTGCTGTGCTCTATTTTCTCATGGACAAGCAGAATAATGTCAATCCAGTGAATTAGCTCTCACTCAAGGTTACCACTCAGGAAGAGGTCAGTGTGTTTGTGTGCTGCTGTTTTAATCTAGTGCTACCACTGACTTACACCTTTCTTTCCCTCCTGTCACAGACTTTTACTGCTGTACTTCACAGAGCAGTGCAGTGAGCAAAACCCTCTGAGAACATGAGGCTGAGCGTAAAGAACCCGACTGCCTGCATTACACCCTCAACTACCATTTACATCCATGCGTTTGAAAGAGAAAAGCTTACTTTCACAGCCCAGCTAACCCTCCTGGTACAGCATGAACCCTGCACGAGCTCACACTGGTGACTCTGTGGGTGTGTGTACCTGTACATACGGCCACGCAGCCACAGAACAGTCCGG
>NW_009260022.1:4701789-4710507 GCF_000687185.1 Egretta garzetta | reverse complement strand
GGGGGGGGGAGGGAGAGAGAGAGAGAGATGTATCTTAGATTCAAGCATGAGATCTTAATTATCCTATCCTATACCCTTACAGGTTACTCCATGGTCTCTTACAGCTACAGGAATTTTTAACTAAGCTCTACAACCTATAGCTCTCATTTTACTAATCACAGTATTCTTCCTGATTGTGCAAATTATATTGGTGATGAAAAATCCAACACTTTTTGCTAGCTGGTCTCCTGATGGCCGTGAAGAAATGCAGTCCAATCAGACCTATACAGATTATCATGATTCAAGAGGAGATAGGAAAGTGTGAACGCTTCCAAAATTTGCTGCTCAGTCACGATGCTGCAGTCATAGACGGGTTTGCAAATCCTTGCTGAACTGTGCAATCCACAGACTATCCGAAGGGACTTTACAGCCCCGTAAATGTGATTTTGTCATTATTAGCGAAAAGCAACAAGGTTTGCATCGACGTGACAGTGTAGGGTCTCAGAAATTCCCTGGGTTTGTCTGGGCCTAAGCAGATTTTAACTCGGTTTAACTCTGATCGCAATGTGTACTTCCAGCTGTGAGGTACTCTTGCCTAGATCCGTTTAACTCTAGTTTGTAGTAATAACAAATGGTTATTCATTGTGGACTGAACTGCCTATAGCTCTAGAATAAACCGCAGGGAAGAGTGCAGACGCAGATGATACAAATCAGTCATTTAATCACAGTAAGCTGATAGTGTTAAGAAAACACATAAAATTAAATCCAAGCAGACACCAGACTGAGGAGAAAGACATCCCCCTCCCATGAATATCTCACTCCTCCTGGTGATGACTCATCATAATACTCCCCCATTCCTTCTCAGAAATACCAAAGTGTCAATCTTAAGACCCAAAGGAGCACTGGAGGAGTAAGCACAACACTAGAGGAAAAGGGAAATTTTTGTGTAGCAATTTTAACTCTAATGAGGCCTTCCTGTATTTATTAATTTTGACTATTAGACTGTTTAAAACATTAATAGGACTAACAATAAATTCTTAGATCCATATATATTGTGCCTTTTGCCACTACCCTTTTGCCAACAAGACGACTTTCAGTGTAATACCACATCTTAACATCGCCAATATCTTTAAAGACGTGGAAGCTGAAATAAACACCATAAAGATCGCTGAAGCTCACAAGCAGCTTTGGCCAGTTGCAGCCAACGCTGCTGTGCTCTATTTTCTCATGGACAAGCAGAATAATGTCAATCCAGTGAATTAGCTCTCACTCAAGGTTACCACTCAGGAAGAGGTCAGTGTGTTTGTGTGCTGCTGTTTTAATCTAGTGCTACCACTGACTTACACCTTTCTTTCCCTCCTGTCACAGACTTTTACTGCTGTACTTCACAGAGCAGTGCAGTGAGCAAAACCCTCTGAGAACATGAGGCTGAGCGTAAAGAACCCGACTGCCTGCATTACACCCTCAACTACCATTTACATCCATGCGTTTGAAAGAGAAAAGCTTACTTTCACAGCCCAGCTAACCCTCCTGGTACAGCATGAACCCTGCACGAGCTCACACTGGTGACTCTGTGGGTGTGTGTACCTGTACATACGGCCACGCAGCCACAGAACAGTCCGTCGCCTAATGATTTTCAGGCCTTGATTGCGTGCCTTCCTGTTTCACCACAGTAGGAAGGCACATGGGCAGGCTTGTGTGCTTCTCCTGGGGTCTCCTTGCTGTAGTTTGAGCTGTTCGTGCTGCCAACCAGCTCTGCCGGGCCCCTGGAAACTTCCTCCTCAGGCAGCAAATGCCAGCCTGAAACCGCTCCTACAAAGTGAGCTTGCTCTCAGCCAGCCCAGGCTGCTTTCTCGTTAAGGACAGAAAAGCATGATTGCGCCGATGTTGCTGTGGCTGGGGGGCACCTCTGCAGGGACAGACAATTTTCTCATGCTCCACTCTCCATCCTCATCTCAAACACCAGGAACCGCGTCTACTTTCAAAGTAGCTCTTCATGTCCCGAGTGCTGCTGCAGCATGTACATATTCCCTCTAGAATGAGCTGAATGGAAAGAGCATTGTATAATGATCTCTGATTTAGCTTAAAGTGCCATCTTTTCCTTCGCTGCATTTTGTCTGTGAGAAGTATGCTGAGTCTTGTGCAGCTGTGTTCTTGCTCTTATTCGGTACAGATCTCTTCTAAGTTTTGCACCCATACCAAGAGTTTCCTTCTTCCCTTTGAAAAGAGCGATAAATGGGTACAGAGCAGAGGAGCCCAAAGCCTGTACGGATGTGAGTCAGGACTAGGATGAAAATACTAACCTAATAAAACAGGCTTCTTTGGCTTCCAGTGCATGTGCTGTGAGCCAGAAAGTGAAATCCCAAATGGAGGAGGGAAAGGGAGGACAAAGAAATTCAGATTCAGCTGCTGATCCTACTTGGTTTTGGAGCACAGAGCATCTACTGTACCGAACCATAAATCAGCCAGCCAGTGAATTCCTGTCCAGTCTCCTCGAGGTCATCAGGAAGTCACCTACAAGCATCTCGCACGAGGTCATGCATGACGGCTGACTTTAGCAAGGTGCCAAGCACCTTCTGCTCCAGTCGAGGTTGGGATGCTCAGACTGGTCACCACCACGCCTGGCTGGACCCTGCCTTTATTCAATACATCTCTGATTGAGCTGTGCAAACAAAATACAGTCCTGACTTGGAAAAAACCACACTATATTTATTATCTAAAAATTAACTGGGGTTAAAGCAGTTGCCATTGTCAGGCATGCCAACCTTTAGAACAGATCTCACATCGAATCACGGATGTCTATAGGGAGTTCCCTTGGATCATTTGATCAAATTATGCTCTTAGAAGTATGCTTCAAAAATGTCATCCCGGTGTAGGAGGAAAAGAAAGAAAATAAGGTAATGAAAGTAATGGAAATTTGGAGAAATGAAATGTTGTCTCATGTATTTTGACAATGTAGACATCAGTAGGTTTGCCAGACAGATCAGCTTCAGATTTCAGATACAGCTTAAGCAATATTTGACTTGCGCAAAATAAGCTAGTCTAAAGCACAAGCTACTTGCTAGCCATTTTCTTGGCTTTGCCCTCTTGAACCATTTTACAAGTTTATTTACATTATAACAGCTCTGGCCATCTTCTCCCACGCTTGAGGTCCTTCCCTAGTCCGTGGCAAGAAAGCTGACGTCTGACTATGTGGCCAATTTCTTGCCATAGAAGTGCTTTAAGTAACCAGGTGGGTAGGCAGTGGCAGCAAAAGGGGGAAAAGATGAGAAGATGAAGAAATGAGACACTGCTGAAATAATTAGGTATAGGCAGCAAGAGGAAGGAGCACTGGAGGGCTGGGACAGAGAAATCCCACTGCACCTACTGTTTAATCATTACCTTGTTTTGCAAACAGCACATTGTAGGCGCCTTCCCTTCACTGACGTCTGCTGCTGCCCCCCGTTACTTTCAACAACAGGACCTCAGGCATAACTGGGCATAACTGAGGGATCCACGGGGTCTTTGGCACCTGCAGCAAGTTATGAAGAAAAGACATTCTCATTGGTTTTTTGGATCTTAAACTGAGTTTGCTGGACTGGAAGGTCTTTGGTGGTTTTGGTGTTGTTGGGCTTTTTACTTGTAAATGCAACAAATTTGACTGCGAAGCCTAGGAAACGTTTTTACAGATTCTTTTGAAACAGGGTCATCCTTTAATACTGACTGTCTAGCCTCACGCAGTGCACTGTGACTTGATTTTGCGTTACTACGATGATGTATTACAGCACCGAGTAACAGAGATTGGCGTACTGAATTCAGGTTGGAGAACCTAAACATCCATCCTCTCGTCTGATTTTCCTAAATCTCTTTCTGACCCAAGCACCCAAATATCCTTAGCCTGGTCATGTTCCACACCTTGACCTCTGCCAGAAAACAGAATAATTCTAGGCAATTAAGGCACTTGCCCATATCCATTTCATCTTCGGAGGGGCAAACAAAACGCTGGACAGGGAAGGCTTGCTAATGCTGAAAGCGCTTTAGATCACTTGATAATCTTTTTCCTGTGTTAGTTATTATCGAATGGAAATCGAATGCACGCGCGTTAGGGCTAGGAACAGATGGCACTTCTGTTCTGTGAGGAAGAAATAGGGGCAAAGGGGCAGGAAAGTTGAACCTCCCCCCTTCCCTGTCTTACCAGGATTCATTGTGTTGCCCTCCTGTTACAGTTGGCTGTGGCTCTTTCTTGTTATAAAGAGATGTCAGAAGTTAGAGAGAGACAGACGATAACCTTAAATCCTTTACTGCATTTTACCAGGATTCTGAAAAAAAAAAAAAATAATAAAAAAATAAAAAAATAAAAGCCAGCTGAGGGAGTTGGAAAATGTCAGTGAGGCATTACACAAAGAACTTGATACATTTGTTGACCTTTCTTCTTCCTCCACCCTTCTCCTCTAAGACGGATTTAGAGTAGTGGGTGCTTAGTGCTACGAGTGCTTTCTTAAAAATAATTTAGATGCTATTGTCTGTCTGGCACTTGGAAAACATAGCTGTTTCAATGAGCCCCTGCTGAAACGGAAAAAGCGGGTTTTATTGAAATGCCTCCAAAAACGCACCAAAATTTCATTCTTTTCCTTGTCGGCTGAAACCCATCTTGTTCTTGCCTTTACAGTCTTTTATTTGATTTTTTTAATTGTACTATTGTATTCAGGGTCTTTTCAGTCTTATCCCCTATTTTACGAACGGCGCATGTGGTATTAAGAGCTGAAGGCAGAGATGAGAGGAGAAATGTTTTGAACTGACTAATTTGCAGGCAAGAAATAAAGCTCTTGTAAGGTGGTCCCAGGGGTATCTTCGCCATGAACACTATTTGAAATGACATGTAATCTGGTACATTTCAAAGGCAAAACATTTCCTATTCTAAAGTATCTTCATGAGCCAGGGTTGGTTTACCTGTTTCCAGAGAATAATAAGCTCCACCGGGGACAAGGAAACTCCTTCCCTCCCCTCTCAAAATTCCCGTTCTTTTTTCAAAGGGGCAATTGCAGCCAACGTTTTATTTCTGTCCTATCTTTCACTGCTCTGATGGCTTATAACTCGGTGCTCGCTACTCATACATAGCTGAATGCACTTCTGGATTAAATACCAAGTAACAGAGCACAGCACATCCCTGTACAAGATGATAAATAATGGCGTGGAGCTTCCTTTTTGTTTTTACAACAGTGGAAAATTCAGATCTGGTTCTTACAGACATCTAAAAATCTAAGCATTTCACCATGTATCTTTGATCTGGCAATTTCTTCATTGAAACTGTTCTTCTAGAGAAATCAGAGTTCAGCTGACCTTGGGATATTGTATTAACACTCTTCCTCAGCACAATCCAGTGTTTTGCTGACATACTAAAAGGCTTTCACACAAAAGTCCACATTTAATTTGCGAAGGCAGACATTTCAAAAAAGCCTTAAGTTTAGAATTTTGTCCATATTTTGGTGAGGGTTTAGCTGGTCTTGCAAGCTGACACACTTCACCATCATCTGTGAATGGATTCGTGTGCTACGAGGAACCTTTCTATATGTGGATGATTTAAGCCTATGATACCCAGAGTCTGTATTGCACGGTTTAAAAAGCTTTAAAAAATGTTTTAACTGGGGAATTTGGCCAGAAATAAAATGCAAAGCTTTTGCAAAAATAAACACTGATAAGTATTACAAACCTTTTCTATTAATTTCACAGCTGTTCTGTCCTAAAGCACTTAGTTACAAAAAAAGAAACCGATGCTTTGTGAACTCTCTGAATTTACATTGACCACTGTTTCAACAGTTACTTGATTTTCTCTCTAACTCTGCATGGAGAGAACTCAGGGTACGGTGTGTCTATAATAATGACCCTACACACTGTTTTTTTAAAAATCAAAGGCTTTAGTTACATTGATTTTCAAAATCCATAGGCTTGTGCTCACATGTCCTGGCTCTACATAGTATTTTTTCAAGTGTGGACAATGGTGAATAAATTTTGTTACCTGAACAGAGACACTGAAGACTCCTGGAAAGGACAAGCAGAAGCAATGGAGTTGGAATGTCCAGAAAAAGAGAAATTTCTAAAAGATTGAAAAGCAAAAAGTTCTCTCCTGAACCCGGTAATGATGTGAGACAGCAGACCGGCCGGGATGACTTGCACTGTCAGTTTGCATTACAAGCCTCAGCCCTTTGAAGGACAGACTTTGCACTGCGAGCGACCCTAACGTGTGTTGTACTTGGATCTCTACCAAACAGAAGTCACGATAAAATATTATGCCCCATAGATGGGTCTTACACCTTAACTGTTGTTTTCCCTGAGGCTCTGACAACTCTAATTCTTAATTTATGGGGACTTTGCCTGAATGTAACTTGGAACAAAATGTGTCCAGTGTTCACAAAAGCTTTCAGAGGAGGTAGTGCTGTTCCCCAGTAATGTTTATCTCCTGGACTGCTCCCCTTATCAGTTCTGAACCATTAGATTGGTCTGGACTAGGCCCTTCTACTAACAATCATACAAAAACACAGCATTTACCACAGAACAAAAGACATTTCTACCAAATTAGTTAGCAGTACCACTGGTCTTAGACACCCTTAACTACCATAACCAGGGAAACAACCAAGGCCTTTCCGTTAACGCTGAGTGCTGTCACATGCTAACGCACAGACGGCGTTAGATCTGGAACACATCTGATGAAAAGTTACAGTGCTTGACTCCGACAGCTGCCTGGGTGAATGCTGGCTGCTTTCGGAAAGAAGAGGTGGCTGCCTGCTCATCTGCAGTTTACCAGCACAAGTCATCACCCTTGCATAGGTATATTCAAGCAAACAGATTTGACCCTACTGCCCAGATAGGCTGAAAACTTGGTAATCCGCCTCTGACCAAACTGCCGCCTCATGCCAGCGTGAGGACTCCTGTTTAGCCCCGTGTGTTGCCTGCGCATAATGTTACCTTCAGCGAGACACGCATTTCCCTTCTTATTTTTTTTTCTTTAGATACATTTCTAACGTATCCACTTCTGTGTGCATTGAAATATTTATATAGGCAATAGGTAGGGAATCCATTAGCAGTAATCAATTGTTCCACTTCTGGGTTGCTTTTCAGACACCGCAGTATTTTGCTAATATAGAATACCTAGCCAGAAAGCAATACAGTATCCTAGCTCAGCTGATGTGTCGGAACTGTATTTCTGAGGGCTGGGTTTTTTACTGTAGTGACTCATGCGATGTGGTGGCATTTAAACACCGTGTGTAGAACACATGCTTGTTTGAACACTTCGTTATGTGGCTCCAAGTAGTACAGTATATTGTTCTGTTTAGGGAACAAGTTTGAATTTACCATTGACTCAGGAGAACTTCACAATGTACCGTTGGGTCAAGGACAGGAAGCAGTAGCAGAAATAGCTGCGGAAAAAGCATCAAAAGAAGGCCACTGGGTTATACTTCAAGTAAGTCAAAGCTCTTCATTACATCAGTGCTGCATTGCAGTGTTAAAAACTGAAGCTTTTCAAAATAACATGTGCCTAAGATGAAAGAGTACTAAATAGTGATTTAAAACTTCCTTTGTCTCCGCCACAAGGGAAGCACGTAACTTCATCTCTGTATGCAAGTATCACTGAATATCACATAAAATATGAATTGCAACTATCTTGCGTATAGGGAGTCAACTAACGTATTTTCCCAAGCACATGATATCTGATTTACTAATTTATTATCCATTAAAAAAAATCCTTTAGTAAATAAATGTGTAGCAAAAAGAATTGTTACGCTGTATAATCAGATGAATAGATACAAACAGGGAAGATTGCTGTCATTATGCAGTATATTGTGCTAAACAGATGCACACGATTTTTTTCAAATATTGTGCAATATCAAACTGCTTCCTTATGTCTGGGTTTTTCTTGTATCAATAAAATGTTTCACATTTCAAATCAATAGCTCACTGGGAGGCCTATTTTTTCCTCCCTTCTCCCCCCCTTCCTCCCCATCTCTGAATATTTATTTTGTAGCAAAGTGGCTTGACACATTAGAGAAATCACTGAAGAAACCCAGGGAAGGAAGGCGGCAGGGCGATCGGTTTTGACTGGGGGGAACCTGCCCCTTCTCCTAAAGACCATCTCATTCCAGGGGGGTTGGGAAACCTCCCATTAAAATAACTGATAAGCCACTACCTGAAATGCTGCCTGATCACCGTGCTGCACTGGATACATTTGAGCAGGCAAGTAAAACACCACAGAAATAAAACTTTAAAAATGTGACTATTAAACTTTATCATTTTAAAGCCACCTGAAATGGTGAAGTCACTAAGAGCCTTTACAGGATGTGCAATAATAAAGCAGAATGCATTTAATTTCTTAAAGATTTGTTCACATATCCTAGAGTGAAATAACCGCGCATCTATCACCAAAAAAAAAAAAAAATCAAATAAGAAATTACTTCTTTTCGGTTTAAAGCATCACATACAGCTTCTGGTTAAAAACATGCCTGTGTGCACGGGAAACAAAGAATTTGCAGTCACTACAGATAATTGCTGTAGGACGGAGTAAGAATTTATTTTGGTTTAGTCCACCTTAGTTTGATATTTCTTGAAATGCAAGCCCATGCTTTTTTGTGTCTCTGGGATATCTTTTTACATATTCTGACTGTGTCGTGTGCTGGAATTAGGTCTTCAGATGAGGTA
Source organism: Egretta garzetta (assembly GCF_000687185.1). Lineage (NCBI taxonomy): Eukaryota > Metazoa > Chordata > Aves > Pelecaniformes > Ardeidae > Egretta > Egretta garzetta. The sequence continues at coordinate 4,701,858 of NW_009260022.1, read as the reverse complement.
AATCAGTGAGGTTCGCTATGTCAATTCATACTGCTAAGGATTTTCTCAAAAATGTTTGGATCGCACGGA
>NW_009260022.1:4701265-4701771 GCF_000687185.1 Egretta garzetta | reverse complement strand
TTGCCTGCTAGGTTATCGCATTTTCCTCCATCCTTTTTAATCTTTGTTTTGGAAGGCTTTTAATAAAAGCAATTTTTGTTACTGACTCGCAAAAGACACATACAAACATAGGTGTACACAGGTAGTAATTATAAGCTACGATCAAAGATACGGTCAAAGGAATCAAATATCTTTGGAATACATATCTGTACCAAAGAAAGAGCATCAACCTGAATGCTAAGAAACTCATCAATTACCAAAAATAAAAAAATAAGTTTTTCGACTGCCATTTAATAACAATATGGGCTAAAAACCCTTTGTAAAAAAATTACAAAGGCTTTTCTTCGTTTCCTCTCTCGTTTAGAATAATCTCCTCCAGCAATAAAAACGGGAAAAATTGCCAGCCAACCGCACGGCGGAAGGAATGTCACCCAAAGTGCTGACAGACGCACAAAGAAAGCCGCCGGCTGCAGCACGGGCAGGGCACGTTCGTCACCAACTTCTGCCGGCGCCGGGCCCGCCGGGCC
>NW_009260022.1:4667586-4700183 GCF_000687185.1 Egretta garzetta | reverse complement strand
TCAAATGGCGGCAGGTACGCTACTCCTTTTGAGGAATTACATCTGAAATAGATTTTGCCGTTTAATAATCAGCCCCCGATCCCCCGCAGCGGTGACCTCTGATCCCTTATCAAAGCCAAGATTTCTTGTAATGCTGTGCCAGCACGGCGGCGGCCGAGCGGCGACACAAAGTGTCCGTGGGTGATAAAACTATTTTGGTAAGAGGGAGGCAAAAAAGCCTTCTCCCTTCCGCCTCGGCGGGGCAGTTTGTGATTATCGTGCCCGGTGGCCGGAGGGACCCTCGCCAAACTCAGCGTTTCGTCGGATGGAGATGGGAGGCAGGTAGCAGGCAGCACCTACGTCTCCGCGTCCCAGCCCACGCCGAGCGCAGCCCAAAGGGGTGGCTCATAACCCCCATCCTCACCCGAGAACACATTCACCATCTCGCCTCCTCCTTCCCCCCCAGCCCCGAGCAAGGCAGGTGTGGAAAGCTCCCAACGCCACACAGAATCGCGGAATAGTTTGGGTTGGAAGGGGCCTTTAAAGGTCATCTAGTCCAACATGCGGGGGCTTCGTACCCGCCCTGTCCCTGGGCCAGAGGCATGTCAAAGAGGAAGGCAGGAACAAAACAGGCCCCGTACGTACATGGCAGCAAACTGTGAGCTCCCACCTTCCTTCTCCTGGGGCGCCAGTGCCCCGGCCGGCAGCAGCTCACCTGCCAGCAAGCCCCACGCCGTCCCACGGCCGTGGCTCTCTCCAACCCAGCTGCCAGGAGCCTCCCGCTGCGAGGAGGAAGGAGAAGCATCTGAGGAGGGAAGGGGAACAAAAGGACAAGATCAGAAAAAGGAATAAAAGAAGGAAATGTAATGAATAGTAAAAACAAGAGGAGGAATTTTCCCGGGGTGGGGGGTGGGGAGGAGTGCCATTTGCAAGAGCTTTTTTTCCTACAATTTCTGCAGAAATTCTGACAATGCACGTGCTCATTTTCCCTTTCCCATCCCACACAAACCTGTTGTTATTTTACTTTCATTATTTCACTTTGTTGCATCAGAAATGCTGAATCATAAAACAGGGGTTAGTGAAAATGGTATTTATCTTACAGGAATGAGCCCCGCATTATTTTAAAGATCGCTGCACTACCGCTGTTATTATTATTATCATCATCATCATCATCATGCATCTTGGCAGGTTGAAAGGTATCTCAGAACAGTAAGAATTCAGCAGTAATTTAACATCCCACAGCAGTACTTTAAAAGCATCAAATAACATTTTGAATTTTAAGTCAGTACAAGTGTAAATAAATGGATGTACTCCCACATGTCTGTTGTTTTTAAACTTGTGATGATCCTAAAATATTTGCCTAACAGCTTTGAGTTGCAACAGAATTTCAGCTCATGTATACCCATACGTGTGATATTGAATTAAACCATTTGTCATTCTTTCCCGTAAAAGACACAATTTGGCTCTCAGCAAACCATTTGAAATAGAAATTATGATGATGATACCACAGCTCCATTTTATTTTATGGTAGTATATTGATTGTCAAATAGACAATACATGTGTTTTTGTAATGGTCTAAAAGAAGATATTCTGCCTTTTTATTTTACAGACCTTATGCTATTACTTGCTTTCATTTCAATAAAGAATGGCATTTTTCAGAGATGCTACCATAAATTGCTTCACTTAATAAGTTGCTACACAGGATAATAATGTTACACTAGAGAGCAGCACTTTGTAATTTGGAAGAAATAACATTTTTCTTTTAAAATATTTCTCTCTATTTTTAAATTAAAATTATCTCTCTGCTGTTTTCTAACTGAAAAATAATCTGATTACTACCAAATTCTTTTTTTTTTCTTGCAAGCATCAGAACTTGGGTGTGACCTAAAGAGGCTAATTAAAATGGGGAACAAATTAGATTAATTTCCACAGATATAAAAGTGTTACAAAAGTCTTGTTCTTGACAATGACTCCATAACAGAACAATTTCATTTATGCCTAAGCAGGTTCCTTATTCTGCCTAGCGAGGATTGCCACCAGTGTCTGGGTGACAGGGTTTTTATTATTTCTTTGACAGCATGATAGGAAGTCGGTGCTTGCTTCTGGGTTTGCAGTCTCTTCAGACCTGGATTATGAAGGTTGCCATAAAAATATGGACGAAACGCTACCTCCCCAAAGCCCCATCCGTTACGGCCCACACCCCAAGGCGGAGATTGCTTTTGTAATAATAACTGCAGACAACACGCTCCATACGCTATTAGAGCTGCAATTCAAATCCTCAGTCACTGGGGAAGGAGTCGCCCAAGCTGTGGAAGACAAGGTCAGTCAAAACATAGAGCAGGCTGCAAATTTGTCACAAGATGGTGTGATGTCTCTGGTTTTATGGTTTTTTCCTCCTGTGGCCACCAATTTCAATAGAATTAGATATTTTCATACCCATTTTTTACAGGGATTCAATCTGAAATTTGTAATGAGGGATCTCTAGTATATGGGAGACATAAATATATGCATTATTTTGCACCACATAGAAAAAAAGGTCTTGCTGGACTGTTACAATATATTAATAGGGTTGGGCCATTTAGGATCCTTTGTCAGGTTGCAAAATGCCATTATTTGCAAACTACAAGGCAGAATTCGCTTTTCTTCTTAACAGCATGAAATGTTGCTGCGCAGGTCTTCCACTCCATCTCACAGGATAAATCTTCCATATCCTTCATACTAGGACGTACAGGCAGTAGAACTGCCTTCATTGCATAAATTTAAGATACATAAAGTTTATAATGTCCTTTACGTTATCGCAGAAGTCGGTGCACAAGACACTTGCCTCATGACAACGCGATATCTCTTGGAGGTGAAGGCAGAGCTGGATGACATTCAGGAAAAAAAAACTTTCAGAAGAAAGTAAGAGGAGATATTTTATCCAAACACCAGCAGAATGCTTCTCACATAAACTGATTTGTTTTCCAGAATATGTGAGACTGGATCTGCTGATAGATGAGGTAAGATATTCTCTTCAAGAAGTTAATTTAGGTTTGAAGATGTGTGTGCTTTGCTTTACTAATCTCAGGGGATGCACGGGTTTAAACATAGCATCGGTGGAGGTGCCAGTAACAGGCAGTTGTGAGTGATACTTGGGGAGCTTTTTTCTGATTTCATTGATTAAAAAATTGTGCTTTCATAAACTGCCTACTCCAAACATGTAACTCGTCTCCGTATGTCAAATGATTTGTTTTAATTTGTGTGAAAAAATTATCATGAAATTGCTCAGGAGATTGAAATCCTTTCTCTCTCTCTCGATACTAGGAAGCAAAATGCAAGGCCTCCGATCATAGTCCAAGTCCCATTTCACTGCAGAAATTTGGCTATTACCTGTTATAACTGCTAATGGATCTGGTTGCTAGTTATGGTGGGTGCTCACGCGTGGTTTAGGCAATCCACAGGAGAGAAGCGGGGCAGCTGTTTGATACCTCAGAGACCCTCTGATGCCGAAAACGAACTCTACTTCATATAGATCCCCGCTGGAGAAGGCAGACGGTTCAGATTGTGTTAAACGATCAACATGTTCAAAGGCATCGGTCTGTGGCATTTGACCATCATTAGGAGATGGCCATTAACGGCGAGTAAAGGTGCAGTAACAGAAACACCCAAGTCCTGATCTCACTGCGCATCCAGTAAGTGCAGTGAAACCAGATAAAAAGGGGACAAGTAACTCATCATACATCTCGGGCATTTTTTTTTGTAACAATACTTCTCTCAATGCTGACAAAGCACTGAATAGCAACACATAACGTTCTTAGCCATGCAGGGTCAAATTTTCATAATATCTAGCAACGTCAAACAGCGACGTACCTGCTGCACTAACATTTAATGTATGTTCAAATCACGGAATTGAGCAACCAAGTAGCTTCTTAGGCATCGCATGCAATTTACACAGACAATTGTGGTATATGCATGCACAGCCATAGTTAATGCATACCGCTCCAAGACTAGGTACTGAAAATCTAATTCACGGGGCCAGTTTTTTAAAGGGACCTCCTTTTTCGCCACCTAGAATTACCTTCCTTTCAGTCTTTAATTCAGAGTAACAAAACATGGGCACTCAAATAGCCATTAGTGCAAGCAAGCCAGCAGAATGGTAGCTTGATTGCGTGTACAATTTGCTGTGGGATATCTGAAAGCAAGTTAGTAATTTGGCCCGTTACCATTTTCTCCCTGTACATATGCGTAGGTGGGTGCTTCTGTGCGTAGGTATATGAATTACTATATCATATAATTACTTAATGCAATTAGAGTGAATTTAAGAAATACAGAAAACCCAGAACCTACGCTCTTGTTTTTCTGACCATTTCCCCTTTTTAAAAAATAAATGACTCACCCCAGTTGCAAGAGCCAAGATATTCTTTACACTTGACGATTTAGCTACCTTATGTGTTTTTACTGGGGAAAAAAAAGCCCTCTATCATTTATCATGTCATCTTATCACAGTCTCTTTGTGAGACGCAAATAGCACACTAATGTTTTCTTTTGTTAGGGTGAGTTGGCAATCTCCTCAGAGATGGAGCAACTACAGACAGCTCTTTTTTTTGATAATCTTCCTGACACTTGGATGAGACTGGCTTATCCATCAACATACAGTTGCTCAGTGGTAAGTCGCATGCCAACAGTCAATCAGTATGGATGGCACTTCTTGTCCATCATAAAAAACAGAATAGAAACTAAAGAAATTTTTTGGCAAATATCTTACCTTCTTGTGTAACTCAGAATAGCTTTTTATCATAAACTGGCATTACCAGTGTTACAAAAAGCAGAAAGAGCCTTGCATTTACCTTGCCAATTACTGCACTTTGAAAGATTTCTCTAAAATTTGCATTCACACTTCTTCCTTGCTCGCTTGGTTTTTTTCTCCAGCTGCATGTGCTGATCAAATAGGTTTGGCAAGTGCTGTAGCACATAATATCTCCTACTCAGAAGGCTGAGCTTCGTTTCTTCTGTCTTTTGGGATCAGAATTTGTAACAATAGAAGGGTACTGCTCTGAGCTCGAGGGTGAATTGGTCACCAGAAGGAGCAGCAATTAACAAAGCAGCCTGCACTAAGAACTTCGAGAAAAGTTTCAGAGCAAGTAGCGGGGCCATCATGTTTCTGTTCACTGTCATTGAACTCATTTGAAGATGCATCCATCTACCTACTCTCTGTGGCTGTCTTGTAATACCAAAAGTGAAACTGAGAACAAAAAGTGAAAAGCCATCCAATGCTGGCAAATTATTTACTTGCTGACATCCATGCAACTTTCCTGAGGAGCCTCCTGAGTGAGGCAAAGAGCCACTGGCTGATGGAGCAAACTAGGGCTGGAGAGCTGACCAGAGGATGGGAAAGCTCTGCCCAGCACAAAGACAGGTAGCGCTAGAAGGCAAAGCAAGCCCTCACTTCTGAGATCAGCTCAGACTTCTGAGGGATCAAGAGAGGAAGGAGAAACCTTGTTCAGCAGAGGAGACGTTGAGAGAAGCACCAGAGGTACATTGTGGTGAAGATCAATCAGCTTTATGGAATTAAATTCTCTTTTAGCTTCCCTTGATGGAAAACTAAAGCACCATAGAGATGCTGTGTGCTGTGATGTCTGTGATAAATATATGTCCTGAAGACAGAAAGCGTTGCCTAGGGGATATAATGCAGTAATGCTAAATTACAAGCTGCTTTCCTGAAGGACAACACAGCTGCTTTCTTTAAAAAAATATATGGGGGAGTCAAGCTGGACCTTATATTCATGTTTGGAGAAAAGAGGGTAAAAGTACCCACTGATTATATAAAAGCGGACTTGCAGAACTAGTGGGATTTGAGGTGACAGATTATCTTTTGCCGTCAGGTGCAAAACACAGTGAGTCACTAGGGAGCAAAAGCTTTGCCAGGAGATGCTGCGTTGTGCAGCTGGGCTCCAAGACAGCCTCCCTGCTGGAGCAGAGCCCTGCACGGGGAGGGACGGGCGAGCGGGTGAAGGGGAGGTCTCTGTCATGAGCACCAGAGAGGGTACGCATGGACGTCACTAGTGGAGTGGCCAGTTCTGCTTGGCCACCAGTTCCTTCGGTCTGGGGAGAGGGAAAAAAAAAAAAAAACCAACAAGAGAGACTGAAACCAAAACTTGAATCACTGTCACATCTAAAAAGCCCTTAGTAATTATTGTCAGTAGCAGGAGCCATGAGCTTCCTGCAGGGAAGGACGTCCTCTCTATACCACCCTGTTATGCACACTGCAAAGCATGAGAAGGCCTCAGTCATCCTGATGGTTTTATCCTCCCTGTTTTTTAAATCCCTCTGTCTCTTATATACCTACCTGACATGCCATCATCTGAGACATCAGATAAACCCCTTTGATTTCTAAGCAGATGCCACTTCAAAGTAAGACGAGATGGGGTGAGGAGGTGAAGGGAAAAAAATCTGAATAAGCATCATGGGCTCAGCAAGTGTATCAGAAACAGCAAACGTGAGTGATTAAATGAAGGAGATGATGTCAGATCACCTAATAATCTCAGATCTTCAGTTTGTCTTCAGGATCCTTTTCCACGTCTCTGAAATGAACATGAATTCTGTTAATGCTTCCCTTTATAAGCTGGCCCTATATGTCACCTAGTGTTTCACGTTTCTGTGTAGGAGTTGCCTCTTGCCCCCGAGCCAGCAGTCTCCTGTCTCTGGGTTAGAGACAGTCAACTATCCTCAGGGCAGAAGATGTGTCTAGCATTTCTTAATAGCAGCTTGTTAGGAAGCAAGAAGCAACACTGAATAGCACCAAAAAAAAAAAGAAGACCTCAGCTAGAAAGGTGGGGACGTGATGCCAGTGATGTTAAATGGGGTAAAAGGGAAAAAACCAAGCTGATGCTTTCTTTTCAGGCCACAGAAATTCAGAGAAAAATCCAACAGATAAGGAAAAAGAGCATGGATGGAAGAGAAAGATTGGAAGCTTGTGTCACAGGTCATCCTGCTTTCTGGAAATCTGCAAGAGACAAACAGTGGGACATCTTAACAGAGGCAAATATGTTTGGGTTCTAGGCTGTGACTGCATTGGCAGGCAATGGCTGGAGCAGGCTTAGGTGACAGTGGCGGTGCAGGAGGATTTGAAAGGAGACATTACATGCAGAGGGGATGAAGTGCAGGGGCTTGTAAGGAGCGGAGGGTAGCAGGGGGGCAGGAAGTCACGAAACGTAGGAGCTGCCAGAAGAGGGGATGTTCGTTCCCCCTTTGGAAGATATTCATAATACACAGATACAGGCTTAGAAACTATTCCATGAAAGCTCGGGGTTGTGGCCCTGACGCCCTTGCAGGCTAGAAAAATACATGCTTGAAAGGGAAAGGCCTTCAGGGTAGGAGGGTTTGTTATTTGGGGTTTTTAACTGACAGAATCCACTGCTGACTTGTAAGGTGGGGAGGTATTAACTCCTGAGAAGGAGGAACAAAAGGCAGGGATTGCAATCCTGCGAGAAAAAGCAAGGAGCATTGCAAGTAGAGGTGGGCTGGGCCAGGGGGGGGGGGTAAGGATATTCATCGAGCGCTCCGAGATGAAACATGCTGTGTGTTCGCAAAGGTGCCTGTCAGTCAAGTGGGGGAGCAACGTTATGACAACCTCTCTTCCAGGAGCAGCAAAGACCAGGATTTTTTTCTTTCCCCCTGCAAAGCCAGCCATGAAATTACCAAAATGGTTGTTTTACAATCAAAGCTAACTGGGAGAGAACAAAAGAACTCCAGATGCATGTACACACACATCCATCCATCTGTCCATGTCCTCCTATGGCCTCCAATGAGCCAACCTCCACTTAAAGCAAGCCTCTCGCACTGGTGAGAAAACAGGCAGCAAATTATTTTGCTGCTGTAAAAGTTGAAAAGATCTAGGGTTTGGGGAGGAGTGTGAAATGGGTGTAACTTGCATGAAAATTTCAGAGAGTACCATGAAGTCTAATGCACATGGAATAGCAGAAAAGAGGTTTGATTTCTTTTGAAGGAGCCACTCTCATTTCCCAAATACCGGCCTGCCGTCTTGCTAGCTACCTCTCGAAGCACAGCTGCTGCCGTGGCTCCTTGAGACGGGTGGGCTCAGGTTCCAGAGGGGCTGTTCTGAAAGCTCCAAGCGCACAATATTGCTGCACTTGCTGCTATTTGCTTGTCAGTGCTTAATTAACAAATACAAATGCAGAGCTGTGCTGAAATAAAAAAAGATACTTTGCTGTGGAAAAAACTTAATATGAGGAAGTTGCTTGTTAAACAGAGAGGATTTTGTTGTTCAGCTGCACTCAAAACACAAGAAAAGGGAAAAAAAACATTAATGTGTGCCAGGGCAAAAGTACCACTGTCTTGGCAAGAAAAAGAAACATTTGCAAACTTCTGAGTTGGTATTTGAACAATGGGGAAGAAAATGAACTAGAAAAACTGCTTGATGGGCTGCTGAGAAGAATCCTCCTCCCCCCCCCCTCCCTTACACACACTAATTTTTGTGTTTTCTTATACCCGGATAAGATGGACTGATGGTACAACAAATAATATCTGACACACAAGTTATACAAAAAACACGGTATCAAGAACAGAATTCACAATGGGCTGAATTGAATTCAAAGGCAATCAGATGAGTGGCAAAAATATAATCAACTACCACCACTCCTTCCTACCAGAAGACTGAAAACAAAACTCTAAGTTTTTCACACATTTGCTATCCCAGTATAGGCTGATATGAAGTAAAAAAACAAAACACCAAAACTGAACCCAAACCAAACCCTGAATCCAGGTTGAAGATGAAGGTGAGAAGAAACCTGGAGTCTGGCTGTCACACAGCTGAGGTAACAGCTTTTCCACCGTTTGCTCTGGTCATTTTCCCTGTGGCTGTGATCTTCAGTAAATTACCCCTAATCCTTCACCAAAAATCTGCCCTTCTTCAGCTTTAAGCCAAGATCCTAGTCGGCAACTTCTCAAATTGCCATTAACGTTTTAGAGCTTTCTTCGCATATTGCAGAGGGTCAGAATTCCCCATTTGCTAAGCTATTCACTTGTAATTCCTTTTAATCCTTCTCCTACACAAAACAAATATCTAAATGTTGCCTGTGTCAAAGTAAATATTTTAAAACGTCTACATACTTAACTTGGGGCTGGTGGGAGGGGTGGGCTGCAATTACTTGCAGTCCAGGAGCTTCACGTTACTGGATCCCGCCCAAGGCGGCAGGCGCCAGGTCAGAGCACGCGGGCTCAGGCCCAGCATCCCAGGTACACGGTGTACCTAGGACCTCCCCAGCACCTCCGACTCCGGGCCTGCTATTCCCAGTTCGCTTCTAAACACTTTTAAAGCAAGAGTACCCTGTTCAGATCCTCAGTGTTTCAGCATTTGCTAAGCAGCACGTTCTATTAGCGAACGCTTTCACCACAGGTTCAAATTCTCAGACGCAGATCATACAATGTGCTGAGAAGTATTGGCTGGGGGGGGAAAAAAAAAAAAAAGCCTGTCACACATAGCAGGACTACTGATAATGTGCAGCACATTACACCCCAGCAAAAATGACTAATATCAAAGCTAAACAGGAATGATTTGTGTGGTTGAGACAAGTAGAATAAAATATGTGTTTTAACTAAATCGGTTTTTAGGAATACCAGGCACAGGTTAATCCTTTATAAATATGTTCACAGAGTACATTAGACACCAGCCCGCCTACACAAAATGAATGCAGCACACACTCTGATGTATTACAGAGGCAGGATAAATGAGGGAACTCTTCTGTGTTTGATCTGGTTCTGCTCTGTAATTCAGAGATACTGGAGATGGGTGGTGAGTTTCTCATTGATCCCAAAAGAACCAATACTGTTGAATCCTGTGAAATGTAAGCTTTGTAGAGGATTGGAGGCTATGCACGAAGGACATTGTAGCTTTAGGGGCATATTCTCTTCTCAGGAATGTGTGTAACTGGTATTCACAAGAGTCATACACATCCTGGGGAAACTAGACCCTGTAGCTTAACAATAGTGAAAATACATACCTAGCTCCACAGGCAATTATATCACTCTCATTGCTACATCTGCTTCCAGGTATCAAAGGACAGATTTTCAGCAGATAATAAATGAACCTGGAAATGAATGTCCTGAGAATTTTGAAACAATGCTAAATTTGACACACATCTGCATTTAAAATGTAGTGAAGTGCAGTCAGAGCATCAATCCAAATCTAAGATATTTTAGATAGAAAACACAGGGCTAGCACATAGATGTGGGAATAATCAATTCCAGGGTTTTTTTTTCCCCTCCATTCTTTCCAGCTTTTTAAACCACTTACACCAGTCCTTGCTTCTCTGAACTGTATTTTGCATATGGTGGAGGTGTTAATGCACAGTTACTGCACAACGGGGTTGTGAATTTTAGTTAATGAAAGCTTTTAAAGGCACAATGAAATCCTCAGATGAAAGGCAACAAAGAAGTGCAAAGTATTATTATAGCCTAGCCTAAGTTTTACCGAGAGCATTCTTATACACGATGGACACAGCATAAATATGCATTATGGATGATAACCTCCCTGTAAAGGCTAATTCCCACTCCTGAGGCTGCCAGAGGCAAGGGATGGCGGTCTTATAAGACTTAATAAAGTCTCATAATGTTTTCATCCTATTCCTACCCCCAGGAGCTAGAAGAGGACCCCTGTATACATTCGGAATCCTTAATGAATAGCATGGCCGTCCCGGCATATTGCGTACACAATTAGATCACAAGGATTGCAGACCAAGATGGTTCAGTGAGCACTTAAAGGCAGAGGCAAATATAGGCAGTACAGCAAATGCTGTGGTTCCAGTCACGGCAGTGTGGCATACAGTAAGTTTACAGTGTGTGTTTGTATGCTATCTATGGAAGAGGTAAGCAAAGGGACAGAAATCTGCCTGTCATTTTCCTTGATAATTTTTGCTAAAATCCAAGTAATTGTTTGTGCATGATAACAGAAAGGAACAGTTAAGAGGGTCTGTATTTTGCAAAGGTGAGAAAGGGATAGCTGCCAACGGGATGTGGATGAAAGCTCCAGTAACCCATTTGGAAAAGATCTAGCACCAGAACAAACATACAACAGCTTACCAGGCTGAGAGAGGATGAAATCTGCTGGTCTGAACGCTGGTTTGATCTGTTACGATGGGAGCGAAGTCTTCAGTTTGAAAAATATTATTCTGCTTCCTGGGTCTGCAAGAGCTAATACTGTTCTAAAGGCTGCATCCCTCTGATCAGCTGCCCTGTTTCACTGATCAGAGCCTAAGTGATCTGTAGTCTCCTTCTTTCTCTGCCTCTGTTCAGAGAAAAGATTGCAGCTTCATTTCGGTTATTATTTGCATGTTTTTCTTACCAGTCTACTCTCAGCAGCTTCTGATTTAACCTTACGTGTTCTGAAGTTCAGGAAAATACTAAAAAGAGAATTTTTAGATCGGTACCTAATATTTTCAAAGTAGTAGCAGGCACCTCACGCATACATCTCGTGTTCCACCCTTTTGGTAAATGTATTCTAACACTCTTAACTTACCTGCTTTAAAAGGACTGGCATGTTGAACCAGCTGGCCTTTTTCCACTGCTATAGCTTTTCATGTTATATTCTGCTGCTCCAATTTCTGTATTTTCCCTGCATTTTGCAAGACAAAATGCAGAAGTTTAAAGGCTCATAATGTTTATGTGACAAAATCTTACTGCTAAGTACAGTATTACTGACGGATTAGTTTAATGCAAAAGCACAATGTAATTTAATTATAGTAATAATGCACAGCAACAACCTTACTACTTATGTCAGATTGTGAGACATTCTCTCTTAAAAGCTTCATCATTATTATTTAGTTTTTAGGTTTAGTTCCACAGTACTTCCCCCCCCCCATTAAATTAATTTCATAGGTGTAGAAGAAGAAACATAAGGTAAACTGCTCCCATTTTGCCACTGTAAAATTCCATAAGAATTCACAATACTAACTGAAAACCTATTTTGCATCGTGAGACAATACAATAGTCAGCCAGCCTGTGGTGAAAGCTTGTAGCCTTTTGGGGCATAAGTCCTCAGACCTGCACACTGCAGTTTAAAAACAAACAAACAAACAAAACCAACAACAACCCAAGCAAAAAAAAAAAAAAAAAAAAAGGATCATTCCACCAAGTCTACCTTTTGTATTTACCTGAGAACTTTTAACATGGATTGATCCAAATTCCTGTGCCAGCCATGAACTACTTCTACATTCATGTAAACTATTGTAGTTCAGGGCTCCAGCTTTTTCAGCCCACAGCTTCCACTGATTTCAGCTGTGGCTGACAGCAGTTCTGAAAAATCCAACCCACAATAACTCCTGTTTCTAAAGTGTTTTCTATCTGAAGACCACAGAATTTTCTGTCAGTGTTAATTTAGCCTCACAACAGCTCCAGAAAGACAGAAAAACGCATCTTCAGCCAGCACAGCTGTATGCAAAGTGAACATCTGTCCATTGCCAAATTCAGTTTAGCTAATAATAAAAACCCACACTTCATTTTCTCTTCCAGACAGTACCAGACTGCAAGGGAAAGCCTGGAGAGGATTTCCGTGCTTTAAAAAGGGAAACAGGGAGAGACTGAATTTCCTAAGGTCACTGAGGAAATGTGTGGCAGCCCTAGAAAAGGAACCCAGCAGCTGAGATACCTTCTTCACAGCCCAGAAGTGGATGGTTTTTCTCTGCAGCGTGACTGCATTAGCTCTGTTGTGGTGACATAACAGCACGGACAGAGTAGGCTGTGTGGATTTTGTGGCAGTGAAGTCAGATAAGGTTAATTTCTGGTTGGCACAAAGATGTTGTCTTGTTGTAATTGCATCATTGCTAAAGCTCTTCTTGCCCTATGTCAGTAATAAGAAGCTAGGTAATATGAATTAGCTAAGTCACTGCAAACCACTGCTTTTTAGAGGGGGTAACGAAGGTGTACCCTTTTTTCTTGAAGCTATGGAAACTGCAAAATACTCCTGCTGCATGCTGACCTGTTGTTGTTCATCTACTAGCTTGTCCAAGGCTTTATAAGACCCGATTGTATATGTTTTTCAGTGTGTACATTCATTTAGGTGTGAGGCTAAAGCCACAAAGAGTCTTAGGCTCAGTACTGCAATGCTCGACTCTTAGGGGCTCTTTCAGCTTAAGAAACCCATAACTCCACAAAAGCCAGCATCTCTGCACAGCATCGCTGCGCAGGAGTAGGCTGTCTGCAAGGGACCTACAGTTCTGCTTCTTTCAAGGGGTTTGGAAGATGGCTCAAGGGTGGACAGACACCATTTCTCTCCCCTTCGACTTCACAGCATGTATGAGCATGTGGAAGTATCCATGCCCAGTAGTCCTCTTCTGTGCAACGTACCAGCATAAGGAGGAGAGAAATTGTGCTAGACTTCCCCGCTCCTTTTCAAGCCTCAACAGTACCTTTAAGAGCAGTTCTGTGCTGCGAGAGATTAAAATTCACAGCCTTTTTCTATTTGATTTTGGGTAGATGTTTGAACCCAGGACCAATCTTTTGCAGCAAACATTTGCTAAAAGCTAGCCTATTCACTGTTTTACAATACCAAAGGCCACCTGTCAAATCTATGACACCTTTGCAAGCTACAGAAAGAAACATAATTATATGCCAATTCCCTTGTGCATTAATTTTAGCATGCAGCAGAACCTCTTTCTCTAGCCAGCCTCTGCTGCTGCAGCAACACCCTGCATTCAACAGAAACCTGGACTTTTGATAGAAGTGGCACCATTTTACACCTTGGTGTTACTCATACTGTGTACCATTTGCTACCAAAAGCCTCTGCATTCCTTAAAGCTTTGTCTCAGAAGAAGAAAGAAATCCAGGTCAAACTCCCTGCATCAAAGTGAGCTGGTGGGGGATTTCAACCTTTGTCTTACCTCCACATCTTAGGTGACTGTTCTGGAGATTTAAGGACACTGAGAAAACATTGTCCTCTTTGCTGTGTTTTGCATGAAACTTCGAAACAACTAGAAAGCAAGAAGTTGTTCCTAGCCTAAGACCTACTACAGTAAATTAGGTCACCTCAGCTGCTTTTGTAGACAAGATGATGTACATACGGCAAAGACAACTCTTCCTCCCTTTGATAATATTGTTCCCTTGCCTCTAAGTGTTGATTTGGAAACAAACCTAGAGTTACTGTCTATTTAAAGTGAAACTCCTGATTTTTTTTTTCTTTTTTTTTTTCTTAACCATTCAGGTGCAGTGAGCAACTTCCGTGCTGCTGTGAGCTTGACTCCTAGCCTCAAGATCTCACCCTCCCTAGTGTTGTCTGGATATCAGGTTTTTCAACCCCCAGTCCTTCCTCACAGGTAGGAAGCACATCACAACTCATTAGTAATTTACTGCTACAGTAATTTTTATAATTACTGCCAGGAGGCCTCATTAAATTTGATCTAATGAATAAATATTGTATTTTTCAACGTGATTACCAGAACAGCTTAAGCTGAGTGCCATAAACAATTATTTTCTTCAATACGCAGTATGTCAGTGAGTATTGATTTTTATTTTGTAAAGAATTTACTGTATTCCTATCCATGGCTAGTAAGTAATAAATAGCCAGCCTTCTAAAGCGTCAATTGCCATGGAGCAGATGGCAAAACAGAAATTGGGGTATCTCTTGCAAAAATAAAATAATGCACATTAGTGAAGATAAAGGCTTTGTCTGGAGGTCAAGGAGGAGTGCTCCAATGTGAGTCTTTCTCCTAGCCCTCAAGAAAGCAGCCTGCTTTAGTCTGGTGTCTCTGACTTGTAAGTCAATGATACAAAAAACATTTAGGATGCATTAGCAGGATACAACAAAGCATTTTATCTCAGAGAACTAACACATGAACAAACAATGATGCCTTATGTTTCATTTGCTTTTAGATCAATTGATCAGCTGAAACATTCTTCTGACAGATTTAAGAAAAACACAAATATGTAATATGCTGAACATGAATCTATAATTCAAACCAAGGCTGCAAATTATATTTACTTTGCAGCATCATTTACACCTTTTTCAGCAATTGCAGACTTTAGCATGCAAATCTCTTTGAACTGTAACAAAAGGCAAGCATTGGCAATGTCTTAGGATATACATCAGAGGAGCTCAGCATCAGGAGAAATTCCTGTCATCGAAGAATGTTTTCTGCACCTCCAGCTATACAGTACCACACTAGATAGATCCAATTCCATAGCTCAAGCACGACTTAAATAATTAAGTACATTTATCTGCATCAACCAAACAGCACTGCTGGCCAGTGCCATCAGTTTTTTTGTTCAAGCAAATCTTTCAGTTAGGGCAAGAAAAAAAAAGGGGGGGTGTGTGAGTAAACCCAGGGTCACTGAGGGCAATTCATATATCTGAAAGGATTTTTTCCTATTTAATGGACATTTTTGAAAGATGTGCATTTTTTCCCTTGGTTGCTTAGTTTAAGGAAACCTGGGGAGTCTTGAGATTGTTAGCTGAGTATCTCCCGCTCAGTCTCCTTGCTCTGGCCAAACTGTGATCTGGCCTCCACCAAATTTCACTGGAATGAGTACAGTGCAGTTACCGATTGGTAGCTGTATGCCACCAGAACAGCCTCTCTGACCTTCACCAACACGCCACTTTTCCCCCTTACACATTACCTCCAAGTAAGCCATAGGCAATTAACTCTACATAGGACCTTAGGACCAGATCCTGGTTAGACGCTGCTTCACTCCATAGTGTTTCATGACACTTAACATTTGCTCTCGTAAGTCCCTTTAGTACCCGGGTTTCTGTTGTGGCAGATGCGGAGGAATCTCAGTCTCACCAATGCCACTGATGAGTGTCTGTGCTTCCAGGTAGACTGCCCAACAAAACCTAACCTCCCTCATCACACTAGTGGTGGGATTTGGTGGCACTTGCTGAATGATCCTTCCACAAGGAGCAACTACAAGACAGCTTCTCTTCCTTATTTGTATTTTTGGTGCTCCATGTCCCAGAAACATGCTAACCACAGCACCGCAGAGCTCAGTACAACTACAGATAAAAGTAACAGTACCCTGCGCTACTGTGGTCTGACACCACCAGTACCTCTCTTCTAACTCCACTGGCTTCATTTCTGAGGGATAAGGTCAACATGGTTTAGGTGCCAGGCAAACACCAAGAAAAACTTGCTCAGATTGAGGCAGGAAGAGGTTTAGGCGTTTTTAACTGTGGAGCAGAGTTGAGAGTTTTGTACAAACTAAGTAATTTATCACAGGGACCTCTGAGAATCCCTTTTACAAAATCCACAGCTTCTTGCATATTGTGCAGCAAGCTGTGGTGTACCAGAAGCAAGGGCGCTGCAGCGAGGCTAGCTGTTTCACTGGCTAGCAGGGAACCCCAAGATCTGGCAGGAATCACATCTCCTTGTGGACCCCAACATGTTAAAAAGTATAATGTGATATCTATACAGGAAAAAACAGAAGCTAGATTTCAACAGTCAGGCTTAATTAGCAAGTTCACTAAGCCTGATACCAGCCAAACTGTTCATCTCACCCATAACTTTTCCTCAGAACTGAAAAAAAAAAAGATGCTAGACATGAGCTTCTGGAAACTGGAAAAACAGGTAGGAAGAAAGAAAATGGTACCTAGCATTGCAATCCTCTCAACTCCCTTGTTTCAGCTGTAATGTGTAATATGCTTAATAGCTAAAAAGCAGACTAACTCTCCTTGCAAGGAGAAAGGGTGTGTATCTCCAGCCAGTCCTTAGAAGGTACACAGGAAAAAAACCCCACCCACTATTCCTTGCTGTGGATAAGTCTGCATGTCTGGATGAAAATTAATTGCAACCATGTTAAGAACATTCAATTGTTAATTTTTTTTTAAAGGAGGCTTTAGCTATGTGGGTGAATGGGAATTTTGTCTTACCAGCTGCAGAAAAAGTGACTTGTTTAAGATCATACCAGAAGGCTTTGACAGAACACTGTATCTGTATGCTGTAACGGGCTCATAGATACCATATATACTGGTATATTTTTATATTTATATTATTATATATAATTATATACAATACATTTATATTTTTGTATACTGGAGGTACTCTTCAAAGCTTGTAGTGCAGATGCTGTTTTCTAGCCACAACAACCATTTAAAAACTAGAAGTTACCTCTCCCAGAGAAAACTGTGATTATATCAAGGCAGTTCAGTTCCTCACAACAAAACTCTGTGCTTGGTTTCCAATACCAAAATTGTAACATCACAACTTTTTCGTAAGAATTAAATGGAAACAGAAATAAAGGGGGAAGAAAAAGCTTTTAGAGTGTTAACTCTCCACGGCAGGAGGAAGCCAGCATGGGCATTGAGCTCGGCACACTCATCCCCTTCTCCCTGCTGAAAGGGACACAAAAAGAACTCTGGCTAAGCATTTATTTTTCTGCTAATGTGAAAGTTTTCTTTTAAAGAGGAAGCAGATTGAACAGAGCACGAGAAAAGAATTTGACTCTGGCTTATTTCCAAAGGTTTTTTTTCCTGATGATTCACTGTTATCACTTGTATTCACATTACAACCAGCCTCAAAAAGAAATACCCAAAACCGAAACCAACCCCCCCTCTACACCCAACAACAAAAAACCCATACCACAAAAGCACTAAGAAATAGGATCTTTCCTACTGCTAAATTCTGCTAATAAGCTATATAAGAAGAGAGTCATGTAAGATAAGAGTGCCTATGTTCATTCACATTTGAGTAGTAACATAGCTAAGCCGCTAGATGTGGAACTTTAGAGCACATCTAAAGATTGTGAATCTCCGAGGTATTAAACAAAATGGTTGACACCGATTGAACTTCTTGTTTTACTTCAGCTGTACAATAAAATAGAAAACATCTAAATATCTCTGAAGTCTAAAATGTGCAAGTTTTCAGTATAGTCTTTCCAGTAGTTTTATTTTCAAACAGGAGTTTATTTGGATATTCAGGTAGGAGAGACAACTGCTAATTCTCTGAAAACATGAATAATACAAATTCTTGTATTTGTGGGAGCCCTTTCACCCTCAGCCCTGGCGGCAGTCAATTGTGAGTGCCTGGTTTATGGAGCAATTCACAAATGCCACTTTCACATGGGCATTCAAGCTAAGAGGAGGTAAAGCAAGGCCAAAAGAAGGAGCACTGGTCGGTTGCTTTGTTATTGTGTACGTGATTAAAAGAAAATGAGGACACTTGCCATAGGCTTCTGTTACTTACATCTCTTGACACAACCTAGCACACAATTTCATTCTCCCTGCCTGCAATGATATTAACAGACAGGTAAGGATATAAAACTAACTTGAGCCCAACCGCAAATCTGTAATTCTAGTAACCTTTTGTTTCCATTTTCGGGAGTAGATGTAAGTTCTACCTGCAGGCATACTCCTGGGGAAAGATTATATAAGTAAGGCTCAATGCAGCAGGATCTACAGTTCAACCAATTTTTTTTCTAGTTCAAGTGATCAGTACAAATACTACTAAAGTACTACTAATCAAGGAGACAGATGCAATGCCTTCTCACCCCATCCTGACCATACCATGACTTCTGGTTTGGTTTTTTATTTTTTGTGGGTTTTGGGGTTTTTTGTTTTGTTTTTTTCACATAACAGAACTGTCTGCCATCCTTGCAACCAAACCTCAATCGATTACAGCTGGAAGAAAGCCTGTACCAAACAGCAGCAAGCAGATCTTGTTTAACATGGCTGTAGCTCCATGCCCTAGACATGTTTTCAAACAAATTCAACATCCACACTTTCTTGTAAATATCAATCACAATAGGATTCCGAATTCCCACCTCAACTCCCAGTTTCAAGACTCCTACCACTAACTAGCACTGAACATTACATTTTGGGGTTCAAACGAACAATTCCCCTTCCCATTTGCCACCCCCACCCCAAAGGGTTTATGGATTTTGACACCCATCTAGGAGCCCCAGGCTTATTATTTAGCAGAAGGATGAGACCCAAGCATGAAAGTGTGATGCTGTCCTCTCTTAACATTTGGAGCCCATACACTCCCATCTATCTATGACACAGCCCAGCATCACCTGCATGCTGGTGTTTAGGACCCCACAGACTGGCCGGCCTATACTGACATAGAAAAGGTTTTTTTTCCTGATGATTCACTGTTATCACTTGTATTCACATTACAACCAGCCTCAAAAAGAAATACCCAAAACCGAAACCAACCCCCCCTCTACACCCAACAACAAAAAACCCATACCACAAAAGCACTAAGAAATAGGATCTTTCCTACTGCTAAATTCTGCTAATAAGCTATATAAGAAGAGAGTCATGTAAGATAAGAGTGCCTATGTTCATTCACATTTGAGTAGTAACATAGCTAAGCCGCTAGATGTGGAACTTTAGAGCACATCTAAAGATTGTGAATCTCCGAGGTATTAAACAAAATGGTTGACACCGATTGAACTTCTTGTTTTACTTCAGCTGTACAATAAAATAGAAAACATCTAAATATCTCTGAAGTCTAAAATGTGCAAGTTTTCAGTATAGTCTTTCCAGTAGTTTTATTTTCAAACAGGAGTTTATTTGGATATTCAGGTAGGAGAGACAACTGCTAATTCTCTGAAAACATGAATAATACAAATTCTTGTATTTGTGGGAGCCCTTTCACCCTCAGCCCTGGCGGCAGTCAATTGTGAGTGCCTGGTTTATGGAGCAATTCACAAATGCCACTTTCACATGGGCATTCAAGCTAAGAGGAGGTAAAGCAAGGCCAAAAGAAGGAGCACTGGTCGGTTGCTTTGTTATTGTGTACGTGATTAAAAGAAAATGAGGACACTTGCCATAGGCTTCTGTTACTTACATCTCTTGACACAACCTAGCACACAATTTCATTCTCCCTGCCTGCAATGATATTAACAGACAGGTAAGGATATAAAACTAACTTGAGCCCAACCGCAAATCTGTAATTCTAGTAACCTTTTGTTTCCATTTTCGGGAGTAGATGTAAGTTCTACCTGCAGGCATACTCCTGGGGAAAGATTATATAAGTAAGGCTCAATGCAGCAGGATCTACAGTTCAACCACTTTTTTTTCTAGTTCAAGAGATCAGTACAAATACTACTAAAGTACTACTAATCAAGGAGACAGATGCAATGCCTTCTCACCCCATCCTGACCATACCATGACTTCTGGTTTGGTTTTTTATTTTTTGTGGGTTTTGGGGTTTTTTGTTTTGTTTTTTTCACATAACAGAACTGTCTGCCATCCTTGCAACCAAACCTCAATCGATTACAGCTGGAAGAAAGCCTGTACCAAACAGCAGCAAGCAGATCTTGTTTAACATGGCTGTAGCTCCATGCCCTAGACATGTTTTCAAACAAATTCAACATCCACACTTTCTTGTAAATATCAATCACAATAGGATTCCGAATTCCCACCTCAACTCCCAGTTTCAAGACTCCTACCACTAACTAGCACTGAACATTACATTTTGGGGTTCAAACGAACAATTCCCCTTCCCATTTGCCACCCCCACCCCAAAGGGTTTATGGATTTTGACACCCATCTAGGAGCCCCAGGCTTATTATTTAGCAGAAGGATGAGACCCAAGCATGAAAGTGTGATGCTGTCCTCTCTTAACATTTGGAGCCCATACACTCCCATCTATCTATCTATGACACAGCCCAGCATCACCTGCATGCTGGTGTTTAGGACCCCACAGACTGGCCGGCCTATACTTGACATAGAAAGACGCATCTTTTTATTCACTTTGTTTTAGTTGCAAGGCCAAGAACACGAAAGAACAGCGGGCAGCGTTTCCAAAATCTCCACGCTACCTTATGCCATTAGCCATGCAAAAGCCGCGCTAGCAAAAAGCCATGAGAGAACAAACTGGTTTATGCCAGCAGAGGTCAGTGGGTGACTCTCTTGCCAAATGTTTCAGATGCACATTGTGTATTACAGATAAGGTTTCAAAGTCAGCTACGTTCCCTCACCCTGGAACGCTGAAAGCCGTTCTTTGACTAGATGCAACCATTTTGCCCTTTTTGATCCCATTAGCCTACCCAAGCAAAGGGTGATGTTACTTCATGTTACCATCTCCTCGCTTTTCTCTTCAAATTATGTTTTTAGGTTTCTGGCAGACAAAATAAAGGTGTATTAGCCCATGAGGCTAGGAACGGAGAAGGGGGTAGTTTCCAAAGCTAATGCCTATTTTTAAAATTTCCATTGCAGCTTCCTACACTAATGTAACTGGTTAAGCAGCTGAGTGTGTTGCTCTGGAATGTACTGTATGCTACTTCACCAGCCTGTGAAGCAATACTTCATTGCTATTTTTGTAACATATATAATGAAAAAACCTGTTTGCGTAATAGGTAAGACAAAAATCCTTCTCTCAAGATCTGAAGAAACCTAATGCTTCAACATTTGGCTTAATTAAAAAGAGAGGGAAGAAGCAAGCAACATTTATATTAATATATAATAGTTTAAGAGAATCTTCTGATAGTAATGAGGTTTTGGCTAATTCCATCAGTAGATACTATATCACTGTAATGAAAAGTTTACTCATAAGCAAGCTTGGGCTTTTATTTACATATTTAACTTCATTAAAAAAAAAAAAAGCTATCACTCACCCTTCTGACATAGTCACTTTTCTCAGACTTTTACATAGCCACAAATGCCTTTCCTATCCACCTCCCATCACAGGGAACAAAGGTCCAAGGAATGTAAGAGTGTAATTTGCCTATTAGGTGTTTTCAGTATTCTATTTCTAGCTGTTATAAATTATTATACCATTTTAAAAAAATTAGAATTTATATCAGACCTAGGCACAGGATCACCTGGCCCTAAAGCTGAGAGTAGTCAGGGAATATCAACTCATATAGCCTTTTTCAATAATTAACATTCTACCTCACACATGACCTTCATTCTTCTGTTCTTCCTTTAACAGTGATACTCTATTTCCATGCATCTTTGCTTTTAAAGCTGACAGTTTGGATCTTTTCCTCATGAAGTTTCTTATATCTGCAGCAAATGGGCAGCAATTTAAACCATGAACTTGACAGTTAAGAGCCAATATCAATAGTACTTATGTAGCTGTGGTACAGATGCTTGGGGAAAAAGGTGTAGAGACATCTCAAAATCCTCACGTAAGCCGTAAACTAACATCCTACACAATTACATACAAATTTATTCTCACATCACCATCAGTATGATGAAAGGTAATGCATCTAAACAAAGCTTTTAGGCGAGAGTAACAACATGAGGATTTTACCAGTAGAGTATCTGGGAATAGCGCAGTCACTTTGCTTGATCGCTTCATTCCCATTTCTTCTCTCACTACAGGTGAGCTTTGTGTAACCTGCCACAGTCTCATGTAACTCTAGACCCAGCTACACTGATGCAAAAGCAAGTAGGACAAGTATCAAAAACAGTCTTCAGCACTGTCAGCCTGCAATCAAGGCCCCCCAAGTAATTCTCTGCTCCAGCATGGAGCTCCCAAGAGAAGTTACTTACAAGTTTGTTTGGGAGGAATAAAAACAAAACAAAAAAAAAAGTGGCAGGCACCTGTGTCTGAAATGGTAATATCCTCCTCATACTTCTCAGCTCAGGATATAGGCATCTAGTTTCAAAAAAAAAAAAAAAGTAGAAAAAAATTGCAGAAGGGTAAGCACATAGCATACATGCTTAAAGTCTGTAACTGGCCTGAACTCAGCACCTATATACTTCTACCATCACAAGTTAGTTACCAGGTACCAAACAATTCAATCCAAGCAGCATGAATATCATCAGAGCAAGCCTGGTTCAGGGACACAGGGCTTAGGAGAGACACATGTCCTAGCGCCACTGCTCCCCCAGGTATCATGGGAACAACCAACTCCTTTACTTCACAACAAAATTTTACCCGAAAGGTGGTAAAATCTACGTATGGCTCTAATGGGCTTTTTAAAAAGTTGAGAGGCGAAAATTGTAACCCAGAAAATGTTTATTTTCAAAATAAAAAACTTTGTACAGACATAGTAAATCTGAGTAAATCTAGATACAGCAGTCTCTGTGACATGACACAAGGGTTTGCTTTTAGCACAGTCCTTTCACACTCTAGCAATCAGAAGGCAAGCCCAGCAATGGCGGGGGGGGGAGAGGATGAGAAATGCCCTTATCTATCAGAACATGTATTTCTAGAGTTCTTTCTTCACAGAATGTACCTACAGGGTAGAGCACTCTCCACCTCAGATTGCACAGCTATTCACAATATAAAAACAGAGTACAGGAGATTTTCAATAGGACAGATGACTTATGGAACAGAACTGCAAGTCTGAGAAACAAATGTCTTTTGTTTCTAAATTCCTCTCTCCTCCCCTCACACACACCCCAATGTAATTGCCAGAAAGGTATCAACTGTCATTACATATACGCACAGTGCAAATACTGTGCAAGCAGAGAAGTCTAAACCCATGTTTTGTTCTAGTGCTCAATAAAAGTTGATTCTTCTACTACTCAACTGTACATTATTTATACCACTGCATTCTAAACCTTACACAAAGCTTATACAGTAGTTTCCATAATCAAACTAAGCGCATGTATACACTTTGTGGTTCTCCAGATGCAATTTTCATGGCACCTTCTTTTCTACAGCACTGAGTACACAAAACCCCATCCACGCAGCACATTAGCATTCTTCAGCTCCATTTTTGCTGTACTCATGCTTCGTTAACAACATAATGCAAAATATCCTTCTACAATCATGTGGAGTCAGATACAGAGACATAGCTGGACTGTTCAGGAGGAGACCACAGCACTAACCACATTTCTAAGTGCTCACAAACTGTACGCAACCCATTACATCTCCCTTTTTATTTATTCTTAAAAGCCTTTTTGATGAGGCAATCATTCTTCCTCATCTGTTACTACAACCAGGGTGTCTCTTGAGAACATTATTTATGTTCATGCTGCTCTATGCAACTGGAAGACTAAGCCACTTTAAGCTGGACTGTATGTAGCTTAGTAAGTCTTTGCTTTTTCATTTTTTTAAGAGATTAAAAAAAAAAAATCAGTCTTCCAATTCCAGTGACTGTTTGTCATTGCCCCTTTTCCTGATAACAAAATTCCACAACCTACCATCTTTCATCCACCTGTAGTTGACCAACAGCCACATGAACCCCTCTACTTAACCAAGCCCTGGTCTGGGGGCATGCCTCTTCCCCAGAACCAGTGCTGATTCTGCAAAGAAGCAGTTCTGCAGTTGCAGCAAGAGCAGGGAGAAGAGAACCCACAAAACCCATTAATTTAACAAAGGGTACATTCTGGTTTAGACAGAGTGGTCGCTCCACAGTGTATACCAGTACGTTCACATCAGTAAAATCACCAGGCAGTGCTAGCACTGGTGCCGTGGAAGCTTTCAGCAGTGGCCTCCCCTCATCTGAGCAAAAATACGAAGTGCCATGCCCAACTGCTTCTGCTACATATAAATCACTTGGAGAATCTCCCTTAAAATGGCCAACATGCACTTTGAGTACTCTATAAAACCAAGTATTAGTGCTTGGAGACTGCTCAGCTGCAATTTTTAGGGCTTCCTTTTTGAACTTATGAATGCATTGTTATTTTAGAGAATTCTTAGCTGATCATTTATGTTCAGTAGAAGTCTGTATTGCAGCAGAAGTTGGCCTGGACTTAAAACACATACCTTTCACCACTTGGTTCTGTGGGGGACAGTGCCCTGAATTTTCAGAACATCTGTATCTTTTTGTAATCAACTTCAAAGCATAAATAAACCTGCAGCACAGATCATTGCATGAATAAAACTGTAATGGCTTAAAGCCCCATCTCCTTTCAGGGGTTCAAGGGGAAAAAAAAAAAAAAAAAAAAAGTTGTTGGCATGAAAGCAAGGACTGATGCTACCCGATTTGCAAAGTTGTTTAAAAGAAAACAATGGCCTGTGGGCAAAGACCTTCATTAAACAGTTTTCCCAAGCATGGTTTGCACTGAGGTAAGTGCAAGCTCTTTATCCTTTTTTACCCAAAAGGGGAGGGAAGGAAGGCACTGGCTCTGTAATCTCATTTGATTAAACAATTCACTGTAGGCAGCAATACAACATTGGTGAAAGAGTACATAATTTAAAGGCAGTCAAATCTTCAGTCTTCCATTCCAAGTTCTTGTTTCAGACTGAAAGACAAGCAGAAACATGAGTTAGCTTGCAGCAAAACACTGTTTGGAAACTCTTTAGACAAATTAGTGGAAGCCCTGACAATAAACACAGCTGAAGTTGAGAGCCAAAAGACAGAGTGGATGTACCACTTGTTTTAAGAACCAACATGTCAGAAAATTCACACAGCAAAATCTCAGATTCTAAAGGCAACACAGACTGATCTTGAGATTTACCTGACAGACTGAGATGTGGAGAGCTCTCCTCTCCCAGTTTTGAGCTGCTTATCCCACTTAGAGCAGAGCCATACCACTAACACCATGGCATACTTACCTTTTCAGGTAGGCATGGACATTGTCATAGCCATGGTACTTGGCCAGATAGACCAGGACACCTGTAGCACATCGGCCATCTCGCTGTCTGCAGAAGCTACAGTTGCAGATTCCACGACATGGTGGGCACCTCCAGGTCTAGACAAAAGACAGACAAGTCTTTTTAGCTGAACTGGAATGCCAGACATGATTCATACCCACAACTTAAGAGGGCCCTGCTCTGCACAGAGTTCTGCAGTGAACATCAGCGCTGCAGAAGTTGTCTAAACCAGTGCAAGAGTATAAAATTTTCAGCCTGTAAGGGAGTAAACTCTCCTTTGCCTGCCTTGCACATAACCGCAGGAAGCATTCCACTCTGCTCAACTCCTGCACCACTTCCACAGCCCACAACAGCAGCACTTTGTCCACAGTACAGTTCCTTTCCATAGGGCTTTAAGCACTAATTCAAGGCAAAAGAGAACACTATTCTGATGCTCAAACATAAGAATATTTTGGCAGCTGCTCTGCTCTCTTAGTTTACTCCAGCAAATAAAGCTACAGAAGTAGTAACTGTCATGAGTTCTACAAAATACAAGGTTCTGTGATTAAGTTTGAATCAAACCAGGACTGCATTACATACTACTGCACTGTAAGTAGTTCCCCTGCTAAAAGTCTTTCGCTAAGAGTAACCAATGTACCTCTCTGCTCAAGTTAAGCACAGTAAAGCCAATATTCAAAATTGTCTTACCGGATCCAGCAATGCTGTTCTGACATCTTCCCCATACCTATTGCGGAGGCATGGCCCACAGAATTGGCCCCGTACTCCTATGCAATCAGGGTTCCGACAATTGGTCTTTGTGTCTATGGTTTTTTGGCGACACTGATGACAGGTGGATCCCTAGAACACAGGGTAAGTAGTTCAGGAAATGAAACATTAAAGATGGCTCTTTAGTTAGGGGAATAAAGCATTTAACAAGCGATCTCTTTGGCAGCTAGCAGTGCTTATCCTGAAACAGAAAGCCAGCTTGCAAGTTGGAATCAAGACTGTTTTAACTTTGCATCTTTAGTGTCTGTTAATCACTTTCCTTGGCTGGTATTGCCTAGGTGCTACAGTTGTTCCAGAGTGAAATCAAGCTAACTGGCTTGATAAAGGCCATTCTACAAATTCAGGGAAAGATAAGAGATAACGTTTCAAGATCTCAGGCATACTTCTAAAAATCACATCCTTCCTCTCAGTGAGAGGGAGTCTGCGCTATTTGATGCTAAACCACAAGTAGGGATTAACAAGAAAATGACTTCACAAAGTACGCATTTCACAAAATTGGAATAGACTTACCATGGCCCTGTTATATACTTTCTCTCTTGCAGATCCACAAATATTATTCAGCTCTTCTGCTGTTATCTCCTCAACTGGGCGCACAATGTGTGGAAAAGCCATGGCACCACGGTGACCTCTCCTGGGAGTTCGGGCTTCATGCTGAATAGCAAAGACACAATACTTTTAATATTCGTTTCAGCAAAAAATCTACATAAACAAGGCGGAGATCTTCAAAGCAATGCCAAAGTCTCAAATACCCATAATGTATTTAAACAAGAGATATGGATCTTTGCAAAGACATACAATACGGATGCAGCTTGAGCACCTTCACTTGATCTGTCACCTTCGGGGTGCAGAAATACTACTGGATCTTCCTTGGACTTGGACTCCTGCTGGAGTGCAAGAGGAAGTAATTTTTCAAGGATAAGGTGGGAGAAAACAGAGAACACTGAGAACGCATACAACATGCTCTTTTCTGTACTGCTTCCCAGGCCAGCATGTTGTACGCATTCTCCGTTTTCCCCTACCTTATGGATCTTTGCAAAGACATACTATATCACAATCTTGATCAACTCTGTGTACGAATTGCTATTTTCTTGAAGGCCTTGAAGGGATACAAAACCACCTTCATCATCAACCTCCAACAGGAAAACTAGAACCTCAACGTACCTCCAGGTATTCATCAGACATCTTTCTTCTTCTCACTAAGATGTACCGGTCATCGTCTTCCTCTTCTGGTAAAGGAGTAGGAGGACCTTCAATCAGGGACCTAGATCTTGTGTGAGGCCGAGAACTTCTGTCTGGGTTCCTCCTCAAAGCACTTCTGGGCAATGAACGTCTTGGAAGTCGCTTTGGTCCCTGGTAAAGTGTAAAAGCCCCCAGTGAAACAGGAGAAAACCCAGACAGCTCCTGTCCCTATTATGAATTCCTCCCCCAAAAGACATGCCTGCCTTCTGCCTTTCCCAAAGATGAAGTCTCCCCACCATCCCAAATCAGAAAACACAAGCTAAAAACATCCTAGGCAAATTCATCTTGGGCATTCTGCTAGCTGCAGAGAAATAGTCAAAAGCACATTGGTGTCCACGCAGGTGTAAGATACAGTAATTCACACACACAGCAGCAGAACCCGTGTCTATGAGGAGTTGTGACTTAGTGTGTTGTTCCCATCTTCACACAGTCTACAGGGAAATTAACAGTGAAATTCATTACACTGATGATTCACAACCCAACCTTTTTTAAAGACCTAGTTAGGCCAAATGTCAAGTTTTTTTCAAGGCTCCAAACTCGCTGAATGTTCAGGCTTCAGCTTCAAAGCCTGAACTGCCCCCCTTATCTCCAGCCTTTATATAAATACATATTTACACAGCACCTTGTTTAGTTTTATTGGCCTGTGGAGACACCTAAACTTTATGAATGAATCTGTTCTGCTTTATATAGTGGCAAATCAAAAGAGAATTGCACAATGAGGATAACTGTTTTAGGAAGCAATAAAATTCTGAACTGGGCTTTGATTTACATGGTTTATTATGTTTTTAATTGAGAGTCCTGTTTTGTAGTGTCAGAATTTGACACTCAGAAATCTGAAGGCAAGTATATTAAGTTTATACTTACGTGACTCACAGCTGGCAATGATTTTCTCCCACCAAAGATACCAGACACATTTTGCAACTCAGCCATTAGTTTTGCAAGCTAACAAGGGAAAGAAAAAGGAAGCAGAGCCTTAAAAGGGTGTTTACTTGCTATTACAAACTATTAGATTAGGGCAATTGCTAGAAGTACAATTACTTATAGGAAACACAGTCACTCTTCAACTTTTTCCTTTGATGTCTTATTTACGTTTTAGCAACTGCAACTAATTCGAAAATGATCAAACTTGGGCTTCAACATACTAATTCTTTAGGCTTGCACCCCATGGATTTTTACTGAAGTACTCAGCCTATGGATTTTCACATGCCAGTGGACATAGTATCAGATTTAAGTATTAGGAATGTAAATTCCTCTTAATGCATTCACATAATTCCCACTAGAGTTAATTTGAACAACCAAAGAGGTCCCCTAAGGTTTAAAGCTCTTTTTTCTAAAAACACGGCACCCTTTTCTTCAGTGTCAGAGTCTGAATCTGGAGCAGACATCAGTTTTTCAGGAAGAGGCTCCATCTCGCTCTTCCTCCTCTCTGATCTTCGAGGTGGAAACTTCATGGCTACTTTTAGAGGAACAGGGCATTTCTGCCTTTTCTGAGCTACCTCACTTTCAGCACTTGTATCATTCTCCTCTGAATCAGATTCCAATTTCTGTTAACAAACCAGAATGGAAGCATATAAATCCAAGTGAGTTGCTCTACAATTAAATACAGTTCAAAACCACTTTGTTTGGGAGTGGTTAAAGAGGCTATCTGGCTGAAGTGTTGACATTTAAATCTCTAGTCCTAGTGCCCTAGTATTTTGGGGGAGGGAGGGGGCAGGAGGAGAGGGGAGCACAGGGATTAAAAAAAAAAACAAACCCTCTCAGGGAGAGCCACACTGTACTGCTGCAACACATCAGAAAAAGGAGCTTGCTTTCAGTTACAGCAGTCTTAGCTGTCACTTGCAGGTCTAACAGCAAAGACAGTTTGCGTGTGCAAGAAAGAGAATTGCCTTTAAAGGGCTTGATTTTGCAACATAATGTATTTGGCTGTAAAAAAGCCACCACATTTCTCAGCACAGGGTCAAACCCAAGTTTGTAACCTGTCAAGAACAGTCATCTCGCAGTATCAAGGATATCAGGAACGACATCAGGGAAGCAAAAACTTCCTTCTATAGTCAGTCAATGAAACAATTATGAATAAAATCCCAGTATTTCCTATCTTTGAATTCTGACGCCTTGCTTACAACTTTTGCAAGAACCAAGGGTTTAATGAGGATGGAAATTAATTTCTTTAGTTAAAAGCCCATTTTGCAATAGGCTTTGCCTTTTAGGTTTAGACTCGATAAGACAGGCTTATTTTGATCACGGGTAACAACAGGCTTCCTGCTTCATATGCATAGACCATCAGTCTCAAATGGTCAGGTATGTGGTTCTGGTTGCCCATTATGTGTAGCTATTGACTCCTTTTTCTTACACATCTATTCCAGCTTTGTCTCCTACTTATGGGCCAGCAGTGTGCCCAGGTGGCCAAGAGGGCCAATGGCATCCTGGCTTGTGCCAGAAATAGCATTACCAGCAGGACCAGGGAAGTCATCCTTCCCCTGTACCAACACCGGTGAGGCCGCACCTTGAATACTGTGTTCAGTTTTGGGCACCCCGCTACAAGACAGACATTGAGGCACTGGAGCATGTCCAGAGAAGGGCAACAAAGCTGGTGAGGGGTCTGGAGCACAAGTCTTATGAGGAACAGCTGAGGGGACTGGGGTGGTTTAGCCTGGAGGAGACCTTATTGCCCTCTACAACTACCTGACAGGAGGTTGTAGCCAGGCAGGTGTTGATCTCTTCTCCCAAGTAACAAGATTAGAGGAAATGGCCTCAAGTTGTGCCAGGGGAGGTTTAGATTGGATAGTAGGAATAATTTCTTCACTGAAAGAGTTATCAGGCACTGGAACGGGCTACCCAGGGAAGTGTTCAAGTCTCCATCCTGGAGGTATTTAAAAGACGGGTAAAGGTGCTTAGAGACACAGTGGACAGGTATGGTTGGGCTTGGTCATCTTAAAGGTCTTTTCCAACTAAAGTGATTCCATGATTAGTCACTTTACTGTCATGTATTATTTAACTCAGTCATGTCCTCTTCCAGTCAGATGTTATTCTTTTCTAGTCATTCCTCAGCATGTTCCTAAGTTACAAAAAACTATTTTATGCCAAACACAGTACTACTACTGTGTTCTCTACTAAATACCAACTGTTGGTCTTTTTAAGCAGTAAAACTGCTCTTGCATTGATGTCAAGGAAAAGCAGGAAGGTGGTGAAAACCACCTATCACTATTTCTCTACTGCTGAAGAAGTACAGTGTTTCCTGTTACACTGTCAGAGTGCAGGTCTGACGGCGTGTCAACATATACAGAAATTTTTTTCAGGTTTTCTGGAGTCCATGGGCTAGCATAACATTTCACACTGAGGAAACCAGAAATGCTAGAGTCTAACAGAATAACACCCAGCAAGGACAGTTGTAAGGGGTATCGTATTTCAAAATCCATATGGCAGATTTTATTCTGAACTTGCAACGCTCAGGAGCTTAGGGGCTTTTTACAGAGACAAAAAGAAAATGAAACCATGGCTACTTAGACTGTACATCAAATAAAACAATTCTTCTTTCTGACAATGTTTGACTTTCAGGCCGAAGCTGCCATGATATTTCAATTAAGAATGTGTAAGAATTTAAATTTAAAATGGCACGCAAAAATCAACTGTCTTACCAATGCATCTTGAATCTCATTTTCTGAAAAGCCACAGAAGGATTCATCATCAGAGGCTTCATGAAAAATTTTTGCCAGTTCTTCTCTAATATCCGACCTAAACTTGCGTTTCTATGAACAATAAAATATCCTTTTACTGAAGTTGTACAGAAAGTGATTCACATTTACAAGTGCAGTATAAGCAAATAGCTTTTTTAATAAAGAAAAAAATAGTTAGAGCATTTAACAAGGGGTTTCAGAACCACAGTTGCAAATTATCAGGCATATTAGGTTAGGTGACATTTCAAAGGCTAAAATAAATAGCTAATCTGTTTCCAACAATTACCACCTAGAAGCACAAGCGAAGAGTGAAATGAAATTACAGCATATAGCATGGATTTATAGCTACTATACAAAAACATAAGCAGAGCAAGCAGTTTTAATCGCGCACAAAACATTTACTAGCTTTACATTTTTGCAAGCTTTACTAGCACTGCACATTCAGTTTTATTTCTTCTTGTACTGTACTTACCGTGTTTGCAAAATTATCAGAACCAAAACTATCACAACTGTCATCAGAGGATGAGGATGTTTCCATGGGAATCAGTTTCGTATTTCGGAATGCTGTTAAGTTTTTCCTTCCCGAACAACCTCGGCGCTGCAAAAGGACAATGGCAACACAGTTAATAGAAGAGACCTAGTGCAACATACTAGCCTTTCCGAACATCCTGAAATTGAAGTTTAGGAGGTTTTAACACTTTAGGATGTTTAACAGTCTTGAATACAAGTCAGCAGAATTATCATCAGCTTCAAAATAATTCCCAAAGTTAGAAACGGGAATAGTTTCAGCTCCGATACATTTCTGATCATTGTTATAGATGAGTTTTGTTCAATATCTACAAATACTTGTTTTAGGCAAACAGTCAAGTGGAAATACACACAAAAAAATCATATCCTTCCCCACTCATTATAGGCAATGCTGGAAAAAAGTACAAGTACACAAGCAGTACCTAAAAATCTGCTTTGATTTATTAATTACTTTTACTGTGAGGCAAACACTAAGTACACTGCAGCTGTTAAGGAAGGGACTAAGGATGAAATCCATGGAAAAGAGCTTTGAAACAACCACTCTAGACACAACAGCTTGCTGTTTTGTTAATTTTGCTAACAGGTTGAAATACCTGTTTTGATGGGCTTCCGGTTTTCATGTTTGCATTTCCCAGGGAAGGCTTCTACTGGCAACGGCCCAATTTCACCTCCGCAGGGTGGCGGGGGTGACCCAAAGGCTAAGCCTGCTGCACCCGCACTCGGGCGCTGCCCAAGCCCAGCACTCCAACCCCGAGCAGCTCACAGGCCCGGCCCGCTGGGCCAAATGTTTTACAAACACGGTTTAAACAGTAACTAGCCAGAGTACTTTAAAGACCTCCGTCCCCTCCCCAGCACCGTTCCGCACACTGCTTTTGCCGGGGCGGCGCCGCAGCACCCCCCAGGCTTGCCCGCGCTTCGCAGTTGTGCCGGCGCTGGCGAGGAACACAAAAAACCGGCCCGGCCCGGATGCGGCCCCCGGCACAAAAGG
>NW_009260022.1:4647847-4666491 GCF_000687185.1 Egretta garzetta | reverse complement strand
GGGATGAGGGGCCAGGGCCCCCCCCGACCGGGGGAGCCCGCGTAGCCTTTAGCTCTCTATTTTAAAAATTTGTTTCAATTTTATATGTCGAGCCCGGGTTTGTTTCCACCACTCCGAATTAAAACCCCGAAACCTGCCGGTTTTCAGGGGCAGAGGGGGTTTCGCCACGGAAGGCGGGCAGGGGCCTGTGTCCCGGCCGCCCCCAGGGCTGGGGCAGCCTCCGCGTACCCCCCGGGCACCCCGCACCCCTTGGGGCCCCACGTTCCGCAGAGCGGGATGGTTAAAGCGCACTTTGTTAAACCCCCCCCCCAGCAGCACCCTTTCCTGCGCTGCCGCAGGCCATGGCGCGTTAGTTGCAGCTCAGCGTCGGGAGCGCGATCGTGGGTGAGGCCCGTGGCCTCTGCTCCCGTGGGAGTTAACAGCGGTGCCACAGGACCTTGCAAAAAAGTTGGCTGCATGGCTCTTCGCAAACAAGATGCTACTTGAAGACAGGCCAGAAGAAAATACATCATCAGCCATCCTAACCCGTGCTATGTAACGTTTGTAATATCGCGTTAAATGAAATACAGCCGTTAAACGCAGTAAAAGAACTGCTGTGCGACCAGTATTTGGGAGCAACAGTAACGGGGGAAGCCCTGAAGAAGCTGCACGGGATTTGTGGCCCCGGTGCGTGCTATAATCCTGCATTTATCCTGCGGCTTGAGCAGGGCTCGATACCAGTGCAACTGTGGCTGCTCAGCGTTCCCAGGTGCCCTCCCAACAGCAGGCGAATCCCCGCTGCAGTTGGCGCAAGGGAAGGAGGCCCCGTGCACGTGCAGCCCACACGCAAAGCTGCGCCTGTGTAAAGCAAACCACGAATCATCTCTAAGCCAAAGCCTGTAAATAGGCTACAGGACAATAGAGTACAAGAGCCCTCGCAGAGGTTTTCTGTTTTCTGCGGGCATTATTCTTCCCGCACGTGCCGTTGTGTAAAAGAATCTCCATTTTAAATAAGCCCGTAATTACATACTTACCTGCACCACTGGCTTCTCAGCGCGCACACAAAAGCAGATGAACTAAACCTGGTTCTCTGGAGACCAGACCACACTTGATTCCTCTAAAATCCGCATTAGCGGAGAGCTGCCACCCAGATGGTTTCCAACCAAGACAGCTCAGTTGGGAAGGAGGGATGTTTCTTGAATTTTGATGCTGTTTTACTCTTTTTGGAAAAAAAATCTACAAATACTAGTTTACTGACACGGAAGAAGAGACCCAGTTTCTCAACAGTAACAGCCCTTAATGTCTTGAATCATGATTATCACGATTTTACTGGAAAAGTAGCCAACCTTCACAGCTTTTAAGGGCATCATATGAAATGTTATGGAATACCGATGGGGCTAGCTGAATCCATACTTCAGATTGCAGTTAATCTTCCATTTAATGCTTAATGGAAACAGCATTCTTCAAACAACATAGGTAGTCAAATGGCTTTAAAATTAATAGGCCAGGGACTTCGTGGGGAAACCGGGCAGGACATTTTGTGAACTATATTTTCAGCTTTTTTTTTTCTTTTAATATGTGAAAAAGAATTAATTTATGGAAAATTGTGTATGTCAGCTCAGATATTTTACAGCGGACTGGGGAGAAGGGGGCAGGAAAGGGAGAAGAGAAATGGGAAGTATGTGAAGAGTGGGGGCTTCCCTTCCAGTGCAGGGTGCCAGAAAATGAAGGTCTGTAACTCAGGGGGTGGCTGCTGTGACCTGCGCTGCTGCCACTTCCCCTGTTTTCATCTCCGTGCTCTTTGTGCCCCTGTTCTACCCTGCAGGGCCCAGATGCCTTTGGTGGATGAGCAGAACAAGCTTAGCTACTGACTTTTACCATGAGAGAAAAAGTTTCTTAATGTTTATGAAGATGTAGGCAGCACCACTGTCCTACATCCAGCTATTTACAACAGCTGAGGACGCGCAAAGCTGAACCCAGGTGAGCATTGCATCTGCAGCCACATTTAACTCAAATTAGGCTAATGCGAGTGGAAAAAAACATCCCTGCCTGTTCGGTCCCCAGGTCCAGGTCCTGCATGGCCTGTCCGGTGCCACCAGCCTCTCTGTCTCCCCTGCTGCCCAGCTTCGGGGTGAGCTCACCCCTCAGGGCTCACAGGTCAGCAAAGATTATCTGGAGTATTTTATCAGGTGTTTCCAAGAAAATAGTCTCTTAAATTCTCTTCTTTCCTTGAAATGAGCTGTCAGTACATGGTAATGCCCTTGGAAGACCAGCTAAGGGAATCGGCTGAAATTACAGAGGGATGTGCGGTAGATTGAACATGCAATGCTTTCTGCATCCGTCTAGGGGAATCAAAGTTGTTTACGTGTTAGGAGCTTCAAGGAGTAGCAAGAACACGGACCTCCAACAACAATAGCTCCATTGTCAAAAACAGTAAATGTGACCTTTGTTTCCCCCCCCCTCCCCCCGAAGGACAAGCGCTGTCCTGCATGTCACCCCGCAGATTTTGGCTGTCGGCACTGCAACACAGCTTTTCTGTCTGGAGGCAGGACCCCTGCTGCCCCGTCCCCCTGGCTCTCCTACACACTTCCTATCTTAACTATGGACAACACACTTTATGCTCTAGTTTCCCTTTTTTTTTTTTTTTTTAAATTGGGGCAATACATTTCTACCTGCCTAAAATAGCCTGTGGATACATTAATTAATGTTTGTGTGATGCTAGTAATTATTGTGATGGGGCATGCACAGTGACACAAATTTGTAGATTCAGGTATTTCAGTGGAAAAGGAGAGTCTGGATTCTCACGACCGCAGAGTACCTGTAGCACAATGCAGTAGCACGTATCTTAGCTCCATAGAAAAGAATAAGATTGCAGCCACTAATGATGGTAATTAAAAATTTCTGTAAGAGCTGTCCAATCACCTCTTCATCTGAGCAAATTATAGTGTGTTACTGAAACTGTTAGTGCAATAAAATGAAGCTAAAAACATTTTGCATTAAAATAATCAGACATTGATTTATGATGTAAATTGTAAATCGGTAACCTATAACACACACTAATTGTTTTTTCTCTCTCTTGAAAGGTGTCTTTCTGTAAAAGATCTGATCAAGCATATGTATTTGTTCACGTCACCCTCCAGTGGCTAACACTACTGTACAAGACATAGTAAGGTGCATAATCAGCTAACCCGCTACTGACTGCAACTCAGAAAGGACTCTTGTTCTTATACAGAAGCAAAAGGATGGCCACTTTTGGAGATTTAATTATAGTTAGACCTCTACGTGTTTGCTGGACATTAGTTTTTATGAAGTACTTTTTTACTGTAAATACTTTGATGTTGTGCTCTGATAAGTAGAACTGGAATTTGTGCAATAAATTTAAATTTAAATATTTAGCACGTATAATCAGCTCATAGCCAAGACCAACCGTACCAGCTCCACAAGATACCTCCACAGTGCAATTAGTATCTTTTTCCTTTTTTCTCTCACCAAGGAAAAATAAATTTTCCTCTTCTATTTTTAAGAGGTTTGTATCTCCTTGTGCTTT
Organism: Egretta garzetta; assembly: GCF_000687185.1. Classification (NCBI taxonomy): domain Eukaryota; kingdom Metazoa; phylum Chordata; class Aves; order Pelecaniformes; family Ardeidae; genus Egretta; species Egretta garzetta. The sequence continues at coordinate 4,662,965 of NW_009260022.1, read as the reverse complement.
GCTGTAAGTTCCTTATTAGCAAAGGCTGGGTGCAAATGCATCCTGCATGTTAAGTTTCAGGTGGTCATGTCTGTTCCTATTCAATACCGTGTTTCTTTGACACAAACTGGCAAGACCATATAAATGGAAGGAATAAGAGCAGGAAAACCAAAGGAATAAATACAGCCCAGGGAGAGAAAAAGTGCAGTTGATAAATGCCTCATCAGTGCACTAAGAGAATGGCTGAAATGTGGTCAGTTTTGATAGAAATCTTAACAATTATTCCAAGTAAACATCATAGAAGATCATTCAGAGCCCAGAGCATTGTGATGCACGTTGTGGGAGTGTAATTATAATGCTCATTTGAGTAACCTGTAGCCATTCCACAAAATGCATAGCAAAAAATGCTGATCAAAAGTAGCTGTTGTTGATATGCAGTAGCCACTTTTAAAAGCTCAAGATCCCAGCCCTTTCACTCTTGGGCTTTGATTTATATTTCCCTTTGAAAACACAAAATAGATTAAGTCACATCATAAAGAAATTGCTTACAGAATGTTCTGCAAATGCATAGCTGTGGGAAACAGGAGGCTATCAGAAAATAACCAAAAATGCTTACTGCATTCTGTTTGTTTGCCCTTTTATATAAGCTTTGCCACTGCCTCTTTGTGAATGCTGATTTGCATCGCCTCCACCAGCCTTCAGCGAGATGCAGTTGCTGAGAGAGGATGGGAGTAGGGGGACAGGCAGTAGCTTAACCTTTCTCCAGGGACCTCTCTCCTGGCAGCTCCCTCAGGAGGAAAGAAGGTGGGGGAAGAGGTAGAAAGCCTCCCCTGGGGCTCTCCACTCCCTGCCAGGGGGGTCCCCAGGGCACACCTCAAGGTTTCAGGTCCTTCTTGTGTTTTTTCACAGCATGAGGGAAATGCCCTCTCTCTGCTGCAGGGAGCCCTCACCTTTCTTGCTAAGGCAGGAAAATAAATTTATATGTTGAGCCCCAGGTATGTTAAGCCACTTCATTCTACATGGCACAGTGTTTGCATTGGTAGTCTGTCAGCACCTGCAAAACTGCCTCGTGATGTCTCTAGGCAGAGGCACCGGTCCCGGGGACAGGCAGGCAGTGAGGTGGGAGGCGTGGGATGTGCCTGGAGGGAGCGTAGGTGATGCCGGGGTGGGAGCAGCAAAGAGGGGCCGCACACTTTACCCCTGGCTCTTAGCCACCCCAGGCTGCCACTGCCTCCCAGCGCCGTTCCTCTGTCCTCTGAGATGTTCGTCTTAAGCGCCCTGTGTTTACGCGTACCCAAACGTGATCTTGGCAGACCCTTATTAGTGTTATTGCTGTAATAGACTTCTCCTCCATAACCTCTAACTTTTTGCAACAAACTGGCTTGAACTGCTAAGCTTTGGCACTTCATTAGATAAGAAAATTATGTAAAAACCCTTCTATGGTGGACACATATCTGGAAAATAATTCTGTCAGATGTAATTTTCAGAGGTAGCACAGCTATTTGGTTCCATTTTAGTGACGTGAGATGTCAGGAGGTCTCTCGGTTTGGGGTTTTTCCACAATTACAAAAGCAACTGGCCGTCTTTCCCAGCCTAAAGTAATAATAATAATAATAATTAGGTCAAAGTGCATTCTCTAGCACAATCAAAAAAATCAAGTCCTTATCTTTGATGCATGGTCCAATATTCTTGGCACCAAGTTTATAGAAAGTCTTATCCTTGGGGCTTGATCCTCAGCAGCATCAGCTGAGCTGGAGAGGAAGGCAGTGGTAACGGGTACCCAGGCTGGGGGCTGTTGCTCTGAGTGACGAGGGAGGGGGGACGCAGAGCATTTGGGCAGCTTCTGCTCCTTAAATCAGCTCAGCAAGTTGCCAGGTCATGGTCAGCTTATGGGGTTTTGGTGTGCACAGGGAGGGTGGCATTGCTGTCAGACATGGCCAATTGCTAGAAAATAAATCAGTGGGACCAGGTTAGAAAGAGCAAAACTGCAGTAGCAAATATTTTCTTTAAAAAGTAAACAATGCCCAAACCCACCTATCCGCATTTCACACCAATGTCAGCGAGAAAGCAGGTTCCCACGGGGGAATCAGGATCTCAGCTCAGCCGTGGCAGCGCTGGGGGGAGGCGCGAATGGGTGCTCTCCCCTCCCAGCTGAACAGGAACTGGGTTTGCTTTCTCTAGCATCTCACGGAAATAATCAACCAGCAGCAGTGACACCCGTGAACCCCAGCCCTGAAAAACACCAGTCCTGGGAGCATGGCACTGTTTTGTCCGCTGGCACGGCATCACTGAGATCGAGCGTAGCTGGGGAGACAGAGGGACCACTGGCGTCCCCCCTGCTACAGGCAGGTCTCAGCATCATCAGCACGGGATGACCAGGTCCTGCGATCATCCCATCCCATCCCATCCCATCCCATCCCATCCCATCCCATCCCATCCAGTCAGTATGACCAGAACTCCCACAGCATAGAGGTACAGCGCACTGTGGCAGCAGCTGGACAGGCTGAATCCCTGGCAGCTGCATTCCCCAGCAAAACGGTGTCGGAGGGCCACCCCATCTTTCCTCTCTGACCATTACTTCTTTTTATCTTCCTGATGAGCGCAGCGCAGGCATAACATTTCGGTATGTGCTCTGAAATCAATATGAGGCCAAAGCAACAACTAGAATGTTGCAAGAGGGAGATTACAGCACTGACCAAATCAATCACTGAGTTGAGTGAAATTCCTGCCCAGGCCATAAAAAGCGACCTCTGCAGCTCCGGGATGGATTGACAGTCTACTCATGTCACAGAGGGTTAGCGTGAGGAACAGTCTGGGGTTGTTTATGATTTTGGGGCCCCTTGGGCTGTTCAGCGGGCTGTCACCTCTGTGACAGTCATCCTTCTGTGAATTTGCAAGGCTGCATGGGAAAAGGAAGGGCTTGTGTGAGGGGTTGAGCCATGAGACGGGTTATTTGGCCATTTCATCCTCCCACCACCCAGGCAGATGAGCAGCTTCAAAAGCCCTCTGAGCAGCTCTCCCCCTTTCAGATACGACTTCAGCTCTGTAGAGCAAGCTGCACGTAGGCAGCCCCCTTGAGCCCTGGCTGCATGTGAACAAAAGCAGTCTGTGTTTGTAGGACTGGGCAATGTTTTTGCTCCAGGGAGTCTCACATTCATGTGCTGCCTGCTATGCTTAGGAGCCGAGTTTCGCAGGTGCTGGAGCCGCCAGCTGGTTTGCAGCATGGCAGCACACATGCCTCCGGCCTGCAAGACACGGGGAGCATGCACCTTGAGAGCGCAGTTGCTTGGCCCCTTCCCCGTGCAGCACCGCGCCAGGCTGCTGGGCTGGCTGTTGGTCCCTCTGCAGAACGGGTCCCCAGGGCACTTGTCTCTTACAACCGGTCCCTCTGATGGTCGCAGCAGGTACCCCAGCGCTGCTGGAGAAATTTGTGTACTTAGGAAGCCAATTTCCACCAAGGTCAGACCCAGCTCTGGGATACCTTGCCGAGCTAAAGAAGAATCATTGCTAACCTCAGTGTTAAGTGCCTGCTCTCCAGCCTCCTGTTTTTCTTTTTCTTTTTTTTTTTTAAAGGCATCCTTAGGTATGTGGGAAAGGCAAAAAAAAAGAAGCTTAAAAAAAATTGAACTACACATTTTGTTGGCAGAAAAAGAAAGAAGTCTCAGCATTATTTTTGCTCATGCCATGAGGACATCAGCTGTGGGGGGAAGCCTGTAAGGTTTCAGAAAACCAAGGACCATAATGCTGAGGTTAACCTGCTCTTCCTGTCTGAGCTGAGCACCACTTCCTCCCTCCCAGCCCGCCCTGGGTTAAGAGCTAACGGCTGGAGAGAGAGACGCTGCTGTTCACCCTGAAACCTTTCTGCCGAGGTCTGGCATCCAGAGGGAACTGGGCAACTCTTGTGATTCCCACAAGATCTGGAGTAAAAATGTTGCTGAACGAACAAAGGGATTCTATGTAAGCTCTGACAGCGTCTGGCACTATAATAAAAAAAAAAAAAAAGAAAAAAGAAAATTTATATCTGGTTTTGTAAACATTCTCCCCATTGGACACCAATACTCAGTCACTTTGGATGTCCAGTTCTGAATTTGCCTTCATGAGTTCTCTGCTATTTTTCATTGTCCATTCCAGCTGCCATCCCAGAGCTGGCTCCTTATAATAATAATATATATTATTCAGAGCATTTTAAACCGTGGAAAAGGAAAATGCAGGTACCTTTGGGGGATTAAGAAAACAACAACATCAGTGCATGGAGATAGGAAGAAATGAGGGCCAGGAAAACAAGGGGCGGTTCTACAGCAGTGATTATTTTGTGCCACTTGCTGAGTCAGCCATGGAGGGAGGGCCTCGTGCTGCCAAGGGTATGGGGGGAGGGCTGTGTGTCCAGCTCCTAGCATGCAAATCTAGACACACTGGTGCTTAAATATGACTGGGTTTAACAGACTGGTAAAAAGACCCTAAGACAACACAGCATGGCTCCTTTCCAAAGAGCAGACATGTGCTGAGGTGTAGTTGCCCAAGACAGTCTGATTTTCCACATTGCTGCGCACAGTCTTCTAGATGTGTGTTGGTAAAACATGGAAACAAATTGCCCGGTTTCGTAAAGTATCAGAGGGTGAAAATGTAAGAACATTTTGACTTATAATGAATTATTACCAAGATAGGAAGTAGCCACATTAAGAATGATAAAAATGAGATGGAAAACTGCATCTTGCTGAGACCTTTTTTTTTTTGACAAGTTCACTCACTGTTGCTTTAACCAGCAATGCTGGTGCAGCAAGAGGATTTCTAATCAGTCACTATAGCACGACTGTTTAATTTTAATAGGCGTGATCAATACCATCCACTCCTCCTTTAAATGCTAATGAACACTTTAATACAACAGATGTGGACAGACAGTACATTGCAGATTAAAATTAGGCACAGCATTAAAATGCTTAGAAACAGCAGAGGAAACCTGCTGGACATCTTTACAATCAACCGGAGGCAGCTGATAAATCTTGAATTGCCACCACCAGCCCACAGTGTCTGCTGGGTAGAGCCTTGTTTTCAGGCTTGTACTGCCATCCCCATCACCCTGGGGGAGAAATTTACCCTTCCAAACTCTTGCAATTTCTACCTAGGATTTGTGCAGGCCCAACCATGGAACAAGGTCTCGCTTCCTGAGATGCATATCCAAATTTTAATAACACTAGCACATTTCTAGCAAGTGCTGTCAGGTGCGGTTACTATCAGCTGGTATCCTTCAGCCCATCTGGGCCATGGCAAGAAATGTTAGGGAAGGATCCCCAACCTAGACAAAATGCCCATCTCCCACTAAGTTGTGACCCCCAAATTAGTTGTCAGGTTCAGTAAACCAGGGCCAGAAGCTGGGTTACTAACTCGTTTTCAACCAGTTTGAAGCCACAAGACAGTGGCAAGCTTTGTTATCACAGAGCTTCATGTGCAGCCCCATTCACTTCCAGGTAAAGCTTCTTGCTATTTTTTCTGCTCTTAACTGTTGCCAGAGGAAAAGGTGCTTAAATGACAGAGATCCAATTCCTGACACCTGGTATCAGTTGTGTCCTGCTCCATCGGTTTTGGTGAACCCTCTCCTGAATTCATGAAATGTGAGTCCCAGTTCACTCTGGTAGGTACGGGGCTCAGCCCGCACTGGGGCTGGTGGGAATCAGAGGGAGAAGATCTGCATGTAACCCCAGGAGTGGCCTTTGTGTGGAGCAGGGAATTGATATGTCCTTTTGAATGTCCAGTGAGGGGGCTATGGTGATGGGAGTCATCAAGGGGGTGACACGCCAGCATGGCTCACAGGCTGCGTGATATGTAGCACCTTGTTCAAAGCCATCTCTAATTTACAGTGTCTTGGCTTTCAGAGGGTACCATGCATTGCTTTGCGTTCAGCTTCCTTTATCTGTTTCTTTTTTTTCCCCTCTTGCATCTTGGGAAACCCTAACTTCTTTTTTTTTTTTTCCCCTTTTTAATTGTGTGAAATCAACTTAGAGTGAAAAGGCCAAGAAGAAACTTTCTGATGACAAGTGAGTCTATGGCTGTGTCTTTGTTCTCGGTGGAGCTAAAGACCACATTAATCAGAAACTTTGCTGACCTTGTCTTTACTACCTGAAGACTGAAAGACAAAAGTGACACAGTCTGGCCACATTTAAAAATTCAATTAAAAAATGCCTGCTGCCCAGGGATAAGCATTATCATAGACCTCAGTGGGGTCAGATGTAGCTATGAAAAGGCAGTGCCTTTTTCTCCCTCGATTTCTATTTTTTTTCCCCAAAAGAATAACGCCTAGTTTTTGTTTCTCCTTCTGATTACGACAACTGTGTATGTGACAGAGTGTTCTCTGTGGTGTCAGGTAGATGGTGGTGGGGCTTTTAGTAAAGAGCAAGGTGAGAAATTCCTGAGAGGGGATGGCAAGCTGGAAGTGGAGAAGTGAAGCTACTGCAGTGGACCTGAAGAAACATCTCCCTGCATTCCTGTTTTTTCAGACTATGTGGGTCTGATAAAAATAATACCTCTTCCTATAGCCCTGGCAGAAGCGGATTGAACAAGGGGTGAGACCCTGCGCAGAGCCAGGGTCTGGAGGCGTAAACGAGGCGAGGGGAGATGCAGCAGCACAACTCCTTCCCTAAGGATGAAACGGACACCCTTTCGCCATGGCACCCGGCTGTGCCTTACTGGTTTTATTATTGAAATATTAAACAAATCTGTGGATACCCAGTCAGCTGAGAACACGAGCAGCCAAAGGGAGGGGAGGAAATCAAATGACATGGCTCGGCGCTGACTGTGGCAGGAGGCGAGGCGGGCAGCTCTCCCCTTCCGCTGGCAGGCCCCGGCCCCGCCAGCCAGCAAGGGAGGTGGTGTCCCAGCTTCCGAGGGAGGTGGTGTCCCAGCTTCCATGCAGCGAATTAAATAGGAGCAGGGGTGTCTTCTCTAGGCTGAGCATTCAGTTAAATAAAGGGGCAAGTTCCGCCCTCAGAACGTCCTCTGTCCCCGCCAGCTCCCTCTGGGCCTGTCCTTCCCTGTCTTGCCAGCCGTCTGCCTGTGGGACTTCTTCGTGTGCTGCACCTTTATCCACCCCCCCTCGCTGAGTCTGCTCTCCCCTTCGCCCCTCCGGGGCTCGCTCTCGCCCTGCGGGGGCATGCCTGGGATGGCCTTGGGCTGGGGGGGGCTGCGGGGGTACCTGTGGTGCTGGGGGGCCGCTGATGGGGAAGTCCTGCAGCCTCTTCCCGCGTGCCGAGGGGGCACCGGGGAGCTGGTCCCGCTGCGCCGCCCATCCGAGGAGCTGCGGGAGTTACCGCTGTGCGAGGCGTTTCTGCCTTTGCCGACGGACCTGTCCCTCTCCGAAGGGGTGTCGGAGGCCGTGCTGGAGGTGCTGCTGCCTTTTGAGTTCAGGTGCAGATTCGAGAGGTTTCTCATCAAACTGTGCGAGAGGGGAGAGGAGTTTCTGGAGTGGCTGATGGACGTGAACTGGTAATTGACGGGACCGCGTGTCCTCCTCACGGCAGCGGCATAGGAGTCCTGGCTGTGAAGGTAGGGCAGGTAGTGGGTGACGGTTGTCGGGCTGTGGGGGTGGCCATGCTGGAGGGATGTGGCTTTCGCTATTTGGTGCATCCGCAGTGTCTGCATCCACTGGCTGTCAATGCCTGGCAGGGAAATGGAAACAGAGTCAACTTTCTGTGCATTAGTGGAAAACCCTCTCTGGTTTAGTGAAGGTGTGAGATTTAGTACCAGGGTTTCTCTCTGAAGAACCTCAACATATCTCAAACCAGCCTTTCCCTCCCAACATTGCAGCAAATAGCCCTAGGTCTGAGTATGTTCAACATTATGAACACCATGTTGGTTCCTGATGCCACTGCAGATTATGGAGCTTAGACTAAAAGACACTTACTGAACCATCCATTTGGCTGTTCAGGTGGGTTCCTACTCCCAAGTGCCTCCCGGTTGTTTTAACCTAACTAATGTTTTAAACATTTCCTGTCATGCTCTTGGCAGTCTTGGCAGATTTTTCCACAGCTTTCATTGCAAAAGAGCCTGGAGACCTCCAGAGCAGGCATGGAGCAGGCACCCCAAGGTGCCGGCACCGCTACAGCATCGCCCTCCACCTGCGTCTCTCCCAGCCAGCACAGTCATGCCGCTCGCACCCAAGCACAGAGACGGAGGTGGTGCAGACCCCAGTGCAAACCACTGCTGCAAGCAGCCAGACACATCTCCTCTCGCTCCATTGTCTCTTCAAACTGCTACCCACCACAAAAACCAGAGCCACTTCAGTTGTTACTATTACTACAAATTCAGAAGTCAGTCCACTTTGCATGCTCCAGATACTGAGTCTAAGCTACACCACTCTGTCCGGCAGAAAATCAACTTCGTATGTGGAAAACCCAGTGAGGCAGCAGGCTTCAGCCAGGATGGCCACATGGTGCTTAACCGTGAGCAACTCGGGGTGTTAAATTCCCTCACACCTACTGTTACAGCCGTGGGGTCGTAACAAAAGTTGTAGCTCCCAGAGATCATACTGAAGTGCTTTTGAAAGTCAGTCCTGTGGTTTGCCTGAAAGCCTATGGCAAATATAATAGTTGTAAATTTTCTATTTGAACTGCAAGGGCTGCCTGGTTTGCTACTGCATGGTTAGGGCAGAGACCAGGACTTCCTCTTATCTGAGGCCACAGCTCTGGACAAAACCCCATGAGGAGCAGCTTAAATAATTTTGCTCTAGAGAGATTTGAATGATTTGTCCTTAAAGATTGCTAATATCGTTCCAACAGGAAAGCATAACCCTGCCAGTTTGAAGCAGCATAAATGCAACTGAAATGTTATTATCTTCAACAGAGGACCCCAGCTCCTCTCCTGCCTTCTGCTGGTTTTCCAGGGAAAGACTCCCTACACCATGGGCCCTCTGCCTCTCGCTGCAACGCTGCATTGGCTGCGGGGAGTTTTGTGGGAGCTGGGTAGCGGCTCTGTCCTCATTAGGATTGGTTCTGTTAAGATGTAATGGATGGTCTCTTCCATTCAGCCTTTCCCCAGACTTTGCTTGAATCCCAAGAGATTTAAATCACTTCAACTTAATGTCAAATATGTCAAAAGAAAACTGTCTTTCCTGTCAAAGTGCGTGTGTGATGCTGCCATAGCAGATAGCTCTGGCTGCACTGAGAGATGAACCTCGTTTCATGGAAAGACAGATGGGAATTGCCTTCTCTGCTTCTTAACCTCTTGAAAGTCACAGTTTCAAAACAAACTTGTATGCTGAAATGTACTTGCTAGACACCATCTCCTCCACCATTCCCCTGTGCCCTCCCACCAAGGCTGGGGATGTAAAACACAGACCTCATAAACCTGGAAGCAGCAGGTGCAGGACTTGAGTTTGGGTCTTCATTTGTTATCAACTCTCAGGTGGCCACCACATGCCCTCTGGGACCAGTGCCAAAGCTGTCCTGAATGAGGGGCTCCCTTCAGCGCCTTCAGGCTGTTCAGTCCCTGCTCCTTATGGCCAGCCACAGTCGCCAGCCCAGGGACCAGCTGCCCAGCAGGGACCTCCCAGTGTGCCCTGTAGGGCTACCTCTCACGGGCTGGGGGCTTCTCCCTCATGGTCTCTGAGCCACCAACTCTGTACACTGAATTAAATGCTTTATGTGGCAGCCCACAGAGGTAGTACCTTCACTGCTGGTTATTTGAGCTTCTTAGACAGGTATTACCCTTACCTTTGTGCTTGGATTTGGTGGTATTCTAAACCTGGGGTAGGTGGTCTAGTAAAGAAGACAGGCCAGAAGGTTTGCTAGAGTTCAGGCCCAGCTTTTGTGTTGGCTGGTAACATACCTCCTCTGAACTGTGCCCATTCACTTGGGTGCTGATAATACATTAGTGCCTTTGTGTAACTCCATGTGCCAAAGGGACAGACAAGCTCTCCCACCACTCACCGCAAAAAAATGAAAGCAGCCCGGCTTACTGCGACAGAGCCAACCTGTGAAGATACACCACCACACTACGGAATGGCTGTATGGCTCATCACCCTGAAACCAGGGTAACTTCCATCAGCAGAGCTAATCTGCAGTGAAGATATATCTTTTAGGACACACTCTAGGTCCCGTCTGCATTACAAAATGCAGTTGTGTTGGAAATGGATCACAATTGCTTAGGAATAAAAGCACCCATTTTAGGTGTACAGTCTTAACCCAGCACCTCTCAATTCACAAGGCCATTCTTCTACATTTGGCAGCAGTGTACAAAATTGGAGAAGTTCACCCTCTGCAGACTGGTATCTTGTTCCAGCTCCTGTGCCACCCTTCAACTGCCCCAATGCAAACATTTCTGCAGCCCTGTGAACTCGAAACAGCTGGCTAATAAGCACCTTCACAAAAAGAACAGCAGACCTTAAAGGCAGAACTGTGCTAGAGGCAACTGAGTTGAGTTCAACTATGTCAGTGGCGTACTTTAGTCAGGAAATGAAGACTGCAGCGTAGAGCTCACTGTATTATTGAATGTATCTCACTGAACAAGTCAAGCCCCAGAAGCCATAACAAACACTGTTCCAGAAGTCAGACAATGATGAGCCAGGGCTGGCTCAAACGGACAGACTGAGCTGTGGAAGAAGAGTGCAGTGGGAAGATTTCCACTCTTCCTTGCAGCAGAGTGGGACGTCAGGAGCACCTATGGGGTCTGCCAGGCTGGCAGCGTGCGTCAAAGCAGTGTATCGCCCACAGGGGACCTTCTGCCACCCCACGTGCAGCTCCTGAGGCTACAGCCTTGGTATGCGTGTGTCCCCTGCAAGAGCGCTGGCCAAAGCAAGAGCAATCTGCACCCACACATCTCTTCCAGGAGATGCCCTGTATCCAAGCACACCACCTGCGCAAAGCTGCCTGCGTGCTGGGTGGCCAAGAGCAGGAGGAAAGACCTGGCTGAAGCACCCCTGCTGAGTTTGAGTTGCAGGGAGAGAAAGCCAGGATAAAAGCTGCTGAAAGCACTGGCTCCCAAAGTCCTCAAAACAGCTGTGGGAAAACTCCATTATTCCCAACTCCATTATTCCTATAGAGGGTAGAGATGTGTGAGATTGTCTCCTTTCCTGGCAGATGCCTTCCTGGCATCCTGGTTGAGAAACACATCTTCACCCCAGGCCCTGCACACTTTATGTGGGTGCTATAATTCAGTCCAAATCCTTTTGCTATGCTGATACACTTGGCTACACACTTGGCACTCTCTCGTCTTGGTGAAGAGGGGCGGATTTGGAGAAGGGCAGGTTTGCCGTCTGATCCCCCAGTCCAACATCCACCAGCAGACTTTGGAGAAGAGCAGGTCTGCCATCGTGGAAAGGCTACTGTGGATGTGTACATATATGCCAACAGAGAGGCGATGAAGCCTGGACCATAGGCAGAAACACCTCTCCCGATTACCTTCTACACTGGAGGGGATCGAAAGGTTGACCCAAAGCCGACCCAAGGAATGGGTTGAAATAGTGTCAGGATTCAAGGCTGCTTACTACTGGAAGATGTGAAGCATGTGGGGGTTTGGAGCAGAAGGATCTGAGCTCTGTGTCTGCTGTTGATGTGCAACTGCAAGTGACTACAGTAGACAAAAGATTTGTAGCTAACTGCCATGGACTGCTTCCAGCATGCTTCCTATAGGAACATACAGATCATCCCCCTTAAAGCACGTTGTGATACAGAACACGTTACTACCCAAAGTTTCGCCTTTAAGCTAAGCCAGACATGCCAGGGTGCTCCTGCATGCATCTACAAGACATCACAGGGACCGCAATGCCAGCTGATGCTCCAAGGTGTGCTCTGTTGTTGGAACAGGATAATGGCATTGACTTTTTGCTCTTCTCCCCATATACGCCTTGCCCATGTCAGCAATAAAGTTGGTGTGTACTGACTTACTTGAGTCGGATCTGCTCCGTGAATTCCCCTCCGAGTTGGGGAGCGAGGTCTGTATCATGAGCTGTACTGTCTCGACCTCGTCCTGCACTTTCACCTCACTCCAGCAGATAGCTTGGACGTGCCTGGTGGTTTTGGGAGCTCTAACGTCACTCTGCTCAGGAAGGACACAACGCACATGAGGACACAACGCGCATGAGGACACAACAACACACAACCCACTAAGCTCTCCTACGAGGGAACTTCCAGTAATGCCTGGGCGGCAGCAGCGTTTTCAATATAAAGTCTGCTCTGCAAAACCACTTAGCCAGTTCTCAAGTATTTTTAGACTCTAGATAATTTTGGCTGGTATTTGTGATTATGCTAAAAATGTGGTGGTGAATAACTGTTTCAATTCATGTACCATGTGGAGGAAAGATCTGAAGGCCTTCCTCTACAAACACAAAAATATATTTTAGTAGTTATATTGATGCGAGTGTCAAATGGGCAGTGCTTTCTCCTAAAAGGGGTAGGACTAAGCAGGTATTCTCGCAGGGGGACCCTCCACGAAACTTTTCTGGAGTATCTTCAATTTGCTGTTAAAGGTGTATGACTCCTGTGAGAAACTTCAGGCTGAAAGAAAACTACTGTTCTTCAGTTCTGAGACAGGCAAGCAAGGCCCAGAATTTCCCTGTCTCTTCATCACTGCTTGAATCCTTGCTCAGGACAGAGCTGGAATCTCAACTACCTCCTCATGACGCACAACATTGGTCTTTATAAAAACACTTTTGTAAGTAACTGCAAACTCTTATTACCAAGGCTAATTTCTATCACATTAAATTGTCTTCCTGGTTTTATTTTATCTTATTTTACTCCTGACTTCTCATTTTCTTTCTTCTCCTGTTGCTTCTATCTCTCCTAATTAGCACTTCATTGAAAAGCTAAAAAACCATTACTCTCCAAGTAATGCAAACAACACTGACCATTGCACTTCAAGCAAAAGGAGTTTTTGTCCTTGAGAAAAAGAGCCATCCCAGGCAGCAGTCTGAGGACATTGTCTCTGCAAACCTCATTCAGCTTTTGCTCTGAACTTTAGATTTTACAATTAATTACAGGCTGCTGAGACATGATTATAGGATATAACAAAGCCAGAGGATGCTATTTCCACACCTCCCATGTAGGTTTTATCTTGGATAAACAATTTTGTTGTTTCTTAGAGCTTACCTCATATGTAACAACACATTCTACAGACTGGTGTTCTTCTATCCCCACAATCCATTTCTCCATTACAAACGGTGGCTGAAAAAACACGGTGGGAGTTTTATAAGGTGCTTTTCAACTCCTGACTCATTTCTGAAACATCCCAAAGATATTTTCAACATTTGCCTTTTTTCATCCATTTCCATGTTGTTAACATCAGTATTTTTCTTAAAATCTTATGAGACAAAGCAATATATTTTGGATTTACTTACTTCCTTGTTTACAAAAGGAAACTGAGAAGAGATTTCTATAAATACCAGACAGTAGGTAAGACAACATGGAATGTTTTCACGGGGGCATAAACCTTTTTCATTTTTGTGCATGTACAGGTTTTTTTCTGCTAGGCTTACAGAGGCCAGCAAGAACAAATATCTAGAGATTCTCAGAGATACTCCCTGACAGATATAAAAATGTTGAAGTATATGAAAAGTTACTGTTATTGTATCTAGTTATCAGTTTATTTAACTTTAAGACTTTTTCTTTAAAGGAAAAAATTAAAATGTCCAAGATGAAAATTAAACAGAAAACTATTTTGCAACAAAATAATAATAATTTAGAATTCCTAAGTGCTGTTTCAGAAATCACTAACTATAAAAATAGCATTAGTGTGAATTAAATATGAGAATCCTTTTTGGCAAAGACTCATATTTTCTTTTTCCTTAAAATTCTGACAGTTGAGAATCTGATTTTCAGTTTTTCCTTCAGAAAAAATAACCAGAGGTTTCCCCAAAATTTTGCTCAAAAAATTCACAGTTAAAAGCATTCAAGAATTGGGGGGGTTTTGTCAGTGCACATTAAAGCAGCATTCTAACTGGTTATCAAGCTGTACGGTTTTTCATTTAGAAATGTATTTTGTTAGCTATTATCAAGTAGAGCATATTAATAAAACCAGACAATTAAAATAACAGCAAACAGAATGCCCTCTGCATTAACAAAGCTTCTGTTGTTTATGATAAAAGCAGTCTAAATGCTGGCTGGTAAATATTTACAGGCAGGTTCTGAAATGAGGTAAAATGCCCAGTGACACTGAATTGCAGATGTTCAGTGCTGTACTGTCTGTTGATAGGTTTCAGTCTTTGCAACCCATCGTTGCATGAAAGAGGGAGTTTTAGAACCACGTAGAAGTTCTAAAACCATGCCAAAAAATAAAAGAAAGAGAGAAGAAAAAAAACCCCAGACAAATCACATGAAGTTTCAAACTGGAACATTTAAATCGCCCTTTTCTCTTGAAAAGGAAAGTAATTTTTTGAACATTCTTTTCTTTAAAAGGGGTAATAAATTCAGAGGGTATAACATGGAATTAAAACAAGAAAATATAAATTAGTTCCTTCTCTTATTTTTTCTATTGTTAACATTATTGTCAGCTTAAAAGAGAACCAAAATACCTAACTCCTATTATGATACAAACCTGTTTAAAATGTGCATTTTATTTAAAAGCTGTCAAGAGATTGAGCTTCCGCAAGCACAAAAGTCGACTGCTGTGGTATTTTAATGTCTTTGTTTGAGATCTGTGAATTCGTGAAAGCTTTAAGGCTGTAAATACCTTTGTCATCTTTAAAATCTCTACATCAGGTAGGTTAGTGTTGAATGTCACATCTTTTATGTAGGTTATTGCAATTTCATCCCCGTCCATCTCCATGTACATTTTCCATTTACAATCCTATGAATTATAAAAAAAAGAATGCTGGATTGTTAGAATACAAATTAAAAAAAAAAGAAAATGAAACACAACTGAAAGCCAGAACAACCCAAAACCTAATCCTCAATATACCGGGGGGTGGGGTGGGGAAATAACCCAACGAGACAGATAAGGAACATATATGTATTCTAGGATATGCTTGTTTTCCAGTAAAAGTGTTGATAATGGAAAACTCTCAGGTTCTCTTGTTCACTCTCCTCTTAGCTCACCCTGAGAGACAGTCGCCACATTGACAGGTCTGGATGTCTTCAGAGCTGTGGATCCCCTGAAGGGCCCCAGGAGGACGGTGGCTTCACCCACCCGGACGGGCAGCCTGTTCGAGGGGGCAGCG
>NW_009260022.1:4633606-4647788 GCF_000687185.1 Egretta garzetta | reverse complement strand
GTCACAGCCAGTGCTGGCAGCCAGCCCCAAGGACACCTTCCCGGTGAACCCAGGAACAAATGACCAGAGGGTCTGTGAAACACTGTTAAGACAGTCGCTCAAATAACAGGCAAGAGGATGAGCTGGTTATTACAGCTCAATTATTTCAGATACTGAGTGCCCAGCAAGGCACTGAGCACCCTCAACTTCTGTGCACCTCCAATTGCACTAGTAATTATAGGCAAGCTCAGCTTAGAAAATAATCATAGTGAGGCTAACAGACCAAAGCAATGAAAGAGATCCTTAAATAATCCCGTGAGCTGAACATGGGGCCAATACCCGACACTTTGCACAGGTGTGAGCCTGCAGAAGCTGATGGCTCTGGCAGCATCCTGCAGGACAAACCGCGTGGGCTGAGTGCTGGGACCGGGGTTCATGCCTGTGGCCAGGGAGGCTCCCACTGGGGACTGGAGACTGCCTGTCCATGGTGCAAACCAGCCAACATTTGCTGGTGTGCCTGGCAGATGCTTTGGGCGTTAGACACTGGCCGGTGCACTGAGCTCCCTCAAAAATCCTAAAGTCCTGTGAGGGACAACAGGGCTGCAGTGAAGCAGAGTGTCTCCATCTCTGTGCAGGCAGGAGGGGATCTGCCCTTCACGGACACAGGAACTCCTCCAGACATGCCAGGGGTTTGGGAGGGTCTGTGTCCGCCGCACGCTGCCGGCCGGGCAGGTGCGGTCTCAGCGTTTGCGGGAGGCAGTCTTCTCAATTCTGCTCAGAAAATGCAAAAACTTTCAATCGGGACACAGATGGCCGCTTGGGGCCAAGGGCTTGCGTAAGCAGTTATTTGCACACACAAACGTACAGCAGCCTAAAAAGTATCCGTTCGCACATGCGATTATCTGCTAGTGTTTGCACGTGCATCTCTCATAAATGTAACGTAGGAGCTCAGCCCTCAGAAGTCTCAAAGCTTTCAATCAGGCATTGAATTGGCAATTCCAAGATAAAAGAAAACTGGAGTATAATCATTTCTGAACCGCAACAAGAAATTATGCTTATGAAAGCATTTGGCCCTGTGTGTCCATCTGTCCCCATTGAAAGCTTCTGCGTTTTACGAGCAGAGTGGACGTGTGAGTTGGTTTTCACATCACCCTGGTGCGAGTCTGAGCGATGGGAACTGCGGTCCAGCGGTCAGGGCACTGGACCAAGACTCGGAGGCACCGAGTTCAGTTTCCAGTTCTGCCATCGGCTTCCTGCGCAACCCGATAGAGGCACCGAAGTTGCCCTGCGCCTCCATTTCCTAATCATGGACTGTATCTCTTTGCATGTCTTTTTTCTGTCCTGCTTTTTTGGGTTGTGAGCTAACCCAGGGTTATGCCTGTCTCTTCCCAGGTAGGTACAGCGCGATGCATTGGCCCTGATGTCAGCTGAGGACCGTACGTGCTCCCTAACTGAACAGCAACAGCGAAGCAAGCTGTCTTTGACTCCTCCTCGCCTCTCAAGCTGTGCTCCTCTCCCTGCCCACACTGTCCTTGTTGCCAGACTTTTCTGCAGGACCCCCTAAATTCATGCTACCTGGATTCCCTACTGCAGATTGAACCCCAGGTTAGAGAAAAGATGCTTGACCATGTTTGTAAGTTTTACAAAAACACCTGAGCCAAGGAAAGAACAAAACATTGACATAAAATACTATCCTCCAGTTAATTCAGTGCATCTCCTGCCGTGAGACCAGTGCCAAGCACCTGAGAGCCAGAGCCACATCTTGTGCCAGGGCTCCTGTGCCTTCACGACTCAGGACTTTGTGCTGTTCACTCACATCTCCCTACAGACCAGATCTGACAAACGTGAGCTCGTTTTAATAAACAACATAAATCAAACAACCACCTCTAAAGAAAAGGCTGACAAGCTGTGTAAATCCAGGGTCTAGCAGGCGGTGGGCACCTGCCAGCACCCGGCCCCTCGCCGGATCCGCCGCGCACGCAGGAGCCCTCTCCGTGCGGTAACAAATCAGGCTGCCCTACGCAGCTGTGGATGCACGAGCCCTGCACAAACACCGCCTTCCCCGGCTCCGAACTGCAGCTTCAGAGAAAGGAGTACGCTCTCCCGTCCTTCAAATCCAGCCCCCAAACCTTCGGTCCTTGTTGGAGTCCTCTGCAGCCACACCACGCAGGTACCAAAAGGGCAAATTACCACACAAACATACCCTCTCTGGTCACTCAAAACTACGCCTCTCGTTTTATTTGGGAAGGTTTTCATTTTGCATTATTGTAAAATCATCGGTGGAAAGGGGAAAGAGAGAAAGAGAGAGAGAAAGACAGGGAAATAAAGAGAAGAGAGAAAGGGAAGCAGAGGCTGGGAGAAAAAAAAGATAGGAAAGACAGAAGGAAAGAAGGAAGGAAGGAAAAGGAAGGAGAAAAGACAGCAGGTAGGTGATTTCTGAATCAAGGCACTAAGAGAAGTAGTCTTACAAACTTGGTAACCATTTTGTTCAACCACACAGTAAATAATGTGAGATGTGTGTGCTGCAGAAAGGGAGATATTTCCCTGTTTTCCCATCAAGTTCTAGGTTCTTATTTAGCAATGAATAGGAGAGACATCCTCGGCCACTTAAGCAAAGATTTGGCTAGAATAACCAAGTATACGTATTTAAATTCTTTGATGAATTGGAGCCATAAGATTTCTTGGATCGAGGCTACATTTATTCCAGGTGTATGTGGGAAAATAATTTGGAAATGGCTTGTTCCAAATGTCTGGTTGATAAATATACTTACACAAGTCCTTCAAAGAGATTTCCCTGGACATCAAGCATTAAAATACCTCCCACTATTTACCTGCTTGATTTTGATTTAAATAAAGAATTTCAGCTTTTTGTTTTAAAAAAAAATACCTAGTTTCAGAACCAAGAGGCACAACCAGCAAAACTTTGTATGAAAAAACATTTCCGAATAACACTTCGACAAAGCCAATAAATCAGCAGCCTCTGCAAATGACTGTAGAAAAGAAAAGCAAATCGCACATGTATTTTGAGCACTTCTCCTCAGCTTCGAAACAGAAAATAAGAACACTTTAAAAATTAGGTCTCCAGCTTACTGTGGCGACAATACTCCTTTAACCCCATATGCATTAATGCCTGCGACAAAAACCAAAAGGGAAATTAAAAAAGATCAGGCACAGGCTTTAAACAACAAACATGTCTCCTGCAACAACAGCTTAAAACTCGTGCTGGGGAGATGCCTCATTTTTCAAGGAGGCCCAAATCCACGATTTGTCTTAAAATCGGTGGTTGCAATAAACTTTCTTTTTTTTTTAATATTGAAGAAAAAACGGAAACGGCATTGTAGCAGGCAACTGGATATTAGAAGAAAAGTAAGACGTAATGCAAGATGAAACAAATATGAAAAAAATGTTGGTCATGCTGGTACTAAAAGTAGTAGCATGTTGATGATTTCGGTCCCCAGAAGCTCCTTTACATTCTTAGCTATTATCTATCTCAGCTGCTGAAACCTGCTGTTTTAAAGGCATTAGAGTTGAACATCTAGTGACAGCACTTGGGTTATTTATCATTATGTATCACCCTGCTACACTATATTTTATTATTCTGGATTTAAAGGAAGATAACACAATTATGGTTAATTTGCTTCTCTTCTTTATATATATAGTGTCATGACCCACCACGGCTTTGTCCCATGAGATATTTTTAACCAAAAAGAAATCCACAAGAAACTCTCCCTAAAAATTCCATTAATAACCTCTTGTAGCGTGTATAGGTTGCAGGGTCTGGAACTAAGAATGTTTTAATCTCTTCAGCAAAACAATGTCTCATAATGATGTACAGGACTATTGCTGCACTGATGAAGAATCATACATAATTCAGCACCTTTCACTTGGCACCACTGTGATATCCTCATTAGCAGTGGCTCACAGTGGCTGTCAGATGGTGTCCATGCGAATGCAGGCATTATATTGTCTTTGAGATGTGCAGCTGCTTCCATGACACTGCCAGTATATAAAAACATGACGCCAGTTTGTTTTATTTAGTGCTAAACCTTCCAGTTTGTAAAAACAAGGCTGACACAGAGCCTGACATGAGGCAGTGAAAATAATTAGCTCTCATTTTCTCAGCCTCCTATTTCCTTCTCCCCGCTGTGTTCTCTTTCCACTAAACCACCACATGTCAGTCGAAATGGGAGGCAATTAGTGGGCTCATTTCAGTCCCCACAACTGTGCTGAAAAGAAAGTATTTATGATGGCACAATGAACAGCTGAAAGATTAAATAACATTTGCCTTTTGAAAAGAAAATGACTTCTAGCTAAATGGGCAATTTTTGATTATTCTCAAACAAGCTTAGAGTAGTTGGTTTTTAAAATACAAGAAAGGAAAATGAGTCATTTTTAGGTGAAAGAATCAAATAAAACTTGACACAGTAATGCAAATAACTGATGTTTTATTGCAAAATATGTAAATGTGTTATACCCTTAACAATGGCTGGTGTCTCAGGTCAGGGCAGGCTGTTGCCAGCCAGGCTCCAGTGAGAGAAGGTGGCTCCACCGCCGGTTTTGTTTCAGCTGTGCAGGCAGAAAAAAACAGGGGCGGAGGGGAGGCCTTCCGAGAGAGATGGTCTTAAAATGTACAGAAACAAAGCAAGTGAAAGATATATTTATGTTATCAGTTGCCTGGGTGCCTCCTCCAAAAGCTGGAGCCCTGACTCCTCCGCGAGGCAACAGGCACTGCCTGGCTGCTGGAGCTTCGCCTGGAGAAGCACGAGGCCTTTGTACCACCTACGCAGACCACCCGGCGGCACCAAAAATATCTGTCCCCTGACAGTGCCTTTCTTTCATATCCAGCGCTGCGAAGCTCTGCGCCGCCACGGAGGGGAACATAATGGTAAATACTGGGTGCTGCTACATGCTGGGGGCTGGTGCCCCGAGAAGAGCAGGTTGCAGCAGCCGAGATGGAGAGCTCTGCGATAACAGTGGTCCTGAGCCTTGCCATTAGCGTTCACCAAAAGCTGCCCTTGCCATGTGATCAGAGGGGACTGCAGGCATCATCATCCACAGGAGCAGCCCACTTGCCACAGTGGGACTGTAAAGGTGGAAGCATGAAAAACACCAGTCCCTTCCTTGAGGGCTGCGTGGGTGGCTTCCCGTGCTGTCTGAGCCAGCCCGGTCCTCCAGTGGCATTTCCCGCGGACCGCTCCTGGGAACAACACACTGGAGCCGTGCAGGCACCACCTCCTCACTGACAGTGGGGCGGCACACGGAGGCTACAGCTCACACACGGGGGCTTGCAGCCCTGCGGGACATCAGACGTGGGGACAAGGGTGCTCAGGAGCTTGGGAAAGGCATGGCAGGGCTGCTGGACGTGTCCTGCACATGCCAGGGACAGAGGCTCCTCTTCCAGGCTTTTGTCTGGAGAGGGCATGTGCAAAGCCTACGGACCACTGGGAAGCCGTCCATGCTTCTGCAGACAACTCCGTGACTGAGGCTGTACGCGTGAGAGACAACGTGTGGAAGGCAGCAAGTTAATTCAGAGTGGCCAAAGTATAAAAATAAAGCTTGAGATTAAAAAGTCTAGAAAGTCAAGTGAGCAAATTACCTAGCTGAAAAGTCTATATGCCTCTTCAGGATTACGGAATCCTTTCTGATGGGAAACCCTGGCTCAGCACTGCCTACACAAGGATTTTACAAGGTGTTGGCTTGAGTTTGACCTCAGTTACACATGCATGCTACAGCTGGAGCAATCCCAGCGGAGGTGATGGAGTTAAACCAGCTCCACCTTGTGTAAAAACAATACATGGTCCAGAAAAGCCTGTTTGAAAGAAAATCCAAGGAGCTCAGATCACCTGCACTAAAATTTCTACACTCTACCACTGACCCACCTCCTCAGCAGACTACATTAACCAGTTCTTAATGGTGCTGGTTATATTTAAATGTGGCTGTGGTTTTATTTTACAGCTTAAGTGGTGTTGGTTTTTTTTCCTTCACAAAGTATTTACCCCTTTACCGACTACTTATTAGAATAGGAGCAAATCTATCACGCAAACACAGCTACTCTGATTCTTGCATTAACTATTAGCCTTTAGTAGTGAAAGCACTGTGCTTTGAGATGTAATTAGAGAGAGAGGCTTTAGAAGATGAGGTTTTGAGATAAGGTTAAGCAACCCCACGTTAGAAGTCATGGTACTTGCAAGTATCTTGCATAGGAAGGGCCAGATAAAACCAATTCCTCCGACACCTTTATTTACTGAAGTGGGTTAAAATACCCACAGAGCATGGGGAACATGTATGACTGAAAAACTACAAAACTGGAATTTTAAATCTTAGACCTTGGCCCTTGCTTTATTTTTTGCCACATTTGCAATGTGAAGAGCAGGTTACATGGCAAGTTAAACTGGTGATATCACATCTGTCTTAACTAGGAATTATTTTTAAGAAAGTAAAGAAAGGTTTTATGAGTGCTGATGCAGTGGGAGGGTGGACAGCAAGAAGCAGCAGGAACGGTCTCAAGCACTTGTGAAATTGCAGTCCAGTTACAACAGCTATTTCAGTACTGGTTTGTCTGGTACTGCCTGCATTTCGCCAACCTGGGTTTCTCCACATGAAGAGTTGGTCACAATGTCTCTCTAAAGTAGCCTTAATATTATATTCACTTTTGCACTACACATTTAAATAACAGCATTAAAATATATCCCAGTTTGGATATTCAAGGCTAGAAAATAGTTCACACAGTTAGCAGATGGTTTTGAAGAGGCTCTGCTCCTTACCTTGTCAAATGGAGGGAGAGGTAACTGGGGAAAAATAAGGCAAAATGGTGAGCCAGCTTCAAGGCTTTGTGTTTGGATATAGGTCAGATTGTGCCACACTCAGTAAAAAATGAAAACATTCAAAGGCATGGTGAAATCTGCCCTTTTGAGGACCAAAACTAAAGAATGGATCAACAGGAGACAAAAAGACTGTGAAGCATCCTTCTTAAGGGGTTGGGTGATTCATCAGTGCGGAGCCGACACAGCTCAGACACCTTTCCCTGATTGGGAAATTTTAATGAGCCACCTAGGATGAGAAAGCCATTGAAAATTCCCTCTGCAGTTCTGTGAATCAGCTCAAGCCACAATTGCCAGGGTTTGTTTTTTTACCCTCTTTGGTGTCTTGGAGTTAATTGGTGTGTGTCCCCTTTTTTTTTTAATTTGTGGAAAAAATTAATATAAAATGTCTAAATCTATCACCTTTCGGCTCAGTGGGAATTGTGTACAGAAAGGTCATTAAAAGGAAGTGAATGGAAGTAACCACATAACTCGAACCACAAGAGTTGGAAAAGAAACCTCTAAAAGCCAGGTTAGCTTCGCAGCGCTCACTCCTGATGCATTCGGAGAGCACAAAGGTCAACTGAGCTTTCATCACCTCCAAAGATGCAGCTAAAAAGGGAAGGAAACTGTAATGAAATGACTGCATCTGTCAGCTGGTGGAAACCAACATAATCCCACTAGAAGATGCAGTTTAAATTAGACAACAAATCCAAGGCTGGTAAAGTTGCATACTGGGAAGTCAATGTTTCATTCAGCATACAGACAAGGCTGAACATTCAAATGCCACCCTGAAGTATATTCATCAGGATCCTTGCTAAAGGGTGCTGCCATTCCTAAGGCCCTTAAGTTTCTGCCTGCTTACGGAAAAGATGCCCTGGCTGTGCCGACAGGGCTCGGTGCAGTGCCAGGGAGAGGACACCCGCGCCCTGAGGAACCATCTTCACACCTGAGACGGTGCTTGTGCTCTGACTAGCCAAATGCATCTGAATTAACCTGAACCCCTCAAATGGTTTCTGGGCCCTGGACCAGCTCATCCAGCACTTTTATGCCCTGTGGCATTGCGATATGTCGCGCTGCACGCTGAGGCTGTGCTCACACCAGAGCTTTACTTCGGATCAGGAGCGTACTTTTGTCCCACGTGTCTGTCCTGTCCCATGCTTTGGCAGAGCATGTGGACGGGCTTGCTTCCAGGTACAACCATGCCAGAAGACGCACTACGATAACTAACAGGAACTCAGCCTGGAGACCAGCGCAGAGCCAGCCTGGGGTAAAACCTCCCAGCCTGACCTGCTCCCCCGTACAGAGCCCTTCCTGCTGCGCTGCACCAGCTCCCAGCTGAGCCTAATAACCTCCCTTGATGTACACAGTCTACACATCACTCGGGGAACACACGTTCTCAGCTTGTAACCCAGATTTGAGCCTCTTTTTCCTCATGGCTAAAACAGGAGAAATGCTTCTTAGCTAGGCAGCCGGTTATAGGGACTGATTAGGGTAAAGTTGCTTTGAGAAATTTATTTTTAAACTGATGTAGGACAGCTTTTTAGCTATAAAGATGGTGGAAGGTACGATCCCAAGTGCTTCTGCTGACCCAGTTTTACAGGAAGAGGCACCACTCTTTTACAGAAATGGGACAGTAAAAGAAGTTTAATCCCTTCGATCCTGGTTTACCCGGGATCTCCAATTCATTTTGGAACAAATCCAGGTGGCAGCAGTAGTTGGCTTAAAGCAGCCTCTAGGGGAGCTAGAAGATTGTATCCAGGGATTTTCAAAGAAGCAAGCTAGCCAAATTTTCTGTATTGTATGTACCATACCAGTCTTTGCTAGTGTTATGTTTAATGCAAATTACCTCGCTCACGTTGGCCCTAGCATCCTGCCCGAAAGCTCAGTCGCTCTACTCCTCCCAGGCCACTTTTTAAACTCTCTTACCTGCAACATCTTTAAAGGTAGATATGAGTTAATAAGCAGATCTTGGACGGAAGTTTCCAGCCCAGACAAACTCAGGTGACAAACTGCGCATTCCCTGGAGCGGCGTCAGGGACATGGGTGCTGTGGTGGGGCGGATGCCAGGGCAGGCATGCCTGGCACGTGCCCGTGGCTGCAGAGGGAATAGCTTCCTTAGGAAAGGGGCCTGGCAGCACACAGAGCAGAGAAAACCAATTAGGAGGCCATGGGGAAGGCAGGACCAAAAAAAAAAAAGGGGTCTCAGTTGGCACGTCAGAAACCTGCAAAGATTATGCCGGCACTACGCAGGCCTGCTAAACTAGCCCCATCCCCCCATAACAATTCAGCTTCTGTCCCGTAGACTTTGGCACGTCTCATTTGTTGCAAATTTTACTGTCACAGCTAAAATACCTACTTGTCCTCAAACTCAGCAGGCATGAGTGAAACCTGAATTTCTCTCCAACACTCAAGAGGTCTATTCACTCCTTCTCTTGCTGCTGAACTAGCCCCCCCCCCCCATAACAATTCAGCTTCTGTCCCGTAGACTTTGGCACACTGTCTCATTTGCAAATTTTACTGTCACAGCTAAAATACCTACTTGTCCTCAAACTCAGCAGGCATGAGTGAAACCTGAATTTCTCTCCAACACTCAAGAGGTCTATTCACTCCTTCTCTTGCTCTTTCTGGGGGGAGGTTGCCTACCTCCCTGCACCACAGCTCACAACCCATGTTGGAAATGGAAGGGAGCTATGAGCTATTTCATGGACCTTTAGTTCCTTGCAGAGTTGCACATGGGAGGGAAAGATGCACACCTACAAAAAAGCAGCTGTACAGCATCATAAGCTACATGCATTCAAGAATACTGAGACAGTCTAAGTAAATCACGTAGTGATAAAGAAGATTTTCATAGGAAAAAAAAGTGCTTAGGATAAAAGAAACAAACAAAAAAAGGATATCTCCAGACAAAAAGCAAAAAGCTTTTTCAAATTGATGAAATGATTTCAGTACGAGTCCAAGTTCCTACTAAGTACAAACCTAAATGCTTTCTCTGTAAGCACCACCAAGTACAGAAATCAAGAGACTTCTGCAAACAATATGCCCTGAAAGCAAAGCAGCCGGATAACACAAGATGAAAGTCAGCCACCCACAAGTTTAGGGTGGACACACAATGCAGATTTGTCAAATACAAAAGGAAACAAATCCTGCTGTCACAACCCCTGACTCTAACTCAGAAATGCTTTGCACACCATTTCCACATAGATGATTAATTCTAAAACCCTTGAACTCAAGAGTCCGTGGCAGGCTGGATAAAGAAAACAAAAAGCATGGGACAAACCTCACTCTTGAGAAAAGACGACGTGGTGGAAATGCTTTGCTGGAACATCTGGAGTTGTCAACGCTCCCGTTACACAGCGCGTAACGAGAGATCCTTGAACCAGCTCGGCTTGGAGCTGAGGTTTGATTAGGATGTGGCATGCTGGTAATTGCCTTTTACCAGCCGCTGCACAGTAGTTTTGCCATCTGCAATGTGCTGTACCTACCCCTCCCTCCTTCCCCAGTACTGTGAGTGACCATAGTCGCCACCAGGACCAGTCCCATCCTCCCCAGCCAGCAGCCATGCATGCCACCTATTTTCCAAACTCCTCTCAGTTGCATAAAAAGATGCCACCTTTCTGCCGAGACAGAAGTAATAGTCTGTCCACTAACATCAGGCGTACGGCATTGCTCAACTGTGAATTGGGTTTTTTTGCATAAACGGATTGTTATTTCACACCCGTTGGGATAAAAGGAACAAAGCGAAAGCCTGAATTACAAAAATTATGGTTAAAAAAACTCTTCACAACGAAACAAAAGCTTTCAGTTAAAGCTTTCTGTGCCACTCTTTTCTTCCTTGCCCGCTCTGGGGTGCGGTTCCCCATCACTGATGCAGCCCCATTTGCCACCTTGACATTTGGTCAGTACTTCCCAAAACAAGAGGATTCTCACAGCAAATTATCTTTTTGTGTCCAGAAGATACTGGACCCTCTGGGTAGTGACTGCTAACCAAACCAACCAATCTAGTGCTCCCAGCTTACCTTTGGACCGTTGCCCGGCTTCAAGTGATAACCAAAAACGAGTTCAAGATTCACTACTTTCTCTATGTTTTCTTCGGCTCCACCTGCAGAATCCTGCCAAAAAAAAAAAAAAAGGCAAGGTGAGACTCAACCTCCTGGGAGACAGGAGCAAGGCTTTGGTGGTAGAAAGGATTTGCCTTTCAGATGCTACAAGTCTGGCAGGCAGCAGGAAGGAGCCATCCCTCTGCCCCCATCACGCTGCTCCAAGAGGGGCCAGGGCTTCTGCATGGGTCTACGGCACGCAGTGGGTGGCATCTGGGGGATGCTGCACGATTTCTGCTCCTGGCCAAGCTGCTCCGGCGTGGCACAGTGCTGCTGCGAGCATCGTGGCAGACACTGCCATTGGAATTGCAGCCAGCACAGCACGGCGATGAAGCCCCGACTTTCATTTTCCCCTTTGGGGAACAGAGTTTCGCTGTATGCAAATTCACTTTTAAGTGGATTTCACTCTATAGCTGTGCAATAAATTATGACTCAAAAAAGCTACTTCAGGCTTTGGGGTCTAGAATTGCTTGATTAGCTCACCAAATTAAATCAGGCAAATACCTGCTCTAGCAGCCCCGAGGTTTCCAAACACCCTCTCCCTTTTGCATGGCTCTTGTTACTGGTATCAGAAAACCAACAGGTTAACACAAGGGTGACCAGACATTATAAATCATCCTTCCCTCCTGTAACATTAACAAACTGAGAAACGATGGGCTCATTCTGGGCCAGGGGTCTGCCATTCTTCGGTGGTGAGCACTCAGCGGCACCAGTTTAGAGGAATGGCTCTTAAGAGCAATTTCTGATTAATGATGGCAAAGGAATCGCAATCAGTAGTCTTTTAATTTACTACTACCAGTTCCCCGATAAAATCTTAGAGCCTCCTTGAAAACAACTTTTATTATCCTATTAATTGTTCTGATGTGACCCATGGCTGCTATTGACCCTCCGCATTTGTCACAACCCTCTGCAGGAACTACTGCTTTGCCCTCCTGCAAACAGTAGGGAAGTTGAGACACGAGAACAGTAAAATATTCATACCAACACGAGAAGCACTTCTTATATAAAGAATGAGACTTGCCTTAATTAATGGTGGAAAATGAAACAGATTTAGGTAGTCATGGGTTAACTTCTCAATAGCAGTCTAGAAAAGAAAATCAACAAAATCAGATGAGAGTTATTCAGTATCTCATACTGCAAATATCAGCACAAAAACCAGCACAACTCCACATGCACCGTGTTTTCCACTGTGGATGCATTAGGGCATGTGAGAAGAGTTTAAAACACAGCCTGTTCTGGAAACTGTCGTGGTAGATCGTCCCCATTTCACATTCAGAATCAGATCTGCTTAATCAGAGAAAGAGATGTTTGGGGGTTGTTTTGGTTATTTTTATTTACATTCAATCAACCCAGGAAGCTGCAATCTTTCATTTTGGGCATTATTGACTTTATTAAGTTTCAATAATTTTCCCTGTAGGAAATGTAAATTAAATATATCAGTAATGGTGTGTGGCATGGAAAAACGGCTGATGAGCAAAAGGGGAATAAATCTGTGTGACTTATGAAGCTAAATATCCAGGACTGGCAATTAGAATATGAATATCTCTTTACTAGTAAACTGTGATATACAATCATTGAGACCAAACAGAATTATAGCTGCTGCTTTTAGAGAAATCCTTTTCCAAAGCTGACTGCCAGGAAACTGAACTCTCCCCTATGGCTACAGTATTAATGCTATTACTGCTATCGTGATCATGTTTTCCAGACCATGATTTTCTTAACTCATCACAAACAGATATTTAAAATATCATGAAACAAAGCTTTAAGAGCAAAGCAACCTGGCCATCAACCAGCTTTAAAGCTGTCTAAATGGAGTTTTGTTAGTCAAACTATGTTTTAAGCTGCAGATGAGATGTGAAAGTTGAGAAGTTCAGAGATTTCAGTTCAAGTAATTGTTTTCATATCTGCTCCTCCCTCAGCTAAAGAGAAATCTTTGGGGATAACTCTCTCTGAAGGTACAGTTCAAGTAATTGTTTTCATATCTGCTCCTCCCAAATCTTTGGGGATAACTCTCTCTGAAGGTATCCAAAGCTTTCTGCCAGGAGAATGGCCCTCCTAGGCGAATCGTTAGCAGTACAGACCATCCAGACCACAGGAAAACCAAGAACTGCAGAGGAGCATAGACCAGAGCACATTTTCATGCCTCATGAAATGCCTAGGTTGCTTTGGGTTCTGGATCCATACGGACCTTTAACCCTGGGGTTTTTTTATACCAAATGTGTTCTCTATTTAGCTTTGTATCTTTTTTTGTTGTTAATACTACTGAAAACCCGTAGACTCCTTAATATTCACACTCTAACCTATTGCAACATTCAACATATGCTGTTAAATACCTTTAAATGGATAATGTGTCCTCTGGAAACAATTCCCATGTCCTTCAAATCCTCTTCTTCTAGAAGAAGCAAGCGTTTCCCAGTGATATGATGTTCCTTAAACAAGGTAGCATATAGACTCATTTCACCAGAAGCATCGCCTTAAGATAAGAGAGGTTATTCAGAAATCCATAGGGTGCTTTATTGGAGGGAGAAAAAGATGAGCAAACGTATCTATACTCATAAATGTGAATATTAAGGTACATAGGAATAGCTTTTACCTTTTCTAGTAAGTTGTTGCATCCAGAAAAACTGCAAAAGAGAGGAATCAGTCTTGAAGTTCACATTCAAAATTTTATACAACAGTTACTTGGAGTTCACAAGTAACAATTCTTTTTCAAAACAAAATTTTAAGGTATTTCTAACTTTGGGTTGAAGGACTCAAGATTCACCAATGCAAGTGATTACTTTTATTTAGTTTTTTAAAACTGCCTTCTATTTTGCAGCCACCGTCCTCAGTTCATTGTTATGAAGAACAACAGAAATGACCGAAGCAGAAGCTTAATGATCCGTCAGATGCTAAAAGGGCTGAAGTTAAGGAGCCAGGGCTATTGACGGCTTTTGCACGGGCTTCCCAGACAGTTCTTCAGTAAACGTTAGCTAAACAACCCCAGGATGCACAACAGACAAGGAGGGTGCTAGATGAGACATCAAAATCACTGTGACACATCACTATGCTGAAGATAAATCATTGATGTTTCTTGATTAGCCTTTTAACTGAATAAAAAGGTAAAAAAGACTCAATGCCATTATTTTATATGAGAGATTCCATACCCCTTAAAAACCCCTTAACTTTCTTTCAGTTAATTGCCATCCTGGTGGCACACAGTGGGATAAAGCCTTCAAACCCGTTTTTGTCCTGTCCATGGCAGGTCTTGCTTAGACAGCTCTTGGGGCACTTCCATATTCCTTAAATGATCATCAGGAATGC
>NW_009260022.1:4625411-4633536 GCF_000687185.1 Egretta garzetta | reverse complement strand
CTGCTGGCAGCTCCCAGCAAAAGTTTTTTTCTGGACACTGGAGAATGTTTTATGAAGGTCACCAGAGTCCTTAATTTACTCATAGTGATTTCAAAGCCTTTCTGGGACACAAGTTTCACCAAACAAACAGCAGTAAAATCTCACCTAGATGCTCTGATCTGGCTTTCCCTCTCTCTGTACCCACTGCCATTTGTTAGAGAGCTCCAGCAGCACAATGCTGGCCCCATTAACACAAAATACTCACCACATCTTCTTCGGTCCATGCACAAATATCAAAGGAGGGCAGCAACTGTGTGAGAGATACGAATTGAAAAGAAAACCGTCTGACCATTTTTCTCCCCTCCACCCAAATTTTGCTCTGGTAGCCGATTTTTTTCGGTTCCTTTTCCCCTGCAAAGGGCAGGACTTTAGGCTGCAACTCTCATTCTGACACACTAAACCCTTGGATTCACACTGACCAGAGGCTGGCTCCAACAGCATGGTGGCAGTGCTAAATCGATCCCATCACTTTATGTAGATAAAATTATCAGCAAATCTCTGATAGAAACAATTCAGGAAGCAAAAGTAGACTGTCGGGTGGCAGTCTCTAGCTGCCTCTCCTCTCAACTCTGACTCTATGGGAAGGCTTTTGCTATGGCTTTGGTACCACCTGATTTCTGCAATGAAAATAAAGCTGTGATTACGACTCTCTCCTGAATGATGGGTATTTTCTGCAAAAGGAAGGAAAACTGTCCCTAGACAGCAGAGAAAGCAGAATTTGGAGCTGGGCCGCTGTGGCTAGTCTTCCTGTACAGACAGGTCTCTCTTGGTTTCTGCCAGTGCTTCATAACTGCTCCCCTGAGGCTGGGGGAGTGCCGCACTTCCCAGCCTCCTCCAGCGCTGCAGCCCGCATGGGGCACACTTTGTCGCACGCAAGAAGGTGTTAGCTCTTGAAGCGCAAGGAAACCACGGAGGATGCACAGGAGAATGGCTGCGTTAAGTGAAATTCTCGGACGATTTGAAAACTGACACAGGAGAAGGCGCCACTGTAATACCGATTGCCATTTTACTCATTCAAGCATATGGTATCCCAAGCTTCACCTTCTTTGCATTTTTATCCAGCTAAAGGGTTAACATTCATTGGTATGTATGTATTTGGACCGTCAGTGTCTCCCAAAGGCTCAATACCATGATGTAGTTGCAAACTTACTTGATGAACAGAACATCAACCTCTGAGAGACTCAGCTCGGTTACCCACCAGCCCCCAAGGCTTTGTTACCTCCTCCGGAGAGCCCTGCCACCCACCAGCTCTGCAGCCCCCCAGCAGGCGCCCGCCTCTGCCTGCCTCCAGCTGAACACCGAGCCCCAAGACAGCGTTGCCTGCTCATGTGCCTGAGCCTTTCCCTGGCACTCCAGGCAGGAGGCCAGGGTCCGGCGTAATCCGCCCACAACTTTTGGCCATCGCTGTAAAATACCCTTTGCAGCATCCATATGAAACTCCCATTGAAGGACTTGGGACTGCCCAACACCCCTTGACTTCTGCCTCCATATCTACGACTTTTTGGCTGCTTACACCACTTTGAGGACTCTTCAGATCCACTTCCTCCTCCTCCTCCTCCACCAATGGCTCAGTCAAACCTTGCTGGGCACAAACCATCCACAAGACCAGCTGAAGCCACCTCTGTGAGGAGGACCTAGCAGACCCTCAAACCCACCCCTTTGCCCAGTGTTTCCCCAAAGAGGACAGAACCACAGGCACCAGGGTGAAGCGGCAGAAAGGAAGATGTGTCTGCCAGAGAAAGAGACCTTCCTGACTTTTTCTCCCTAATACACCGTACTTTCAGCCAATTTTCTCAACCTACCCTGCTGTTAGCCAGGCGTTCCCTATGCTAACAGCTACCCGCAGCCTGGGCAGGACACTGTGGGGCAAAAGTAGTGCTGGGGGCAACACCTGAGCACAAGGGAGGGCAAATGGCAACCGTAAACATCCTTAGGAAGGCAGTGGGTTGGGCCTTTTGTAGGCACTTATAATCCAACCAGCCAGTGCGGCAGGAGGAGCCTGGTACAATAATTTGCACAGCCAAATTGTTTACTACAGAAGTCCAAGATTGCATTTTTTGTTGCACAATGGATTTTTTTCAGCTTTTCCCATGTTTAAATATAACCAGTGGCAGAATATGTTCTGTTTTTTTCTTTTTTAAAGATGGGAGAATAAAGTAAAATTGTCACACAGTGAGTAATACAAAAAGTAACTTAAACCAGTAGGCAATAAGGAACCTCTTGAAACACCAGCATTTTACACAGGGACACAGATGCATAAAATTTACTGTCAAAATGTTTATTGCAAAATAGAAGTTTGGAACAAAGAGAAGCAAAGGAAAAAGTTCACATCAAAAGAAAGTTTATGACACCAATTGGAGAAATTGAATACATTGCATGATTTCTTTTTGTTTGCTTGCTTTGGTTTTACACTGGAAAAATCAAATCTACAGTGTGAATAAAACAAGACATTGTATGTCAAGTGCAATAAAGAGAATAACTGACGCTGCAAGGTTTTACCACACAGAAGTGTAACATCGCATGTTCCACACAGATGATATATTCAGTTTACAGCACAAGAGTTTTGGCACAGGCATTGCACTCAGCTTTGTTTTTTCAGAAGGGAAAATGAAGTTTTCTAACACCGTGAAAGTATTTTTCTATTCAAATTTCATCGGTTCACCCTTGAAGTATAAGTAGCATTGAATCCTAGTATTCAGTACAAAACTTCTTCAGTAGTGCAAAAGCAAGAAATGCAGTGGACTATATCTGACTTTAAGAGGCATATGAATATTTAGCACACAATATAAAATGTTTAAAGAAGGTTGTTGGTTCTACAGTTTTAAAATTAAATCTTCACACATCAGAAATCTCTGTGCAGATTTTACAGTGTACACTAAGTCGAAGTCTGGGGGAACAGGGAAAGGTCTCGCCTCCAGATTCCTACCAGTGCATTTTAAGGGCTGTGAAAATTACTAAATGAACTTATTTTTCTACCTGAACATTCTACCTAGGACTGTAGTTAACACCTCTGTCAAGTTAAGAGGTCTTATTAAAAACCTGTAAAAGCTGCCTGATTACAGAAAAGGGAACTACAGTACTAAAGACACACAGTAACACTGCTGAATGCTTAACAGCTACATGCACACTATGGATTTACTGCTACTGCTGATAGCAATGTAAATCATTACTGCATCAAATATTAACTCAGAATAACCACTTTAAAACCCAGAAGGAAAGGGAATCAACATCTAACAAAAACTGCTGGGTCGATAAACAAATGACAAGTCAAGAACATGACTGTGTGACATGGAGCTGTGCCAGACCTTACCTCCTGGAAGCCCTTCCCATCTAGAGGGGACAAGCTCCACGGCAGGCAGCACACAACCGGCTAGGGATGCAGCATACCTACCCACCGTACCTTAGGGCACTCGCTACTCCAAGGAGTTAGAGGTGTGATCATCATGAAAATGACTAGATCAAAAGCTTTCCTCAATTAAATGCCCCTTCCATTTTTTCCCCACTGCTGAAGGAAAAGAAAGGGAGTTGGGAGTTGGACATCCTGTCTTGGTCCCAGCTCACCTTGTATCTTTAAGCAAGCCAAAAGCCAATCCTGACCATTCCTCTCTCGGGCCATTTACCCATCTAAGGCAATGTTGGCAATACAAGAGCCTGGTAAAAATGAGTTCAGGCCTGGTTCTTACCTTTCCCCTCCATCAAATGGAGCAGTATTATTTTACTGCAGGTGCCTCCAGGGCTTTATGGAAGGTAGAGAAAACTGGGGTCCCAAAAGGCCTGGTGGGGACCAGTGAGCCGAGGGGTCTACGAGGCATGGGAAGGCTTTTGGTGGCTTTGCTCACAGCCCAGAGCAGCCAGAGAAACACCTTCTGGGTTTGGTTAATGCTTTCATAAGCTGACACACTATGTGGCTGTGGACTGTTGCGGAGACCTAAATACCCTGGTGATGATACAGGTAGAAGACAGACTGGGTTGCACTGCAGAGCAAAATCAGACGTGGAAGACTAAATACTCTGACCTCCTCCAACCAACATACCTGCCCACCAGAGCCACTTTCAAAACCTTTATCTAGTGAGAAGCAAATCAGAGGCAAAAACAACACAGCTTGATTCTCACATACGATTTTTGGCTTGTAAACTGGAGACATCTGGTATGAAAGTCATCACAGGAAAGTAAAAATGCAATCAATACCGTTACTTTTTTAATAAGCATAGCCGATATCCTAGGTGTAACACTATCTCAAGGGAACTGCATCAGAAGATTTTGTCATGTGTTATCACCTTCTCTCCAATTCAGAGATGACCTTTGCTACCTTGAACACAGAGGCAAGTTTTACAAGAGTTTAAATTTTTCCTTAATATAGCTTAATTTGCTTTGACAAATAATGTATGGGGAAATAAAGGGGAAGGGGAAAAAAATCCATCTTTGTTTTCATTAAAAAATACTGGAAGTAAGTGGACAGCGGGAATATCCTATGAGCATGCTACCCAATTCTGATGATATTTTGCTGAAATAAGTTACACACCTGGGTAAGGACAAAAATTTGAAGACAGACTTAAGTCTTGTGATTTTGCAACTATGAAACCCTGTGTCATACTAACGGACTATTTTTACTTCTGTAAAGATTAAGGAGTGGATTTACAAGTTCAGTTAAAACCCATGCAAATATAAATGTGCATGAAGTGCTCTGAGATTGTCAGATGCTAAAAAAGTGCAAAACATCAATGGTAGGGACAGATTGGGGGGGGGGCCTTTGAATATTAAATATACTGAACCAAATTTCACTTTCAGTTAAAGCTGTACAACCCTTCACTGCTTATGTGGTACAGTAATTTATGCACAATGACACACATGTTAAGATCTAAAGTGCACATATTAGATTACACAAATCCATCAAATTTTCCTGGGTGCAAAGTGGCAGTTACAAAAATAGTATAATTGCTGTGGGTGTTAGCAGACATAGACTTACAAAAATAGTACAAATCTGCACTGGAAACAGTTTTATTATTTGCCCTTCAATGTCCCTTTTTCTCCCTAAAATCAGGTTGCTTTGATGGACCTAAGAAGACATCCCTACCTGTGCTGAAGGAGCAAGTTTCTCCTTGGGGTACTCGGTAGACTTATGACATCATTTAAAATACAATTCTGTCAAGGGAAAAGCTTCCTGATACAAGAGGGTTAACTTTAAGCCAATGGATTTGCAACTGTTAGGAAGAAGGTGGAATGTGGAATGACATCCTACAGAAATTAAGCATCTTGGAGAGTCTAATCCTATGCAAACTGAGCGGAGTAGGCTAGCTCCAAGGGCAGCACTCACTGCCTTGCAGGTTACCAGACCAATGCTGGTGCTTAAGGATAAAACAATTCTCTCTCACAACCCAAAGAGGTGCCCACTCATCACTCTAGAAAAATTCCTTCAAAGAACTTTCTCTTTTGTTGAGTGAACATGTAATGATTTCAGGCCTGCTGTTATCTAATGTATCCATTTTTCTCTAAGCCATCTACAAAAACACTCACCATAATATGTAGGTTAGAGCTGTGTAACAGGCAAGCCTATAATTAAAGAAGCCACTCAAAACCAGAAGTTTTCATAAAAGAAACCCCTCCAGTAATTGAGAATGGAATTTTGATGGCTTATTCCTACTACAGCTAAACTAGACAGTAACATTTTTCTTTTGAAATGCTGCCCTTCTTCCTTGGGCAAATATTTTACATTCTCCTTTCTAACCTGCATTTGTGTTCGCACTGGTTGCCCTCCTCCTTCTGCATTGCCTCTAAAGGGGTCATCAGGAGAAACGTACTCACTGCTCTCAACATAAGTGCCTGGCAGGCAATTATTGCAGCCGATTGTTACACACTGAGTTTTATGGTAAGTCATAACAGCAGTGGCAATACTTTAAAAGTGATTTAGCTGCAAAAAAACAGGTATGCAGAGACTAGTAAATATTCCTCATGTTACCGCCATCACGGAGAATTTCACATAAGCCACAGTAGTAGGGCCCAAGCCGAAATGTCATTGTGGCTTCTCTTTGTCCTCTCATAAGGGTAGCACACACGGAAGCAAAATTTATGAACACCGATTTTTGCTCTCAGGTACAAGAATAAGTCCATCAAAGTTAATGAGGCTTCCTGGATTTACATCAACATAACTGAAAATTAGCTTCTCGATCACAATATCTGATAATAGATGCGGAGGTCTGATTGCAGTTCGCTTTGCTAGAGTGAATTATATACACACGCACATACACGTGAGGGGAAAAAAGAACATTTATACAAATCACCTACTAATAGGGATTATCTGGATTCTGCTGCTATTCAGTTTTTAAACTGTGTATTTAACTAAGCCCTCTCTTCCCCTCAACCAAGCTTCTCTCTTCCTAGAAACGTATTTGTGACTTCCCACAATGCCGCCTTGAAAAAGGTTTTAAATTAGAAACACAGCAAACCCCTTCACTGCAACAGTAAGAAAGAACAGATTGTAGAGAATAGCAATTCTGGAAGTACAAGTATATTTGTATGATTGACAATTAAAGGGGTAAGGGAAATGATAAAAAACACAAAAGAAAAATTTGAAGTACATTAATGGCATTAAAGGCATTGAAGTTTCCCCCAATATTTTCAGATCTCACGTTTATCAAGCCATAGTTTCTGTAATCAGGCATCAAGAATTATAGATATAATCACAGTTCTTAAAATAATAATATTCTCAATTAATCTGGAAAGTTTAGTTCCAAATTTCATCGAAGCAGAAATAAGTCAGCACAATCTAAACAAAAACATGTCTTTCTACACACAAACATGCTCAGCTTGGAAAACGTCTTTTTGTTGGTTTGGGGTTTTTTTTCCCTTCTTTTACAGGATTTAAACAGACCAAACTGACAGGATTCTTGTTCTAAAACTTTATTGTTTTGCTTTGCTAAAATCGATTTCGGTTAATTCTAGAACTGATTTCATTCACTGCTATCATCTGTGTCATCAAAATCATCATCATCATCATCATCGTCATCTGACCAGTCGAATTCACTGAAACCCAAAGCCATGTTGATTTTCTTTCCTTTTCTCATAGAGGTGGTTTTAGAAGAATTCTTTTTGGCTTGCATGTTTATCTGCATTCCAGAATGCAGGACAGATCCTGCTTGGTTCAGAGAGAAGATATCCCCAAAGCCCGTCATCATCAAGGCCTTCAGACTTTGGTTCATGCCAGCTACCTCCCCGTTACTTGTTGCTGTGATCTGACATGACATCTCTGCACTGTTTGACTCCTCTGTTTTAGATTCAAAGTAAGACTCCTCAGACATTCTTGCAGCAAGAGGTAAGAAAAACTATTTAAAGGAGGAAAGGACAGAGCAAAAGTGAAAGTTAGAACCAATTTAAAAATCAAGGAAAAAGACACCACCAGATTAGTTGGCAATCAACAGAAAGCACAACGATTAGTGAATCTAAACACGGAGATCAAGTAAGAATTCATTAAACCAGACAGCTTCATTCTGGGGTCATTGCTCTTAAATGAAAGTGCAAAATCACTGAGTCGCATGGCAAGAACCACAGGTAGCAGAGCTTTCATGACAGAAGAAGGTTCGAACTCTTCAAGCCTTCATTTTGTACAGCCATAAAACAGAATGTGGTATTTCCCAGCCAGGTGGACTGGCTCCCAAGGCAATGTGGGTGAAACAGAAGTCTGAGTGAGTTGCTTAATTGAACCTTTCAGGATTGAAGAATAAGTCATGTTAACATCAGAGAACCCAAACAAGCTCCCAAAGTTTGGTGCAGAAGTAGCAGCCCTCTAAATATCAGAAGTAACAGCAGCAGTATTATTTGTGCAAAGACTGGTTTTGAACATATGCTCAAGAGGAGAGGAAGGGGTCATCCTGCGACAGCCACAATCAGCAACGAGCCTCTCACCAATGCAAAGGACACGGGAAGTGGCCTCCAGCCCACACCAGCACCTTGCCTCTGGAAGCTGTCCCAGGGAGGAGCAGGCAGAGGAAGAGGGGCTGTTTGGTCGGCCGGTCAGCTTCTTCAGCTTGGTTGCCTTTTCTTTGGTTTTTTTTTTTTTTTTTTTTTTTGTTTTTAATAAATTTTTGCCTTT
>NW_009260022.1:4617019-4625119 GCF_000687185.1 Egretta garzetta | reverse complement strand
TTTTGTTTTTTTTTTTTTTTTTTTTTTAGTGATATCAATAGATATCTGCCATTTGGTTGTATACAATACTAAATCTCTACTGATTTAATCTTCACCTACAGGTAATGGCGTTTTCCTAGCCCAGTCTGTTTGTAATAACAAATGAAACGTGCCCTCACCAGCTAAATAAGGATTAATGCCTCTTCAGAGTGGCTGGGCTAGTAATCTCTGTGACATGCTTGCCTGTTCTCCACAGGGAGTAACAACTCAGGAGTTTCATCCCAAATTAAACTACCTACTAAAGCAACAGCAAAGGAGCTGTGTGTGAACACCTGAGCTGGCCTTTCCTTCCAAAGGTGTTTGAAAAACTACCTGCCCAAGGTCCATGGTTTTCCACATCTTTTTTAACCCAGTCAGAAAACTGACTGAAGAGTCAATGGCAGTTGGTCACAACGGGTTACAGGGGTGATTACGGCAATGCCCTGGTCTGTAACACAGAAGCTTCACGGCCAGGCTGCTCAGAGTGCCCTTTTCTTGGCAAAACCACGCACATTGACAAACTGTCTATCACTAAAAAGGATAATATCTGTCTTGTGTTCCTCTCCAGTTTACCTTATTTGCAAAGGCTTTCTATTTGCATTGTGATTAACAAAAGTTAGTGCTCATGGTTTAAGAAACAACAATAAAATTAAGAAGTTGGGGAGATGGGTGCCCTAAATACTTTTCATGCATCCTATGGCTAAGTGACGACAAAACCTGCAGCTAAGCTTCTGTACACCTGGCTGTACAGGAAAAAACAATTACACCATCACCAGAGCGCCACTCAGATCAAGGACACCAAAAGCTCCTACTGATAAAGAGAAGGAATATTTTAAAAACAAGATCTAGCCACAGAAACAAAATGCTCAGCACACATAATTTGGTGCCAGGTAGTTCTTCTGTCAGCTATTGCAGTTTTAGTCACTTTAGATCCATGGAAAAAGCATCCCCTGACATATGGGAAGAATTCCCTATAAAAATCAACAAAGCTGCAAAACAGCCTTCCCCTAAACCACATTTCTGGGTCAGTGTTTGTGCAATGTCTGGCAGTGGGTGAGCTGTGAATGGGCCATAACTGCGGCTCATTTTGCAAGTTATAATCACCTTATGCCCTCCATATTTTGCCATCTTGTTATCTGGAGAACTTCGGAGTTACCTGTGACTGGACCTGCCTTTGGTGTCGCACTGCATATATATATACATGCACTATCATGAAGAGACTTTATAGATGTCTGGGATCCCCAATCTGTGTATAAGCCACTGTTCTTCTTAAATGACCACCTGCACGTGCATAGCACCACAAGTGAATATCTGGATTTCAAGTCTTGCTCAGTGCCTTCCTCTAAATGTGAGCTTCAGCTTAGCTACCTATGCCTCCTTCTTAAAGTCAGGTCCTCTTTCAAAAGAAGTCTCCCATTTCACTACAGCTGTGGATATATTTTACTCCTCCAAAAGGCTCCAGATTCTCTTGTGCTCTTGGAGATCTGCACAAAGGGAATTTGCGGAGATCAGACTCAAAGGTGTCTGTTGTATAAGACACAGCAGAAACTGGGTCAAAACAAGGGCAGGGAGAAACACTACTTTCACAGAAGTGTTTCTAAAGATTGGCTTCATCTTTCTCTCATGCTGATGTGTGTAAAGCTATACTTTATTCTTTGGAGTAGGAGCAGCCTGCCACTCATAGCTACCTACCATGCAGGATGGCAGGATGAAGCTTCTACCAACCCTAAACCACAGGAAAATCAAGTGGCAGAGACAGCTTCCCTGCTCTCCTTTCACTTGGTTTGAGTTTCTCCTCCTCCTGCACACCACTTTAATAGTATCTGCAGAGCAAAATGAAGAAGTGACTGCAGAGCGTAGAGCAGGGATGACAGCACCAGCTAAGACACAACAAGGCCTAGCATTGGTTAAGAATGAGGTATAAGCCTAATGCGCACCCTAAACTGTGTTTTTAGCTCTGGTTGCCATCTCTTTACTACTGTTTTTACAGGCAAGGTAGCTTAAAATCAAGCAGTGCGCCTCCCTGTTGCAATCCTCCACTTTGACACAGCTGAGCAGACATATCCTGAACCAAGGGAGGGAGGGAGAGACTGGACTCCAAGGATTACAGCTTGCCAACAGAACGCTAAGGGATATTTTGCAAATTATTTACAGCTATGAATTTAAAATACCGTTGTATCTGTAACCAGTGCCTTGCAGAACTTCATTCACTATGAAAAAAACAATCCTGCTTGAGTAAGCCAATTTTTGCCAGTATGTAAATTTTTTTCCAATAAAAGGGCTTTTTATAAAGCCGTTCCATGTAACAGTTCACTAAAGATTTATGGAGAAAACAAACCTATATTTCTCTATTAGAAGAAATTGCATTTAAATGCAATAGGAGAGTTGGGTTAATGTTATGCAGAAAGATAGTTCATGCTTAGCAGAATAGGCCTTAGCACAATGCTTTATTCTTTCAGCAATGCCAGCTCTAAGTGAAAAGTAGAAGTCATAAGCAAGTACAGCATAAAAAACCCTAGGGCCTTGCTCGTGAAAAGATTTGCTCATTAAGGCTGTGTCTCATGCTGTGCTCAGGATAGATGATGGCCCACAGCTCAGTCACTGGAAGTTTGCAAGCGTTAAAAGCAGGCATACAGATATCTACTGAGAACATACAGTATCTGCACATAGGAAAACATTCCTTCTTCATGATTTCATTACTGCATGTTCACAGCTGGAACATGAACGCAACTTCATTCAAACAATAGCAATAAGCTAATGCCTTAAAAACAACTTGTATGTAAATGGGTCTGGCTGGAATCAAGGTTGTAAGTAGGATAAAACTGTACATAAGAAAAACCATATGCTACTGCAATCTCAATTTGGTATTTGTTTGTGCTTTAAAAACAAGTAGGTAATGAGGTATTTTTCTTAACAATAATTCTATCGGTAATATGTCTAGCCATGCACTAACCCTGTGGTCCTCCCTCTGCCAATCAGTAAAGAGCACCGTATTTTACTAAGAAATTCAAGATAATCCAAGGAAGCTTTTTTTACCATTTATTAATATAAACGTGGCAATCCTAACAGCTAGTAACTGGCCAGTACAAGTATGTTAACTATAATTATGAACAAAGCCCTAAATTAAGAATTTTGACCCCCTTTTTCACAAAATGGAAATTTGCTTCTTCTCAAAGAACATAATAAAAAAAACTACACAGGTTTCTCAAGCCTTCTTCTGCAAGAAACATTGATTCTTACATTTAAGACCAAATCCTGCATCCATTAAAGTCTTTCTAGTTGAAAAATGAATTTTATTATATGCAATCAACTTTTAAAGCTGAGAACTGTAATTAAATCAATGGGAAACTACTTAAGTGCCCATGGCACAATATGAACTATCAGCAATATCTGATACCTAACGTATTAGATGAAATTTTAAAAAACAGTATAGTTATTTGCAGTGATGTAATAAAATAGACTTTAATGGGCCCAAAGGAACAACTGAAGAAAACAGGGGCACTATTTTCTTGGTGTGTCTTTAGACTTGCATAGACAAAGCTCCAAATACTTTCTGAAGTAAGATGAAAGGTTGAATTATTGTCTACTTACAGGAGTATTGGACTGTTCGGTTAACTTCTGCTCCCACATCCTCAAACGTCGCTCCCGTTCCTTTAGTTCCTGCTCTTTAAAGCTCAGATCACGCTCCAGTTTCTTTAGTCTCTCTAAGGTTGCCTCAATTTCACATCTGCACGGAGACAATTTGTTACGTCTTGTCTTCTCCTGACAGATATAAATTGTTCATAATTCCCACTTGAATGTTAATTAAATGCGAAAGGCTGAAAAGTACAATACTAACTCAAGCAGTTCATTTAATTACCAAATGCAAAGCCTTTCAGAGCTTTAAGAACAACTGGCAATGTTTATACTTGTGGACAACCATAATACCTTCAGCTGAAGAAAAATAACTCTTAAAAGAGTAGAATGCCATATAACAACATCATTTTAAAAACTAAAATGCCGTCTTTTCCCTAAAGATCATGAAACATGATCTTATCTTTAAAGAAACTGCACTAAGAACTGGTAATGGGACAATCATTAGCAACACAATACGGGCAGTCTAAGAAGCCCTGGGTTTATAGCTTGGCTACAAATATTATTTGGACTCATACTCAAAATACACAGAAGCAGCACTGGGGTGTTTTCCCCACTTACCTTCCTGTTTCTCTAGGTGAAGATATTAAGAGCAAGAATATAAACCATGATATGACCCAGCCCTGCAAATGGTTACAAATACGAGCTTCTCAAGTTAGGAACAGTTAGTAAAAGGATTTGGTTTACTTTTCTCTGCTTCTCACCATACATCCAAAGGTGTGAAAAATAAGAATGGCAGGAAGCGAAGGCAGTACTCTAAGGAGCTTGAGATACTACCTTTATTGGGTGGCGTCGCACATACCTCGTCCCTTAGCAAAGTGGTTTCCTTTGACATGCTTTCTGAGGGACACTGTCTTTTAAATGCGTGAATTCAACTGCTCTTGGAAAAGCCTTTAACAAATTTTGCACTACAGATGCATGGGTGTATACTAGAAGGTACAGAAAAACAATTCTGTCACTAAATTCAGCCACATGTTCCGCTTGTGGGATAACCAAAGAAAACCCTCCAATTTGTATCCAAGGTTGTATTTACATTTAACAAACCAT
This sequence comes from Egretta garzetta, assembly GCF_000687185.1. Classification (NCBI taxonomy): domain Eukaryota; kingdom Metazoa; phylum Chordata; class Aves; order Pelecaniformes; family Ardeidae; genus Egretta; species Egretta garzetta. The sequence continues at coordinate 4,620,421 of NW_009260022.1, read as the reverse complement.
TTCTGTGACTGTTTGGGAGACTGTGCACTGCCTGCCAACTGTGTCCTGACTATTACTTCAACCGTTTCCTGTTCACATTGTGGGAACAGTCAATCACAGCAGTTCGTTTTCCTCCTAGAGAGAGTGAGCCCCTAAGGCGACAGATATCCTAAAGAGAGCTCTGAAGAAAACTACTGGGACTCTGCAGTGCCACATCATCTGCTCAAACTTTCACAACATTTTCCCTTCATAAATACACTGCAACCAAATCTGCTCCTTCTGATGTTTTCAAAAAGAAAATAAAAGGACTAACAGAGTTATCTGTCATTTCTATTTGGGGGAAAAAAAAAAAAAGAGAAAAAAAAGAATTATTTCTTCCTGTCAATCTCCTGTCCTAGCATGGAATGATTCTCCAGTATCAGCCTAAAGGAGTTCAGGCTCTCAATGTGGGATGATACATCCTGTTTAAGTAAACGAAATAACTTAAATATTCCAAATCTTATAGATTTCTTGTTTTAATAAGACGTCTCTGTCAGAGACTAATGCTTACAAAGTACAGTGAAAGGAGTCAGAGCTGGAATAACTAGCAAAACTCTGCTGCAACCTCTACCACCACGCTTAATTCTACTGCAAAAATCAGCCACCTGGGGCAAGGGCATTTATCACACTTAAATCCTGCTGAGTGAGCTGTTCGATGTGGTGGTCAGAACAAATGCCCCTCACAATTATTATGCTTCAGATTTCAACCAAAATTCTCTCTCGTATTTAGGCATGCAAAGGTCAAGGCTGATCTCCGTGCTGGGTGGAAAGTGGTCACACATCCTAATAAAGAGACAATAAAGGAACAAAACTGAAAAGCACTGGACAGGAGGTCAGAAAGTGACTCCTCTCCAAACATTCATTTCCCTATCACAAACCCTTTCTGTCAGGTGCAACACATACTATGCAATCGACTGTGGGAACTACAGAGCAATTTGAGGATAGTTGCAAGTGCTGCTTTTCTTAGTTTGTCTCTCAACATCACTGCTAACTCTATAATTTTTAAAATATGTAAATGAAGTTCTCTTTTAAATAACATTCTGCACTAGGAAAGTCCTGGTAACAATAGCTTTCTATATGTCAAAAGTCTATTTTGCGCTGTAATTACCTCTCTTCATTAGACAGAAACTTCTCTTATAATAAAAGGTCAGTCTGTGAAAACAGTTGCATTCTGAAAAATAATTCCACTGTATAATAAAACTGTGTAATTAAAGAGAAAGCTACCGTACATTGCCCAGTTAATGAGTCTTACTTCATAAATGAAGCAGCTTGAAACATTATACATGGTAGGGCATGTGGATTTGTTTGCTTCTCTAGTTCTGCAGCCTGAGCTTACGGGCTTTTCTAGAATCATCTCATTCTGTGACACTGACGAACGTATACTGTATTATTAGAAACAGATTAAAAACAATGACTGGCATTTGTTTATATGTCTTGAATTGCTACTGAAACACTAATATAAGTATCACTAATAGACTATTTTAATCATTAGAACAGCCACTTGTGGGGAGAGGATGGAAGGAGAAATGCAGTCAATATACATGACTAAATACAGACAAATGTGATCTCTCACTGAATTGGAACATCATTACTTCAATAGTAATTTTTTCCTACTGTAATAAAAGTGACTTGAGAAAGAGTTCCAAAAACATCACAGAATGTGAATTTAAACATAAGGCAGACTTGTGCAACTTAGTCGTAAGACAGTGCCCCCATTCAATGAAATAATAAAACTGTGAAGGGTAGAACAGTTAGGAAATAAGACACTGAATTATTTTAAGGAAATGATAGAACAGGCAGATTAAAATGTATTATTAATATAAACATCAAGACCAGTAAATGTTGCAAATAAGAACCACATTAAAGATAGGTCAAAACGTCATTTATCTCATCACCCCTGTCAGCCATGTACAGACTCAGCCCACTCTCAGCTTTCACACCAGCCAGTCGGAGATGTTGCAAGACTCTGGTTACTTACTGTTACGGATGCATTTTTTGCACGTCTCTATATAAAAAGAACCTCACCTAGCCTTTTTTTAAGAGCAGGCAAAAACCTAATCCAGCTTGTCTGAGCTGTGATTTGCTTTGGTAACTGCAGTATCCCTGTGAAAGTGCAGTATCTGGATCAGTAATTTGGAGGTCCCTCAAAGAAACAAGCGTAACCTTCGCTTTTCCCAAGCCCACCCTTCTCCAGGGCTCCGATAGCCAGGCTTCATTAAAATTCCCTATTTCTTGGTACCACATCTCATCCTTTCCCTATTGCTGGTTCAACCATCTCTTTGCAAATCACTATGGGATAAAAAAAAAAATATATATAAAAAAAATAAACCAATAAGTAAAAGCAAAGATTTTTCAGTGCAGAAGTTAAAACACATTAAACTTCCGTGCAACTGTGACCAGAAATGGTCTTAGTCCTAGTTTATCTCTTTGGATCACTTTATGCAGACAAGTCTTTCATCTACTTTAACTTGCATAATTTTTTGCATACTTTTGGTTAATTTGGCTTAACCTTCATGAACATACAGACGTGGCTTTCACACCAGGGAAGGCAGCCGTTACCAGAATTCAGGTAAGAGAGCACCCCTCTTGCCCGGCTTCCGAGCAGGTCCCCGCACGACTTAAGCTCTTTCTGCACTTTGTGTTTTCATCTCAGTGTAATTCAGAAATCATCTTTGCTTTCAGGCAAATCATGCCCCATCATGAATTTGAATTTTCTCTCTCATATTTCCTTGTCTCCAAGTTCTTTACTCTTCCAAAAAAAAAATGCCAAATTCAGCTTTAACACAAGTCTCCACTATAAGAAGTTTTCCCGTGACTTGATAGTGCCAAAGCACCTCTTGTTTCTGCATGGCTTTTCGTTAACACCTCGCTCCTCATCTGAGCAATTTAAGTGCATCAAAATAAAGTTCGCAAGAAATACTTGGGCAACCTGAGTCACACTCCAAGAAATGAATCGATTTAGTAAAATAGCATAAGTTTAATGTTAACCAAATGTCAACTAGCACAGCTTTTATTTCTGCTAGAAGTGGCAAGATTTAAGTAGTCATTTGTTTTCCTAAGGGAATTAGAGTACTTGCTCATCTTTTAAATAAGTGTTTTTACTATATGGGGGTATATAAGAAACCCCTCACGGGGGATATTTTTCTTCCAACCCTCCTTGTATTCCATCAGCTACCAAAACCACAATATGATGTCCACGGTCTGCATCAATAGAAATACCTGTCCATACTTCAAATACCCGACAGTCGCCCCGAGCTTTATAATATGGATTTGGGGGGTGGAGCGGGATAGGGCATACTGATATACCGTAGAAGCAACGCCATGGATAAAATCATTGCCGAATACTTGAGAGCCGGGTATCGGCAAGAGGGATCACCGAACACC
>NW_009260022.1:4570931-4616944 GCF_000687185.1 Egretta garzetta | reverse complement strand
TGCTGAGTCAGGGCAGGAGCGGCCCGGGCCCCGGCCCCGGCCCCGGCCCCGTCTATTTATACTCCCACCATGTGACCGGGGCACCGTCCCAGCGCCGGCTCACTTTTTCCGCTCGCCGGACGAAACCTCCACGCCGCGGTTTCCCTCTGGAAGCCGGCGGAGGAAACGGGGGATGCTGGTGTTGATGCAAGCCTCCCTCGTTTCCGTGTGCTCTTCCCCATCCTCCGGCTTTCTTCCATTCCTGCGCCGACTGCGGGCAGGGCATCTTTTCGTATTTCTGCTCCCAGCTTACCTGGAGCGGGTCCAGCGCTTCTTAATACAGACCGAGGCACGAGCGTCTGGTAAAAATCTCCTGCCTATGCAGATCTGATTTCAATTTTTTTTTTTCCAAACAGAAGGATGCACTGTGAAGCGGCGAGCTTCCTAACCAACAAATAAGCTTTGGGGACAGGGGGTTTTTTTTTAAGCTTTGGCACATACAGAAAATAGGCTGAAACTTTTACTGTAAAACCGTGTCACGTAGTAAAATTTTCTCAAATCTCCACTTATAATCACTTACAAGTAAAAATTACGATCAGCAATGGGTAAGATCATATGCTCAAGCAACACTGGTGCAGTATGCAGAAATAGGGCTGGCCTGGGCATATCCTGAATGCGTGGACACGATGTCAGTACAAAGGAGAGAATGCGCAAAAAATGGCAGAACACATACAAGTGAAGACAAATGGAGGCATGATTTGAAAAACTACTCTTTTACACCCTTCATCCTTTTTTAAATATAAACATATGCCTATACACTTTCTATGAAAATTGCACCAAACAACCTGAGTTGTTTTGCCCTCACACTATTGACTGAAAAAGTGTAATTGGTTTTCAGATGTGCATCACAAACCCATAAATATCATGATACCTAAACCAGCGTAGTAATAAATACAGGGTACAGCTAAGTGTATTGGCTCCTAATACAAGCTTCACAACATTCTGGGCATTCCTGAAAAACAAGGTAAATTACTTTCTAAAAATACCTCAAGCACAGATATTTTCTACCAATACATCATTGGAGTCTGATGTCTTTCTGAAGAATATGGACTCACACCATTTCAAAGGAAAACCGCAGCATTTCATCTTGAGAGGAAGGAAACTTACCTCCACTCCGCCTTGTTATGCAGGAATGAGTTACACTGGTCTGGAAGGTTGCTGTCATTTGACATAGATTCCAGAATTGAAATGATCTGCTTGAAAGATGGCCTTTTCTGAAGACAAAAAAACAAAACAAAACACTGCATTTGCATTCCTATACAACTTCTGCTGCCTAAAATTATTTGCAGGAATGTTTCAGCTGAAAGACTGCAAGCAACAGAAATTGGGATGCTGCTTTCTGAACACAGCATCCTACAAGACGACTGTAAACTTGTAAATGGGGTTTTTTTGTTCTTCCCATTGAAGAAAAGGTCAGTTTGGGAAGAGTCACATAAGCCAGGAGGACTCAAGCCTCAGCTTAGTCTCCCATATCTACCAGTAAAACTTTCAGTACTCAATAAGAGCATTAAACAATATTAATAGCATCAATAACCATCAAGATTCTTAATTCTAAAGAATAGTTTTACTCAAGCTAGTAAGGAAAACACTGCCAAAAAGAGAAGGCTGGACTCATTAGCAACTGGTAATTAGACCGATGGCCTTTTACAGGTAGCAACCCAAACGCTTTAATGTGAGAACAAGCTATGCAGCTGGCCATCAAAAACGGGTTTCTAGTTCCCCTCTTGCAGAGAAGGCCAGACTTCCCAGGAAAACCTCTCACTTAGCTACCTCTCAGGAGCAGCTGGGGAAGAAGAGAAGACTGAGGCTAGACAAGGAGGATGTCTCGCCTGGCGGCCGAGCTCACGTCACCAGTGTCTGTGCTCTTCTGTCCTGGGCTCATTTACTGAACTTTCTGTTCCAGGGCTCCCCATCCAGCACCCACTGTGCTCACTAGTCACGGGGAGCAGTTAACACTTCCTGGTATTTTCTACTTTCCCTTTAGTCCCCAAAGGAAGCTATGAAGTAGGATAGTAACTGAAAACTGGAAAAGCCATGGTTAAATGTGTTTCTTGAAAGAGCGCTGACTCTGTTAGTCTGTTTGACAGACCCCAGACAAGGTTGAGACAAAAGGTTGAAACAAAATGTAGATACATAATAAGGGGATGATGCACATTCTCTCTCTATCGCGCCTGTAATTATACCATTTCTGCTAAAATTACAGATGCCGCAATTAAAACGTGCATTTTAATTTGGGAGCACAAAAACAATTAGGAACAATGCTGAGGTGTCTCTCTGAGGAAGATCCAAGTGATTTCCACATTATAAAAGAAAGACAATTTCTTTATTTTAAATGTCAAACAGCATGAAAAAGTGTCAAATGCATAACAAAAAAAAAGACAAGCTCTCTTATACTGTAATGCTGCACTATTCGGCTGTAACTGGAGGCTTTGTCTGTCATTTTTTGGTCCATCTCCATGATTTCAGGCAGCGGGCAGTTGGATGAGCTATGCAGATTTTCTTTGCAACAGACAGCGCTTGCCCCAGCCACCGTGTGCTTATGCAATTTGGCCCCCAGCCCAGCATCCATGGAGCAGCAACCTGGGTGCGCTAGGCAGCGCAGCCGCAGGTGCCTGTCAAGCAGCACGTTGCTTGCACTTGTTGATCCAGTCCCAGTGTGGAAACCCAGCAGGGTCCCCCCGCATTTACAGGAGGGCTGGGGGATGCAGCAGTCCTCCCCCTTACCTGCATGATGCTGCTGGGCCTGCCACGGCTGAGCAGACCCTCTGAACATGTCCTGGAAGAGCACAAACGTCCCCCATCAGGGAGTATACCGTGCCAAGGGTACCGAGCACAAAATTCATCCCTGGCACCAACCAGGATGGACAACTCTGGTGCAGGAGGAGCTTCCAACAGCCCTCACACCCTTCTTGTTGCTACAGCTGCATCTCTTGTAACCACCCCAGTGGGTACGAACTGTTGAGGGGATTCAAGAGCTTCCCAAATGGTGAGGAAGCTGCCAGATAGGAGATTGTGGCTCCCCACCAATACACGAGGGTACTGCTGCTGCTATGTACTGTCCAATATACTGGCAGGTGTGTAGTGCACCTATACTGAAGTAATTCTATTCTCAGGAAGAGATGAAGGGCAAACATCCCTGTGCTGCATTAATTACAGTATTTTATGGCTTATTTAGGATTCTTTCACAAAACCCTTCCATGAGTTTTGCTTGCTTCTTCTTTCTTGGGGGCATACTGGGAAGTACAGTGCAGGGCTGACACTAAGTGAGCACAGTCAAGACCACTATCAGGCCTGCCTGGATAACTGGAATGGAAATAATGACAGAGAACAGGACTTTTACTAAGGATGGGTGAAAGCACTGACTGATTTAGGAGGAGCAGCAACACACAGCACTTTCGGTCCGACACTACAGGCAAAGGAGCTGTTGAGCTGCACAACTAGAGCTGGAACAAATGCACAGTCACACCGTACTGACAAAGCTCGTGCATCTCTGGCTGTGCAATTTCTGTGAACAGCCACCAGCTACCCTGCCGGCTTTGTAGCTGCCAAATTTGCAGGTACCACCAGCATTCCCTGGAGGCAAAGCTGACAGAAGACATGGGTCTACGCTGTCATGTGGGTTTTGCTGGTTTCTTCCCCCTAGGCAAGGATAATTTCAGATTTAATAAATGCACTCTAAGTGCAGACTGATACCTTGGTTAAAACTGGCAAGAAGTGATTGTTGAAACTGGAAGCCCAAGCTGAAAGTCTTTAAAAAAAAAAAAAAAAAAAAAAAAGAAGGCTTATTTTCAGTGGGTGTCTGCTTAGCTCTTTCGAGAAAGTCAGACATTTCAAGTCAGTCCTTATAAGAGATTCTTAAAATATCAAGGCATGAGTCGCTTTTGAAAGTTGTTTCCCTTTATATCTGCGATGTCTCATACAAAAATCTTTAAAATAGATGCCCCTCTAGAAATAATTCCTGCTAATGTTTTTCACTGTTTCCTTCCACTCGGTATTTCTTACTGAACAGGATATTTAATCCATATGGCTTTCCTTTCTTGCTGCTTCTCTGTTCCCAGGTTTCTGATTTCCATTAAAATACTCAGTAATTTATAAGCATCTCTGATGTTAAAATGGAGATAAACTAAAGGAATAGATGAAATGAGAAAGAAGCACTTGCCTGTGTTTCAAAAGCACATATCCCCAGTAAAAAAAGGCATCAGTGATGAGCAACCTTGTTTGTACAATTATCTAGTACCCAACAAGCAAAAGCAGCTTGTTTGGTAGGGATTTTAACATGTGGAAGTAGTTATTTAAGATACTGAGTGACCACAGAGATTGTTCTTTAATAATTACTGACTTAAAATAATCAGTAATTAGCATTTTAGTAAAATGCTTCGAACCCACTAGGGACTGTTTGTTTCAACTTTATACAGCTTAAACTGTATGAAGACTACCATTACAAATATCATGTGGAGCAATGCACTAGGGACATTTTTCTCCACGTATGAAGAAATTCTTAAGAATTCAAAGCAACGTTAGTAACTGTCCATTCCCATGAGGAAGTTATGGTGTGAGCACTGTCTGACACTCCAGCTGCTCTGCAGCAGCTCTCCAAGTGTATTCCTTAGCCCCACAGTAAACACACATCCCTCTTTTCTCATCTCATGCTTTCTGCGGGCTAAAGGTATGCATGTTAGCAATTACTTTTGAGCAGCTGACATCCTCAAGCTCACCCCTGCTTGACCTTCAGTAACTTGTTCATGCATCAACTACCTGATTTTCTAAAGCTAATCCTGGCAAAAAGGGAACGTTACACAGAGCAGTATTTTAGAGGAGCGTGCTCCATCTTTTGGCTCGTGCAGGCCACACAGCCTTTTTTCAAGGCATTTTGAGAGCTGTAAGTAGCAATCCTTTCCCAACACGTGACCGAATAAGTGAGTCACATGCCCAAACTGTGAGCAGAGAGTACTCCATTTCAGTCACGTGAACAAAGCATTTATAATTGCCTAACAGAGGAGAAGCTGCATGAAAAAAGTAGCAAAGAGCAGACTGTCAGAAAAACCCATCCAACATTAGATTCACTCTTTGCACACATCACAGGCACGTCTGGGAACGACGCTCCTAGGAACCAGCCCAAACCCACATGAATTGCTTGTGCAGACGTAACTCAGCCCGATGGTTGCATATCCCTCTTTTACAACCTGCAGATCCCTCCCTCTCCTTGAAAAACAGCAACAGCCTTCTGGACACTTACAGATGTGGCTAGAGCAAGGCAGAGAGCAAGCTGATCTAGTATGTGCTGCAATTACAGACAAGAAGCTCCAATAATTCTTATTCTGTGGCATTTGGTAGTGATGCTGATGCTTGGGAGTAGTAAAGACAAGTAGTTGCCACTGGAAAATGCTCTTCAGTAATTACTGACCTAGAGCTTAAACAGTCTACTTGTAGACTGAAAAGACTCAAAGCATTTTTCTCCCCTCCCTTCTGTGGAGAGCATAAAGAGGGAGGTATCAAGGGAATGGCATTTAAATGGGTGTTCACATGGAAACCACACGTTGATGATGGATCTCAGCCTTCCAGATCCATTCTGTAGGAAAGCAACTCCTTGCTTAAAAAAAAAGAAAAAAAAAAGACCAAGAAAGGAAATCTCCTTTCTCATATTGTTCTTCTATGGCTACTCTATGGTCATACCAAGTTCTAGCTTTAGAGCACCTAAGCGCTATAATTTGTCTTAGGATTAATCTTGGTGTCTCTGAAGTAGTAGCTAACTTTCTCCTGAGTTTAAAGGAACAAAGTTCTTCCTGGTGCCTTGACTTGAAAAAAAAAAAAAGTGCAATTTCCTTTCCTTAACTATCCTTCCCTCTCTCTAATACCTTCATAGGCAAAGAAAACAGATGGTAATCCTTGGTAATAAAGCTAGTATGCCCAAAGGCTCCTTCCAGCCAGTTTTATGTACAACAGGATGATAGCAGAGTCCATTTAAAGAAGGTAACTCCCATAATCTACAAAAGCTTTTACTGACTAAATACTCTCTTTAATTTTGCTTTTAGCTTTTGGCAATTAACTTGTATTTTTACTTTGTTTTCATAGTTACTTCTATGATTATATTATTGCAGTATAATCATTATAAAGCTCATCATTCAAAGTCCTAAGGGAAAAGATTACGAAAGGTTTAATGTTAATTTAGAATGTGTTGCTGCTGCTCCTACACGCATTTTATTGATTAACTTATTCTTTACAAGTTTTCAACACAAGGAAGGCATCAAAATTGGGTCTTGAAATAGATCTTTCATACGCAGTGCTCACATACATCAAAAAAAGATTAAATATTAAATACTGAAAGTAAATAGAAAAGAACAGTTTTTCCCTTGCTCCAAAATCACTACATTCTTGCCATCTCACCCTACTTACTGTCATTGTTTTTAGCAGTCATGTAAGTTAGTAGCATAATAACTCTTGATTAAAAGGAAGAGAGAGACATTTATGTATAAATATGTTATCCCATTAAAAAAAGACAGCCCCAGCTATCTGTGTGAAGAAATGCATCTATTAGCATGCATCAGTAGTGTTAGCCCAGACTTGTCCCCAAAGAAACGCTAAACACACTTAGCAAAACAAGGCAGGGGGTGGTAGTGTAGAAATGAAACACAAATTAAATTACCTTTGAATCAGCATCCCAACATTGGTGCATCAGTTCTGCAAAACTTCTGGGACAACTGCTTGGAATGGTTAATCTCTAATGGAGAGAGAATGTACCAGTTATTGGAAGCATTTCCCTTTAAGCTGCTACTAATAGATTCCCTATGCAATTAAGAGAAGTAAAGCACACTCTTCTTTCTTTTAAACACAAGATAAAAACTGAGGATTGACCTATTGAAAAGAAAAATCAAAATTACTAACACTAACAAAACATACAATAGACCTGTAAGGAAGGAATGGAACAAATGCACAAATGGAGTTCCTTAGGAAAGCTCAGAGACAAGGAACTAAAAACGAGGCAAAGAGCTTTTAATACTAAAACATAATCGTTTGTGGAGGTTACTGCATGGCATTCTAAGATGCTTGTCAAGATAGGTATAACATACAGTCTGCCTTAATTCCTTTCGTCCACACAGATGATCCAGCTGTACAGTATTGTAATCACTTTTGATATAACAAATGGCTGAAATATAGATTACATTAAGTGAGTTAAAAAGAGTTAAGTGAAGCTCTACATGACACCAGAGATGTTTCATGAGCCTGTGGTCAGAAGGATTAATGAGGACATGCAGATCTCAGAAAGCGCTCACAGAGCGCAGTGAACTCACATAAATATTTCCTGATGACTGAAGACAAGGAGTTGCAGGTTATAGCCAGGACCACTGACTACAGAGAATTAGTCTGAAGCTTGTTTGGTTTCCTTTGCTGACAGTTTTAAATCATGAGGAGATTTCCTCAGCCAGTCTGAGAGAACTTTTAGTTTAAAGACTCTGCCTCCACATTGGAAAGCCTAAAAGCAAATCCTTTCTCATATACACACACACAGATACTGAAGCCTCTCCACTTGCTTAAATGTGCATCCCAACAACATTACACATAAGGAGATCCCTCTGCACTTCCTAAGGCAGTTAACTGTCTGGATGTTTCATACTAAATTAAAAAAAAAAAATGTAGATAAAAACCAGTTCCTCAGTGAAAATGAGTCCAAATATAAGAGGGGTCCAGCTGGAAAAAGGGTTCCCTGTCCTCTAACAGGTGAAAACAGGTATTACAATCCTGTTCAGACCAACCTGCCAGGAAGACCCTTAGATCTGTCCTACTATTGCCCCTTCAGAAGTAAAGCAGAGCAAGTTGTGTCAAATGGTACCATCATATTACCACAGTGTGACCTGCAAAGCCTTACAAGCCTCAGCAGACAAAGTAAGAATTAACAAATTCTGCTCCACCAGCATTTGAACACCATGAAAACTGGAAACATGAGATACAGAGCCAGGGTACTGCAGGAGTATGATTATTAAAATAATGTAATACCTTTAGGTGCAAAGCTTTCTGTGCAAGAAATACACAGAAATTTGTACAAAGTATAAACAAATTGTACTGGTGCTTGATCTCTGCTTGAGTCATTAGCCTAAAAATACACTGCCTAGTCTTGCTACAGTATTTGTCTGTAACCCTCACTGTTCCAGGGGGTGAAAAATCAGTTGCAGTCACCATTTGTATGTGTCTCACTTGTGCAGCATGTTATCAGTCATGTAATATAGAGGTAGCAGGTTCCAAAAGTGTCATATTATAATAAAGATGACATTTCTCCAAGGTAACTTACTATGAGATCACGCCTAGCACAATCTGAACTCTCATGTTTTTCTTTTCTGGATTAAAAAATACATATAAGCGTATAGAAACTCTACTAGAGTAAAAATAGCACTGTGAAATTATGCAGAGAGTCGAAAAAGACCCATACAGAATCATTAAAATCCACTTCATTTGTTGGGCTCAGGCTTTGCAAAGGGGGATTTTTCACCCTACGCAGTTACGCTTTGGCCTCAGTCCCATGCTGATTTTAACAAGAGACTTGCACTGCAAAAAATTAAGGACTGGTTCAACAGTGATTCAATTCTGTTGTGAACTGGAACCATGCAACCCCACTGATGTCAACAGATTGAACTGAGAGCACAACCTGACCCTCACACTTGCTTTGGGACATAGAAACTATGAAGAAAAGTAGCACAAGCTGACTTTTACAATGCTTATGCTGGGCATGTTCCCTAACTCATGGCCAGAAAAAATAAAAACTATGTAAGCAAGTGTTAATGCCCTCTAAGCTCCATGGCACCCTTCCAAAGAAGATGGTAGCCACAGGCTAGTGGTACCTGGCAGACAAACAGCTGGCTCTGAAAATGTCACCCCTTAGGTTTCTTCAGGCATGAGTAAAATAGTCCTCACTCTGGAAAACTGTAGAGAAACTGTAGGTGTGTTGTACCCTCTCACATCTTTCAGCATATGACTACATCTCTTTACAACATTCCCAATGCCACTCTGTACCCCTTACATAAAGCTGCACGTGGTAGGCGTAGGAAACAAGTACTGTTGATGGAAGGCTTTATAGTTCCTCCTTCAAAATGACATATGAGGCTTTTCCTAAACTAGGAGAAGGTGTATCTTTGTGCCTCCTGCTCTGACAAACGCTGTAGAAGACCACATTTGTAATCTTCACACTGTTAGTGTAGCATTTCCAACTAATCAGTATGTCACAGTATCATTCACTGGAATTAATCCAGTCCTCATATAGAAGAAAAGAGAGGGGAAAAAAAACACCAACAAAAAATATTAAACTAAGAGGAGGAAACCTAACTCCTCTGTTTAACTCTGAAGCATTTTGAGAAACAGTTTATGTAGAATAATAGGAATCTGTATTGTACAGCCACTGCCTCGCCATTGTAATGTTTCCCAAGCTTTCCGCTGTGTCTAGATAGAGGAGGTTTCATCTTTGTGGAGGATTTCCATGCTTGTCTGTGTGTGGTACAGTCACAACTTTAAATGTTTTTTAAATGTAGTTACTGTCTTTGATATCAAGGGACTATGTGTTCAGATATACGCTCACATGTCCAACTAACTGAAAGCCTCAATTTGTGAGAAGAAGAAAAGCGAGGCTGGGGACACTGTACAAACGGTGTTTACACCACTGAAGTGCTTTTGAAATGGAAAGGCTCTGCGTGAGGAGGCTTGCAGCTATGCCACAGCCTTGCCGATACCAGTGAGGAGCTCATCTTCAATGTAGTGTTGAACGTAGGTGGCAAAACTGTAATTTCTCTCTTTTTTTAAAACTATTTTTTCTTCTTTTATTTTTGAAATTTTCATCTAAGCGGCAGTTTCTTGTACTATAGTGACTCCTGCTGGGAGAGTTAAGTTGAAGTAGCTGAAGGTCTCTTACAGATATATCAACTCCCGGCCAGTAAAAAGATGTCCTAAACGCAGGAGATGGAGTTAAACTGTTCCCCTACCTTGGACGCAATGGCTTCTTTCATCACTAAGAACAAACCCCTAGGTTTTACAATTGAGACTGAGAAACTAGTACAGTACTTGTACAATTTTTGATCTACAGCATCACGACGTGAAGCTGCAACAATTAGATGTAAAGGGTCCATTCATGAGGAATAACATCACTTTGACCCTTTGTGTTAGCTCCTACTGCTAATCTTTCCATACGCGTGAACTTACTTTCAATTTGAAGAAGATGAAAAAGTCTTTTGCAAAACCCCAATACTGTTTTCTGATCTATGTACCTGAATGTAGAAACGTAGTCTTACCTCGTTTTTTTCCACTACAAGCCAAGCTACTTGTAATCCTTCCAAGCCTTTAAAGGGGACCTCCCTTGTTAGCATCTCCCAGAGAACCTGGAACAGAAAAAAAGAAAAGAATTTTTATTTCTGTACTTTGTATTTTAAATACATTATTAAACCTTGATACAGCACTATTCTGTATCCAATTATCAGGCAACCAGTTTCCATTTGCAGGAACTTGGACCAGTGTTTGTGTGCAAGATCCTCTCACTAAATTAATTTGAGTGTTTCTGCTTTTTCCTCTACAGAAAAGCCAAGATGAAAAACTGGGTTGTGTGGGGTCTAATGCCTGCAATTTTATGAGCGCCATGGAAAATGCTTTTTACTTTCTTTGTACACTATAAAGTTCACATTTGGCAGTTGAGACTTGGGAAGACAATGAACTCCTCTCCTTCTCAACCCCAACTAGACACATCTTTGCTCTGTAGTCATTTTGCATTTAAAACTATTTCTATACAATTGCAACTAGTCCTTCTCAGTAGTCAGAATATAATCCCAAAGGTATTTTGCTCCTATAATATGCCTATGAAAATATTAAATAAAATTTTGCAAGCAACACTGTAATTGTTTATCTCCAAGTATGTGATTATGTTAAACTAAACAATATACAGCATACAGAAAATTATTCTGTTGTCCTCAGTATCCTACAGATGCACTGTCCTTAGATATAGGAAGATCTCCTAATTTTGCATATCTTTAGCATTTTGGTGACATAGTACCCAAGAATCTAAGCTACTCTGTAGAAAAGAGTTTGGCATCACCAAAAAGACCTCAAGTCAATGAATCCATCTTGGTTTTCTGCCATTGGGACTATATACTGGAGTTCAACTAAATTAACAGGCACTTTGCACCTTCACTCATATATGTATCTTTTTTTTTTTTATTCCTTTCCCCCCCCCCTTTTTTTTTTAAATCAGAACCTTCATATACTATCTTGTTACAAATATCTACATACAAACTTTTTCTTCTGCTCATATACCAAGCATAACAACAAAAAGGACATCATGTATGTTGGATCTGACCAAATGCATTAAGATCCTTATGCAAGTCTCTATATCCTCACTATATGGGTTAGTACCCAGGCTTATTCCAGCTACAATCTTTTGAATGGATTCTGGCCAGCTATGAAGGTAATTAGAAAGAAAATGTGAGAATACTGACAGATGCAGCTCAAGCAGAAAAAAATGCACTGAAGCAGAGTTGGGCCTTTAATCAAGTGAACAGGATACTCCATCAATAGACCTACTTGAATAATTCTGCTTGAGTCAGAAGACTGATTAGTAAAGGTAACTGTATCTTGGAAAAATAAGTAAAGGGACAGTTTTCCTGAGAATAAGAAATGTCAGGTGAAAGCTATCATAGAGGTATTCAACTTTCTTGTTTGCCTCAATTCATTCCTTTTACAAGAAAAAAAATCCAGCTCAATTTGTAATTCCAATTATCACCTCTCTACTGGTACACAAGGAAATTTAACTGTGACAAACAGAAATAATTTAGCAGTCCCATGAACTTCAGACAAAAAAGCAGTGTACAGAACAGCCAGTTTAGAACAAAGGCCCCTGGACCAAACCAAATATGCAGTTGAACAGCCTTGCAGAACCACCTCATCTGTACAGCTGTACCATGAAACCTCAGAGAAGAAACTCAAGTTTGCACATCAGATAGAGCAGTATCTAAATATATCTTCCAAGTAAAGAACATAATGAAATACATGCTAAATGTGTCCAAGAGCCTTGAGCTGGAAAACTCTAATGCTCTGCTACCTTTCTTTCAGAAGACTGTGAATTTTAAGGGTTGTCTTGTTTCATTCATACACATAAGTTTGTGCAGAACATTTTGCACTTAATTCCTTTTTCATGACACGTTTAGTGTTTATTTCCACTGTCTGTACAGATCACTGCCTTCCTAAATCAACAGTGCTAGCTTAAAACTCTTCAAGGCTGCACATAGTTCAAGAGAAAAACATCAAGAATTTTTCTTAATGCCTTCTTTTTTACTAATAGTAAAAGATCCGGTAGTGAGATGTCAGAAATGCTTGTGTTTATTTACACACGTTCAGAAAATGTTCTAACAACAATGCAAATCTCATATTCAGGCCAACAGTGTAGATGAAGCCTTTCCTTCCAATGGTGACATGTCTCTATGTTCAGTTATATAGGAGCTTCAACCCCATCTCACAATTACCCTGAACCATCAGCTAAGGTAAATGATTGCATTATCAGTCTTTTTAAAAGCAGCAAATGGGTTATCTTCTGCATTCCCATTTGTTTCTTCCTGTCCCCAGGGTCACTCAGCAGCAGCAAACATACCTCAACCTGCCCAACCCTGGCCTCTTTATTGTGCGACACACTCTGTTCTTTTTCAGAACCGGCTCCCCGGCTCACCTTATATAGAAATCAATCTATCTTCCATTTCTGGTGTAATTTAATTGAGACTGACATGGTTCACTTCCCCTCCCATCTCTGATGGTAAGGATCACCTGCTTTCCTGATCACATCACATCTCTGTGACGGTGGACAGCAGGCGCTCGCAGAGAAACAGCCAAGCTAAACACAACGATGGAAAACAAAGCAAGTTCATTTAATGTAGTGGTTTGTAAGCTGTGGCCTCAGAAGATGTTGGATGAATCTTTGCATACAGAGAAACAGAAAGGAAAGACAAATGTATGAATGTTCATCCTATACATGAAGCCAAGAATAAGAATTACATGGCCTTCAGAAAAACCTTACATGCTTACTTCTGTCAGCTCAGCTGTGCGTTTCAATTCTTATCCTCTCAACTACGCAACAACCAAAAGGAAAAAAAACCAAAACAACAAAACCCCCACATCCCCACCTCAGTGCAAAGCCAACAAAGATTCAAAGTGCCATACAGGATAGGGAACATCCAAATGAGTAATTTGAGAAAAAGCAAACACTCTAAACATCTTCCCTGAAAAAAAATGTTTTCTCTTGGTAGGAAAGTGTTCACAGGTGAGGGTCAGGAGCCACAACCAGCAGAAGTACAGCATGAGCAGAAAGTGTTGCACTCTTAAGAGGTACTGCCCTTAGGCATGAAAATTAGGTCAGTCTTCTCTGCATTGATCCAAGTGGAAGTTAAAGATCTCATAATTCTTTTCAAAAAAAGTAAGGGATAACCCCAGGAGCTGGCCAACATTCCCTCTATAAATAACTCATGTTCTCATAGCTAACGCAATGTATGAACTATTGCTAGGAGCATAACAGCTGCTACATTTAACGGCGGTTTCTATGCTACCAACAGCCAATTAATGGTTTTCCTTTTTTGTTCTTATAAGTGTTAAAATAATTCAGCTACATCACATAAGCTTTCTATGATTAAACACATTTATACCGATACACAAACACACACTGCAGTGCACTACAAACAATACTGCCAGGATAACATATCCTAAGCATATATATCTCTCTCTTCATGATTTCAAAAAAGCTTTTAGAGTAAACGTTATCATTCCACATACACTTTCATATCTGGAAGAGAAGCAAGGAATTGTTTTTGAGCAACACACACAATGACACGTGAGTGGATTTCTGGGTTGATCACTTGTAACACCTGGTATCTGTTGTTTAGAGTATGGATTTGGATATGGATTAGAAAAGAGAATCACATCATGGCTGAAGGGAAGTGCAATATCTGTCTTTGTGTTGTAATAAATCTCCGGGAACATTTAGCTTTAGCATTTCATGGCAGTATTCTAAATTATTTACTATATATCTCAAAGAGAATGCATGGACCTGTTTAACCATCCATGAAGAGCAGGACAAACTAATCTGAACGTTGTAAAGATATATGCAACTGTTCACAAAGAGGAAAATTTCTTTCAGCTGAGGAGCAACTCAGACCTATAAGGTTGCAGAAAGACTTAGACACTTAATGGAAAAAAGCTCTCGCACACCTTAAGCAGAATATTTAAAATCACAGACTGGGTTTGTAGAAAGAAAAGCCAGTCAGAAAAAAAAATAGCAGAAAAGAAATTAAAGAAAACCATGGGGAAGGCGACAAATACTGCAAACAGAGTATCTATTCCTAGCATCTTCCTAGTTTACATTTGAAAGGATTCTGTTCTTTGTTAACAGGATTTTAACTGAAGAAAAGCAGATTTGTCTCTTTAGCACAAAAGCTGCTGGCAAGTGTTACGCTTTGAAAAGGGATTCTTTAAATTTTGTTTTTATAGATGATAATCATTTGAAGAGACAAAAATACCCTTCCTAAGATTTTTTTGTTTTCAGTCTCCAAGCTAATTCTCTGATAGTCTAACACTTATTATAGGGAGATTCCAACTTTCAATGTTATATTCGGACAATTTCTTGCTGGTATAACCCCATTTTGTCAGTAATTTCATCAACAGAGAACTTGGACCACTGCCATTCTTCATTTCTACCCCTGTATCTCCTCTGAAAACGATGGTCTTCCAAGACTGGAGTTATAAAAAGACAAATTCCTTATCAATTCATAAGCTTCTACCCACAAAACACATTAGCTCAAACCCAATATATTAAAAAATGAGGGTCAAATATTATTATTATGCATACTAAGTAGCACTGTACACCCATAAACACATTAAAATAGTCTAGCAACATTGAACTGTTTTCATACGGAGGGTAGTTGAATTTTACCTCCAAGCACAGAACTGTCAAAGGAGCTTTACTTTTTGAATGAGGAAAAATAAACTATGTGTGACATACTGTTCCCAAGGCTCCTGTAATACTTGACATGATAAGATATTAAACAATTTCTTACCTTCTCCCATTTCTAGAATGTTACTTAAAGTCAATTCACACCAAGATGACTATGTGAGCAGTTTGAGCTATAAGACCATGTTTGGAATTTCTCCTCTAGCATTTTTGCTTTGTTTTGAAACTGGAATGTTTCCCTTCAGTAGACAGCATGTGATTGTTTCCAGTAACAGTTTACATTAACATGTACATTTGTTAGCTTATGTTCCCTTACTGTTTATGACCTAGTTCAGTTAAGCCAGTAAGGATTTTGAATCTGCTAATATAGAATACAGACTTTTTCTCCCTCCTTGCAAACCTTCAACCTTTCATTTGTAAGCGACACCACATCACCACTCTCTGGGTTGTTTTTTTTTTTCCACTATAAACAACTGTTTGGCAAACAGTTTAAGACATCTTCCACTGGGACATTAACTTAGCTATGTATAGCTATAGGTGCTAGCTTAAAACCCTCACATCTTTCTCCTCCCATCCCTCAAATAGAAAGAGGCAATACTTCACAGGTACTGAAATAATTCCTCATTCTGCCACCCATCATTGACACCAAAACCAGAAATGGTTAATACACAGATATGCATGGAAACTACAACCCCACTTTCTTTCCTTTTCTCCCCAAAGTATTCATTACTGTTCTCTGTCAGAGAAAGGCTACGGGGCTAGGCACACAACTGGTCTGACCAGTAGGGCTATTTCTAGCCTATTTTGTATTACAGAGCAAAACCAAATTAGGGTTTAACTGCGGACAGCATGAAATAATTCACATTACTGTACCTGCAAACCTGACACTTGGATGAACTGTAACTGACTGTTCCCCCTTCAGAAAAATGGCAAAGCAACGCTGGCCTTTTCTCTATTTTTAGACAGGGCCTCCTCCTCCACAAGAGGTACAGCCTCTATTCTCACAGCTAACGACAGCAGGGTTTTTCAAACAATTAAGCATGTAAAAGTGGCTTACTTTTTAATATAAAATCAGTGAGACTCCATTTTATGCAAAGTGGAATTCTAATAATTTAATCCTGTTATATACCTATTGCAAGACAACCTTCTTCTCTTCTGATCCACTAAAAAACACAAGCAGAAATTCATGATGAAGATAGTTCAGTGGCTCCTGAAAGCCTTCAGACGTATGCTGAATACCTGTGGTAAAGCATGCACTTCCCACACTGACATCTGCTAATCTAATCAGATAAAGATCTTACTAAACATGCAAGACACTGTTCTTCCTATCATTTTCAAACACGTAATTACAAATTATGGGACAGTCTTGAAAGAAAGTGTGATATTTTTTGTTGTCCTTACTTAGAATTGTTGTCCTTTCATCACACAACTTCTGTCACACTAGAGATCTGCTACTACGCATAGGGAAATGAGAGGCACTCACCACTCCGTACGAGTACGTGTCACATGTTTCAGACACTGGGAGACTTTGAATAACTTCTGGGGCCATCCATGGAAAAGTGCCCACTAATGACATGTGTGTTGTATGGGAGTGGAACCTTGAGGCACCAAAATCACAGATCTGGCAAAAATAAATAAAAAACCCACAGATATTAGAGTATCATTCATCAGGCCTCAAAAAATTGAGTCAAGCAGCAGCATCTCTCTACAAATAATTAAAGTGTTCATACCTTTAACACGCCATCAGCAGCTATAACAACTGAAAATGAAAAAACAACAGGTTACAAGAATGCTATTAAAAATAAACACAATACATTTTCACAGTGGAAGACTTTGCTTTTTATCAAGAAAAATGATCCTACAGTGAGCCAGCACCTGAACATGCACACATGCACGATTGTCCTGGTTTCTTTCAGAAGCTTTAGAGAACATCTGCTGAATACCTGCAAGCCTCTGAACAAATGCAAAACCTTTCAGGCCTTACTGAGTTCAAAGATAGCAACATGACTATAGCTAAAATGGAGATAACTCCATTCTCCCCAATATAGTTAGGCTTAACAAGAAGCACTCTGAAAGATTCATTAATAAAAGGAGAAAACTTACAGCTGAGGATCTAGACGTTTCTTGACTATTATCTCCCCACGTGCATTATTAAAATCTGTATCCCTCCTATCCCACTACTAGTAGTTAAAGTTTCAGTTAAAAGGCAATGTTCAGCAAATTTCATAAATGGTCGTCAGCTGCCAAGTACAGACTAAACAGTGCAGCTCCACACCTAAGCGTATTACTCAAAAGCATGAATATCTGTCAAATCTCACAACAGGCCACAAGATTTTCAGATAAGAAATAATAGGCCTTATCCGGTCTATTGTGTCTGGTGTCTGCCAGCCTTTCCGGGAACTCAACCTTTCCAATTCCAGGTACTCAACCTTTCAAAACAGAAAAAGGAAGTGAGGAGTCTCACCAGGCATGGGCAGGACAACCAGGGGATCAGGCCCAGCCAGCATGGGTTCATGAAAGGCAGGTCCTGCCTGACCAACCTGATCTCCTCCTATGACCAGGTGACCCGTCTGGTGGATGAACAAAAGCCTGAGGATGTTGTCTACCTGGACTTTAGTAAAGCCTTTGACACTGTCTCCCACAGCATTCTCCTAGAGAAGTTGGTGGCTCATGGCTTAGACAGGTGTACTCTTTGCTGGGTAAAAAAATGGCTGGATGGCCAAGCCCAGCGAGTTGTGGTGAACGGAGTTAAATCCAGTTGGCAGCTGGTCACAAGCGGTGTTCCCCAGGGCTCAGTGCTGGGGCCAGTTCTGTTTAATAGCTTTATCAATGATCTGGATGAGGGGATTGAGTGCACCCTCAGTGAGGCTGCAAATGACACCAAACTGGGCAGGAGTGTCGATCTGCTTGAGGGGAGGACAGCTCTGCAGAGGGATCTGGACAGGCTGGATTGATGGGCCAAGGTCAATTGCATGAGGTTTAACAAGGCCAAGTGCCAGGTCCTGCACTGGGGTCACAACAACCCCGTGCAACACTACAGGCTTGGGGATGAGTGGCTGGAAAGCTGCCCGGCAGAAAAGGACCTGGGGGTACTGGTTGACAGCCAACTGAATATGAGACAGCAGTGTGCCCAGGTGGCCAAGAAGGCCAACAGCATCCTGGCTTGTATCAGGAATAGTGTGGCCAGCAGGAGTAGGCAAATGACCATGCTTCTGTACTCAGCACTGGTGAGGCCACACCTCAAATACTGTGTTCAGTTTTGGGCCCCTCACTACAAGACGGACACTGAGGTGCTGGAGTGTGTTCAGAGAAGGGCAATGAAGCTGGCGAAGCTGGTCTGGAGCACAAGTGTTACGAGGAGTGGCTGAGGGGACTGGGGTTGTTCAGCCTGGAGAAAAGGAGGCTGAGGGGAGACCTTACTGCCTTCTACAACTACCTGACAGGATGCTGTGGCAAGCTGGGTATTGGTCTCTTCTCCCAATAAACAAGCAATAGGACAAGAGGAAATGGCCTCAAGTTGCGCCAGGGGAGGTTTAGGTTGGACATTAGGAAAAATTTCTTCACCGAAAGAGTTGTCAAGCACTGGAACAGGCTACCCAAGGAAGTGGTCGAGTCACCATCCCCAGGCATATTTAAAAGATGTGTAGATGTGATGCTTAGGGACATGGTTTAGTGGTGGACTTGGCAGTGCTAGGTTACTGGTTGGACCTGATGATATTAAAGGTCTTTTCCAACCTAAATGATTCTATGATTCTATTCTATGATTCTGTGAGTGCCCAGACAATGCCTGACAGCTGATAAGATGGGTACAATCATGGTCAGCAAGACACAAGTTGAAAGAGCCCTCTACAGTGCTCTAAATGACGCCAGGGACTGTAAAAGAGCTCAGACAGCCTCAGGATGGGGAGGAGGCAACAGGCTCTTCTATGCCTCAACAACTCCTAGTGCAGCTTGATGACAGCCAAGGCGTGTGTTAAATGCTGCACGTTCACAAAGCTCGCGTACAGATTTCAATGCTACATTAACGGGTAACAGTAAATGCAGAGTGTTTCAGTGTTTTGCTGCTTTACCATTCCTGGACTTCAGATCCCTGTGGATTACTTTAACTGGAGCTTCCATGTGTAAATAGTGCATTCCTACACAAAACAAGAGAACAATCTAGTTAGGCAGGCTGAGCATGGCCATCACCTATCAGCAGTCATGTTTTCTGGTTTCCACTAATTGTCCTCATTACGAGTTGGCATACCTGTATGCCTTACTGATATGCTGCAGGAGAAGCAAAGCTTCCCATAATCTACTTTCAATGAAAAGCACTAATCAAAGCTCATGTATCTCTCAGAGCATCTATACAGCAGGTATGTTAATGCTTTTTAATGTCATATTTAGTTATTTCCTCAAAGGTGTTGTCTATACAGAGAAGCCAAGATACTAATTTAACTGTTCATTCATTCATTTATACTAATTCTTGTATGGTCACAGAGAACACAACGACAAAACAGCTTGTTCTGCATTATTATATGAAGAATTCCAGTATGTTTGCTGAGAATAAGCCCTTAGCTTCTTTAAATGTCCCAATTCAAATCAAATGTAAGGATAATTATGCACTTTACCTCATAATTACTCTACATCAGCAAAATTATCCTCTTGGGACTTGGGGGCAAAACCAGAAGTAAAACTGGCTCATAGAAGCCATTTTCACTCTGGAAATCATTTGGATTCATAACAACCAAGGAACATATTCAAAAGCACAGTGAATGGGGTTCGCTTTTTTATTTTGGGGGGTTTTGTTTGTTTGTTTTACAGTTTAAGTAAGAAAGTATAGGAAGTCTTTCCTGACTTCACAGGGAAAGTATCACCAGCTGCACACTTCGCTGGCTGTGTAGGGTAGTAACGCATCACTCATCTTGCTTACCTTTAGCTATGTCAGTTGCCCAAGTCATGATATGATCCATATCCATCTCTTCGCTTTTGTTACTATTAATGTAATCAAACAGCGAGCCAGCAGAAGCATACTCTGTTAAAAAACAGCAACAAACTCACTCACATGACATTTTAAAACGTTGCACCTAAACTGAAAGATCTAATGGAAACTCTGCCAGTTCCAGAAAAGCAGTCAACCTCTGGCTTAATGACAAAGAATTTGGGTTTAGAAGCCATTATTAGTAGTAGTGTAGTAGGAGAGTGGTAGTTTGTTCTGATTAACCCAACACAGACATAATCTACTGCTAAGGGGGGGAAAAAAAAAAGTAAAATCATGTATCATGCATAACAACAGGCATTAAAATGAAAAGACATGAGAAAGGTCTGGCATCAAGAAAGCTCAGGCAAAGCAGTTCAAATTCCAGAATGGAAGGTTCTGGATGCTTCTTGTTCAGGATCAACAGACCTTTTTCTTAACTAC
Source organism: Egretta garzetta (assembly GCF_000687185.1). Lineage (NCBI taxonomy): Eukaryota > Metazoa > Chordata > Aves > Pelecaniformes > Ardeidae > Egretta > Egretta garzetta. The sequence goes on along the minus strand of NW_009260022.1, from coordinate 4,596,551 downwards.
AACTTAACTCAACTTTTCTTAACTCAACTACACCTACAGAAACCCACAGCAGGATTATATGGGTACAAACAAGGGCTTTTTTTGGCTGTTGATGTTTGCAAGTATGGCAGATGGAATCCAGTCTGACTGTCAGAGCTCACGAGGCTGAAAGCTGGAATAACAAGCTAGTTACACCTACACACATTTAGGTGTGAAACTGGAGACAACTGAAACCTCCGCAGCACCACTTTTATATAACTTTAAATTCTTACATATTTAAGCAGTGAATATGCCACTCCTAATCAGAAGAGCAGTTAACGGATGAGTTTGGTGATATCAGATCCTTCTTACTGTTTCCAAAGACAGAGGATATTCCCCACTGGTGAGCAGTACTGCATATAAATGATGCCCCATAATGAAGGATAATTACTTTATTTTTTTAAAAGTAAAACCAGATGTTAAATATATATGTTCTGTTATGAAGAAAGGGTTTACAAGTAGAAAGGGAAATTAAAATTTTCTTTTCCTATCTCCCCATGGAGGAACAGAGTAGTAGATCTCATCATTTGTTCATGAAAAAATGGAAGGAAGAAACTAGAGGTCTAACCCTGAGGTAAGCAGGCCCAGATTCCATGTGCTGCAGGTCATGTTCAGCAGTTTAAAGGCTGCAGCTCTTCTGCTTAGTATTTATTAAATAAACTTTATGCTTATTTAGCATTATTCACGTTTCACTGAAAACACAACAGGAGGTTTGTGAGTCGAAGCAACTCATACATTTTCTTCTACCTGGTTGCCAAGTCAGAGTGGGCACATGCCACCTGGTGCAGCCCAAGTAGCACAAAGACCAGAGGGATGCAAGGAGCAACTTCAACCCTTTCATCCCTCTCTCCCAAGGCTATTCAGAGTGCTCCTCAGACAGCCTGGAAAAATTAAAACCTACTTACAAGACTCCCAAAATCTGTATACCTAAGGTGGTATACAACTGAAATGCTTAATTTCAGCCATTTCAAAGCAGTCACAAAATCATTCCTACTGAGACTACATAAAATATATCTCAGTAGCTCTTAATAACGATATTAATCAATGAATAACACACGATAGGCTAAATGCCTAAAAAGTAAACATTGCTCCTTGTCAAGGAAATCAAAACCACCAGTGGATTGCTGTGTGGGGAAGTAAACTCTGCAGCCTAGAATGTGGTAGGCCATGTGAGAAGATAACAGCACTAAATGAAAGGAAAGAAAGAGAAAATAGGAAGTCCCTTGAAAGTAAACACTCAAGTGGCAAGTTCGTTTTGGATGATTACTGCAGGACCTCCCACTGCAAGGAGCCTCTGCAGGAGACAGAAGTGTCGCTTCTGGTGTCACCGAAAGAGGAGTAAGCTGCTGACCTGCACATTTCCTCAATTAAAACATAAGCTTTTTTTACCCATGATGTCATCATCGGCCTTATATATGGATTCTTCAGGAATAGGTTGGCTGCACGCTTTGCATGCCTTTACAATGCATAATTTGATCCACCAGGGTCAGGGACAAGTTGGCTCCCCGAGCCCTTTGCCACTCTGCGTGAACAGAGACAAGCAAGCTTCAATCAACAAAGCTCCATCATTTCATATTTCTTCTACACGTTTTTGTGCCACAGGTTTTTACTAGAAGCTTACGGATTTAGAAATCATATTGAGAGGATAATTTTCTGTCAATAATGGAAAAGAGGTATTTGCTTTAGAAAGAGAAGCATTTCTGAATGCCTGATTGCTCCCCCACCCCCCCGTGATGGGCTGTGGGATACACCATATGTGTCTGTGCAGATGGGGGGCACAAGCTCCAAGAACCTTTTGTGGGGAGGCAGCTATGGTCAAAAACCAGATCTGAAAGCTAGGCATCGAGACTGCTGTTGACAGAGACAGACACAGTGACATCTACAACGATGCAATCCACCTTAGCAGCTCGCCAGGTGAGATGATCAGTTGTAACACTGACGTACATCCCAGCAGGGAAACGTGTTTTGACTGTAGATGTAGCCTTCCTCAGAGAACTCTTCAACAATCCCACATAAGACATCACACACAGCTAATGCTCGGTACGTGCCAATGCTTGGCTGAAAGCCCTCATCTCCATCACTCTGCAGAATCATTAGGTTCTCAGGATTTCTTCTTGTTTGGGCTCTTCCCTCACAAGAAACGGATCTCTGACTAAACACAGGATTAAGTCTGCGACACTAAAGGCCATCCAGAAGATCACAGAGTGAAAATCTCTCTAAAAGATGTTTCAAGTACAATTATCATTTCTTTTCTCGGTAGCCATTCTTCCATTTGAAAATGGTATGGGGACATAGAGGCTTGCTTCCCTTCTAACCCAAGGGACTCCAGTCTCCTTGGAAGTTGCAGGGAGAACCAATGCAGTTTGTTAAAAAAACCCTTTATCTTTAGCCAGACCAGAATCAGAGCTCCCCAAGTAATAAAGTTGTTGGACTACACAGAATAGTCTCTTTCTCACAGGTGGTTAAAGAGTCCCCATTCCCAATGACATAATGAACTACTTTAGCTGCTGTCTGTCCTGTGACCAGCAAACATGTCAGATGTCCTTCTCTGAACACTGACCTTTTGTGAGACCAGATTGAGGACTTTCTGATCCAGGCATCATCCTGGGTTGTTGATTACACATTTCCTTTGTCACTCTGCTTGAGCGTTTACACTTACTATACTTACGTTATAAATTACAGTAAAATTACAATACTTGATTTATTACCTTTCTATTATTTTTATCGCTTCAAGAAGGTATTCAAGTTCCTGTGTATATGCTATCACAAGCGCATCATCTGAATAGTGCAGACTGTGGTGACCTACGTGCACCTCCGGAGTACTGGTTGCAACACTGTGACCTCCAGTAGGCTGACACTCCTGTAAGTAAAGCTCCCCATGCTCTGAACAGTGCTGCATCTCAGATGTGCTCCCACCGGAATACACTGCCATCTACTGTAATAATTGGACGTCTAAGAGACAGGTAGAAATAGCTGAATTTTCGCAGGTTCTGTCCACCATCTGAGAACCAACAAAAACCTGAATGGCAGTGTTTCAAACTGGTATTAGACTGTGCCACATGCAAAAATTACTCTTCACATCAAACTCTTTGAAGTTATTCAGACATGCCAAAACAGGCCTCCTAATCCACACTTTCACGGTTTTTAGCTCTCCAAACATTTGTTTCAGCAGATTGGAGATTTCTTTGCTTTGGGTTTATTTTCTACTGCTATCTTGCCTAGCTTCTCCCATACCGGAAAGGGAGAAATCACATTATCTGTAAAGTAATTTTATATCTGGACCAACTCCCAAGATAAGGGAAGGAAGCTTAGAGTGGTGATAGAAAAACCAATCTCTACATAATTCTAGGAATGTCAGAATGAATTAAACCCAGTTTCCAGTGAACAAAGGGAGTTGTCTTATGGTGTCTAATAAACCCTTGACTCTATTTCAAGCTCTTCCCACGGCTGGGAAGTTCCCAATGCAGATTCTCCTATTTTCCATACAGGCAGAATTCACAGTGCAGCTTTGCTCTGAGCAGATTCTCAGCCTTCCCTTTTCACAGAACTTGCCAGAACTTCGTATCATGAAAACCTCTACTTCTGTCACACGTCAGTGAAAATGGAAAAGCAATTCACAGAACAGGGTAAGAGAACACAGTGAAAGCTTCTATTTAAAGGAGTGCTGACTTTGTGCATTAAGAACGCCCCAGGCTCCAGCTGCCTCTGTGCTGCTACCAGCCACACTCCCAGCCTGGTTCCCACCTCCAGCACTCCCATTTACATTGAGGCAGGCGGTGCTGAGCACTCAAAGAAGGCCAGAACAACCAGCAAAACACTGAAATTGGGTAAAGCTAATCAGGACAAAGGTCAGACAAAAATCCTTACCTGTAACTATGCCATAATTTGGAGGTTCAATGACAGCTCCATAGAACTGAATGATGTTTTTGTGACTGAGCACACTGAGTATTTCTGCCTGTTGAAAACAAACACACAAACAAGTTAGACAAGCAAGAATGAACCTGCTTTAGCAGGAGGTTTCCTTCCAAGGTTCCCTTCCAACCCTTGCCATTCTGTGATTCTGTGTGATTCTGTGACTTACTGTGATAGTTCATTTTATACCCAAGTGGGTACACACCCGTATATATATAAACACACACGCACATACCTAGGAAAGACTGTTCACAAATGCTTGGCATTTGAAAACCTCATGAGAGAGCTTGGCAGATGAAAGCTTCGTATGTTTGGGAAAAAAAAAATTAAAAATTTCAGACTATTCTTTCATGGCCAAGGCACAGATGTAGAAGTTAAGCCTTTGGAAAAACTGAAGGCCTTGGAAAACTTTATTCAAAGAAAGATCTGGGATTTTTGGCAGAGTTGCAAGCAGTCCTATCCAGAATTTGTGTTTATGAACAAAGTACTATGAGTTCAGCAAGTCCAGAGCTTCAGGCTGTTAGAGCATACCGTGCACACACAGCTCCATCCAATGTTTACTGGAAACGTGGAGTTTCCAGGCATGCGCTGTAGACTCTGATTGCATACGCACAGCAAGCACGCTTGAGATTGCCGAACAGCCAGCAGTGCAGCTGAAACTGCTCCTCGGAGCAGGATGCAGATGTTTGGAAATTCTGGATAAATATATAAAACCTTCAAATTCCACTTGAACAATGCTTCTAGGGTTGAGAAAGAGACTGCAAGAAAATGAGAACGTATCCACAGAAATTAAGACATACAGGCCCTGCAGTTTTTGAGAAAAAAAGGTCTCAACAGTTTCACCTCAGTAGTGTATTAAAATAGATAGTCAAGATATTTTAGACATATGTTTTTGCACAAATACATATATTATGCAAATATAGATATATACTATTATATATTTTTCTCTACAGCAATGCATGACTTTAAGACTTTGAGATTATGTGAACTCTACACCAGCCAAGAGCATCTAACAAGAAAAAAAATCACAATAAATTCCTCTGAACTTATCAAAAGTATCTGATCTGACAGATCCCTTCTCAGATCCCTTGATGGGCTGTAGAAGCGTTGTTGTTTACCCGTGGGTGAGTCTTCCCATGTTTGCTTACATAGTTGCCAATTAAATTATTTTGTGGCCTTGTAGATTCACTGAAAACAGGAAGGCTATAGCAGCTCTGATGCAGAAAACCATGGTACATCAGCTAGTGCTACTGTAATAAATGTATAGACATAGCAAAATGGTATTTTTTTTGGCCTATGTTTTATAGCTGGTACCATGATACATGTGCGTAACTGCATGATAAAGGCATCAGATGGCTCAATTCTTTGCTATTGTTTTTGTTTAAAGCCTTTCCTGAGTAACATCAGCACAGTTTTGAATTAAGACCTTTATCTTTAGCTAAGGCACCAACATTTACACATATTAAATCTTTAACTATAGCTTAACTTAACTTTAACTTGGGTTGCACTAGTTCTTCATGCTTGCTTAGCCTGCTCAGCAAAGGAAACAGTGTCACTGTGACGTGAGTAATCTTTTTTCACAATACCAGAAAAGTAATTTTTTAAATGTATGCTATTTTCAGCAAATCATACTGCAGACTGACTCACCTACAAATGTGGGAAGACTCACCTGCAGGTAAACAGTAACACTCCTACAGCCAGTCAAGGGATCCAAGAAGGGATCTGTCAGACCAGCAAGGGATCTTTCGGCAGAAGGAGCTCTGCCCTCCAGCTGCAGCCCCGCCAGCCTCCCAAAGCAGGGGACTCCAGCCGCAGCAGCACTGCCCGCTTCACAAGCTGCACCTCCAACCTCCTCCAGTAGCCTGGAGGATGCAGACAACAGCCTAGCCACACACAAACCTCCATCTCCATGGGCTAGCAAACGCAAGACCCCTATACTTCAAAAACTTTTGTATTACGTTTTTATCTTCTTTAGGAAATATTACATTGGGGAACGTCCTCTAATTCCTACCAACATTACTGCCAGATAACCAGGAGACCTAATACTCCCTGACTGCCTACCTGAATGTTGTTAGAAATGAGACAGGAATATCAGGCCACAAACAACATTAGACAAATGATCTAGACCATCTTTTCTTGAACACCTTGGTCAAGAGGAGTGGAATAAAGCTATCTTCTTGTACAGTACTTAAAAATCCATGTCTTCACTGTTCACACCACTGGCTAGTGTTTACAATACATATACCTCAACAGGTCATTAGAATTAAATTGACTGGTCTCACACTTAACTTTCCCATGGCATAAATGGATTTAGGTCCTGGCTACAGAAATAGTACTAGATGAATCTCATTAGAGAATGATTAAAAACACCACATAACGAACACACCCCAGTGTCACAGCTTCCCATTCCACTGCACCAATGTGCAGAACCCAGTGACCACCCTCCATCTCAGCCAAGATACTGCTGGATCCAGTAAAAGCCCACCAGAGTCACTGGACAACAGGAGGGGGCTGTGGTGCAGCCGCACCGCCAGCAAAACCCGAACCGAGCAATCACCCAGTGCTCCCATGAAACGGAGAACAAGCAAGATAGGAGCATCGGGCCAAGAGGACAAGTTCTTCGCTGCCGCAGGCATGCTGACATGAAGTGTTTTTATTATTTGGAAATTAAAAAATAATTATTTTCTAATATTATCTTATTTACAGTATTTTACACACTAAGACCACATTCCAGGAGCATGAAGAAATGCTCTGCTGATGGTGCTAATGCCATCATCTTCACATTGATGTTCATACTCTAAACTGGGATTTAATAGACACCAAAGCAAGCTTCCGTCTAAGAACAAGAAAAGGTACTTACTGATTGCCCACAGATACCCCAAGTTAAAAATGGAGGGAAAAAAATGCCAACTCTTTCTAAGGACCATTACTTCTGAAAGAAATCCCTTCTAAACACTTTTAATCACTCTGCTGTTGTTAGCGCTAGCAATTCTAGACTATTCCTTTCATGTTTTGCTCTTTTCAGTTGCTGTACATCAGCTGTGAACTCTATTAGCCAATTTAAAGACACTTATTCCTTACAGTGAGAATCAGATACAAGTCAATCCACATTTTTGAAGCTTTTGTACTTTTTTTGACAAGAAGGTGCCATATTTCAATGAAAGGCTGACTTTCAGATAGCAAATTACAAAGTGGTGGTTAAAGACCAGTATTTCAAAGGTCTCTTAGGCACTTATAAGAATATTCAGAATTACCTTGAAGCATCAAACTCATACTTAAATGCAGAATGCCTAAATGCTTGGAAGAAAATCCTGCCATGCATCTGTCTGCCTAAAGGCCACTGAAGAAGCCAGCCCTCGCTGGCTTGGGCATGACACACTTCCCTCCGTAAAGCTGCGATCTATCTTATGCAACTTAAATGAGCATCAATTTCCTTCCTAAAGCCATGGTGATGACAAGTAACAAGTCTTCAGTTATTTCATTACTTACTTTTTTGTAAATTTTTTTTTTTTTTTTTTTTAATGTTGGATCAAGGAAGAACTCGAAGGAGCTCAGCTGAAGGAAGGGCACAACCCAAACACGTAAATACAAACTCCTTGGACATGTAAATGGAAACATTCAAGACCAGGTTGGACGGGGCTCTGAGCAGCCTGATCTAGTTAGCGGTGTCCCTGCTCCTGCAGGGGGGTTGGACTAGATGACCTCTAGGGGTCCCTTCCAACCCAAAACATTCTATGATTCTATGATTCTATAACATAGAGACACAGTCAGACACGCAAGGTGACTGCAGTGGAGCTCAATATTATGCTTAGTCCCATGATAAGCTTAGTCACAGCCTGGTACTGATCATCAAACCACGCTAAAACCATTCACCCTGTACTTATACCACAGGTATGGGTGAAATTATGTTTGCTGAAAGGAATTACAGACTAGATGCCATTTCTTGAAGGCAAAGGGATTCAGAAGTCTAAACAAATCTAATTCACTGTTTACATAATTCTACTATTATAATGAAATCCAAGTTCTGAGCAAATTATACTAAAAACATTTTAATTTAATTCTCACTTACTGGTTCCTGTAGCGTTACTGTAAATCAAATCCAATTCATACGACAGCTACAGTATAAGACTTAGGAACTCAGGTAATCCCTCAGTGTACAAACTAGTTGTGTCCTATGAACCATGGTCTAGATCACTTGCTTAACGGCCAATTTATTTTTATGCCTGTTTATCTCTTCTTATTGACATATGTGAAAACATCAATTCCATCATCTATGACTGACATCACCCGGCAGCTGCCTCTAGACCTGCTAGTACTGCTCTTAACCTTCCAGTACAAACAACTAGGCATGAATACTCATATCCTCAGTATTTTCAGCAGGTAAAACCAGGGTCCTCCTCTAGGCCTTGTCTATGTTCAGCAATTGCTGAACAGAAACCACCAAGATAGATTTTGAGCGTGGTCAGCAGCAGCTGAAGGGACAAAGCAAGCAACCTGGGCAGCGTGGTCTCGTTACAAGCCGCGCAAGCCTCGGCTCACTGGGGTGACACAAGCCCTACCTTGCTTTTGCTCTGCCCAGTGCCAGCGAGTGCCGCAAAAGCAGCAACACAGCTCAGCTTTGATGAGATCTGCAAGGTCGGCACTGACTGCAGATGTGGGCAGCGGCCACCTGATGCTGAGCCGGCATTACTCAGGAATGCAGACAAGGACCGATTGTCGGATCTTTAATTGCAGCCGCAAAGGGAGTAAGGATGTGGACGGAGGCACTTTGCATACAGCTGTGTTGTTGCCTGCCAGCTACTCATACCAGCCACAGCTGCTCTTCTTAGAGCTCCCTATCCCAAGGCAGCTAAAGTTAGCAAAAACCAAACGACTCAGCGTATTTTAGTTACTCCGGTCCTCCTTGGAAATACATTAGAAAGTTGTTACACTCACACTTGCAGTCAGGAGAAGTGATCCAGGGTTTGGGCTAGCAGGCTATTCCAGCAGCACAGCTGGATCTGAAGAAGAACACCTGCCCACAGAGTTTTTTCAGTATCAAAAGACTTTTTTGCTTGGGTGCTGGCAAACTGGGCCCACAGCAACTTAATCACCATTTCTTCCAGGTCCCTTTGGAGCTGCTGGCTGGAAAGGACAAAGTACGGCCATCCTTCCACCCTGGTCTGAGCACGCTGGTTTAGGATTAACACAGGAAACGGCTGCAGCCCCTTGTGAGACCCTCGGGTCAGCTGGCAGCCAACCAACCCTCCTGTTAATAAATCAGTTAATTGCACTGCAAAGAGGCACCTTCACTCCATGCAAAATTACAGGGTCAGACATGGTTAGCTACTTAGGGAATCTGATAGATACAACTTCCTTAGCTGCCTTCTAATATTTATCATTAAATTGTGCAGTAGTTTGGTTATTTACTTTTTCAAAGAAATGTTCGCCACGTTTATTAAGGAGACATTTAGACGCACTTAAGGCAGCTTTGAAAAGATATTTTTTCCTAAGTCTTGTAGCATTTTAAAGGCTTTGACCTTTGTCATGTTCTTGGGAGAGTTGCAACTTAGCAACTCTCAGGGGGGTTTACAGTCTAACAAAAGGGCAGCTGGAAGAGGCCAGCTGATGTTTTATTAAAATCGTTCTATTTACTGACAACCACATACAAAAAAGATACAGAATGCTAACACAAATCAATCCCAACCCTTTATCTCCAGATTCCCACTCAAAAATACATTCAGTCTGTGCCTATTTCCAGTGCCTCAGGAATGCTCTCCCATGAATTCACTCGTGTCTAATAAGGGATGATGGCTCTTACAATGCACTAGTTTTGTTAGGTAAATGAGCCCAAAACATCATTTTACAGACACAATACCTAGACAATCAGCATCTAAAGCTAGAGTTCGGCTACAAAACACTAGTAAAATATGCATCTTAGAATCCTACAGGCTTATGATTTTTTTTTATTGTAATGCTGATGAATCATTAAGCCCCCCACCCAAACCGGCATACTTTTTCACAAGATATTTATGTTTTACATGCTTTAACATAAATACCATACAGCCTCACAATGATTCTTTTTAAATCACGTTAAGGCTGCGATAGAAGCCAGAAATTACCCACAGCAGATAATTTTTACTACTTCATTGTTTCTGTCCTTTCAAAAGTTAAACTGAATACAATTCTTAATGAGCAGGATATAGAAACAGTTTACGTAATTTCGCTCTTTCTAGATTATTATCATGCCATAGTCTTAAGACAGCTAGTGTTCTATCATAACTAACAAATGTTCCTCTCAATATGCAACAAAGGCACAAGTAAAGAATTCTAGAAATATAAAACTACTAAGAAGAATTTTACAGCAGGGATGTTATGCAATTATTACAGTTTTTAACATTAAGAAGAAAATCAAGCAGGTAGAAAATAAAAATTTAGGACTTTGCCTACTGTTTTATCTGTTCTTATATTTTTTTCTTTGCAAAAATTTATATTAAGGTTTTGTGCTTTGGGGTCTCCAAGAAGAAAGCTATTAATAAGAAAGGCACACTGATTATCCAGTTCAGAGAATGTTTGTTAAACCTATTAAACTGTCTTTGATATTAACAAAGCAAGAGGAAAACCACATGAGCATGGCAAAGCCAAAGAATCCTCAGTGAGACTTTTTAACTGCAAATAAGGAGAGTTACCACATGCTTTGATGAGTGCTGTGGGCACCCTCCCAGCCCGAACGCATTACCACCCCCTTCAAAAGGCAGTCCTAGTTCTTAAAAACTATGGTTGTGTATCACTTAAAGCCCAGTGAGTTTGGGGTTCTTTTTTAGTATGCATTTAGAGGATCACTTATCCTAAATAAAAGCTATTTTCTATAGCCCATTAACAGTTAAAACTCTGTCAGCTGTTACGTCTTAGAAGACAGCCATATATTCGGTGTTACAGAGATACCATTTCACAAACCCCACAGAAAATAAGGGTTAAGTTACATTCTCAGATTTATGCCACCAGCACTTCTGTAAACAACAGAATTAAATTCTAGTACGTACATCTACAGTGACATACAAAACATGTATTTAAAAGCATTTTGATTGAGCAAATGTCTCAAAGCATCAAATTTGCATCCAAAATTATGTCCTACACTGCTACAAGTCCCAGACATTAAATGAAACTAATAAATCCTTATTGCTATATAATCATCTTATCGTTATTTTAAATCAATTGTTCTATATATCACCCCACGATTCTCATTTCTGGAAATACTGTGGTAGAAACACACACTTTAACTACCTTGTATTGACTTTTACGTTGCAATCTTTAAGGGAAAAAAAAAAAGCACATTACCAAGATACCTCAATTCTGTTAAACTGTCATAATGTACCAGGCTGAAGGAATATGGGCATAAATTTATTATGTGCTGTTACAGGTTCACCCAATTTTATGTCGTTTACTTTAAAATATTTCATTTGCACCATGCAGTACCAAATGTGTATGAGCATTTTTGGAGGTAAGGAACACCATAGGACATGTTAGTAGTAACATATATTGGATATTGACCATTTGAAAAGAGAACTGAGTTTTATAATCTCCTATAACTTTTTATAGCAACATTTGTACATAACTTAGAAGTTTTAAGGATAAGTCGAAGGTTGTGGGATTAGGAGTGCTATCTAGTGAATTCAGAACATCCCTGCCAACACACTGCAAAGGCTTGCTCAGCTCATGGAAAGCAGGTTGGTTCCTCCAAAAATCACAGAGAGCTCTGTCCTTGCGATGTGGTGGCAGACCTCCTGTCTTATGCAGAAGGGAGTTAGAACAAGCTAACTGGCTCGATCCTGCCACCGACGTCCATCAGCCAAGTACAATAACCACATGGAGCCCACCCAGCAGTCTTTGCAGGATCATGGTGTTGGCCTTCCTCATGATGCGGGTGAAAAACTTGCTATCAATGACAGAAGAGGCCGTTAACAGAAGCTGCAGCATTTAGGAGAAAACTAAGCAATGGCACTTTTTGCAGAAAATCCTTACAGAAAGTTTAATAAGCTTGAAAACGACATTTCAAGTTACAACTACACTGCCATTTACCAAAAAAAAAAAAAAAGGCACAAATATAATGGACAAATAACTCATTTTCACACAGATTTCAACTAGAAATCCACAATGTCCAAGCATATTCCACAGAAGTGTGACATTTTGCAGCATACAGCTTAAGATTGTATCAGCATTTAATACTGAGGCACCTGATAAAAGGAGATATGCCAAGAACAAGAGTAGTAGTTTGGATTTCACTAGTGTTATTCACAGTTAGTAAACCCCTTCAAAACATGCATAAACTATGTATTTGTAACAGTGTAAGAGTTTAGAAATGAGCAATGTCCTGCAATATTATAAATATTTCATTCAGGCAGATTTAGAGTAAGAAGCTGCCTCCAGCTGCAAAGCAATACCAGCAACTGAACAGAAACAATAGATGAGTGGACTAAACAGCAGGTTTGAAATACCTGAGCTCCCATAGAGCAGTTTATTTTCAGCAATCATCATTTCTCTTCTCCATGTCGGGAAATTTTCCCATTTACTCGCAATCATTTTGAACACAAACCTGCTTTGACTATGGAGTACAGCAGCAAACCCCTCGACATCTCTCAAATACAAGGGAGTAACAAAATGTGAAACTTTCTGACTCCCTGCTCACTCCACAGGTGAGCAGGTATCATGGCTAATAGGCAACACTTGAATCTTTCCAGACCCAACAAATGGAAAAAAAATCCAAGGAAATTATTTCCAAGATCAAAGTCACTATAAGTCTCATGAGCGCCTTGTTGGAAAGACATTCTGGTACAACAGTGATGGGCAAAACCCCCAATCCCCTCTCAAGGAGTCTCTTGCAGTGCTTAGGAGCAACAGGAGAGAAGAGAACGTCAAAGCAATGGTATCTGGAGAAAGGCCATGTCCATACATATCCAGCTAGAGCAGTAATTTTTCTGAAGTCTGCAGAGCATTAGTAAAGAATCTGGATGGGATAACTTAGAAGAACAAGTCTAACCTCTTTATACAGTGGTTTTTGCTGAACAGTTAGCACAGACTCCAACAGAGATTGCAGCAGCTATACTCATGGATCCTGACCCACTCCTCTAAAGCAGCTGTGACCTTTCCACTGAAGTATTCTCAAACTTGATCATGAAAACTGTATTTCAACCAAGGAAAAAAATCTTCATGTTCTGGATGAGCACTCACTTTAAGCCTGTCTTAGAGTAGATAAATTCAACCTACTGTAGCTAATGAGAGGGACAGCACTTGATGGAGATCCCTCTTACTGGAATCCCAGTGATTGTTATAATTCCAGAAAACATTCCTCAACCAGACAGCCTGAGCCCACCCTCACAAAAACAGCACATCACAAGATGCGATGCCTCCCTGTTACATGTTCACAGCGACTGCTGGGTAACCATGTGCGGTTTGGCTTTCCACATAGGCTGTCAGAGCTCTGTAGAAGGCTCTCCCCAGTTATCCCTCAAAAATGACCTGCCCCTGCAGAAAAGCAAAGAATCACTCCCTACCACCTACTTTAAAAAGGCACATAACTTTCAGCATAGAAATTCTGGCTGTGACCAGCTGGCATAAAAGAAAGGAGAGAAAGCAGTTGCCAGCTACAGACATTCTTCTGCTGAAGCACCTGGAATCCTCCACAGAAGGGAAGCATCTTTCATGCCACATTTACCTATGCCATAGCACAAGCACGCAAAATCAGGGGTTTTCAAGAAAATGAGTTGTCACCATAATCTGAATCTCTGACTGCTGTGCATTATCTGAACGCATTAACTGAGTGAATGGTTTTACGTGCAACTGTCCAAATATTCCACCATGAATCACGGTGAAGTCTTCACCATGAATCTGCTGCCAGTTTTGGTTTTACCATGTATTAGCTACAGATCACCTTCCTTCCTGAATCCAGAGCAGCAAGCTGTCTCTGCGATGTACCGAGTCTTCTTTCTTTTTACCGTGACTTAAGCAGTAAGCATCCTTCCTCAGGTTACAGCCAGATCTCCCTCTCACCTTGCTGAGACCAGCAAGAACATAAGCAAGAACAGTCTCTGGGAACACAGGACTCCAACTCCACCAAAATCTGACTTTTACCTTCTCCAACTACGTATGACTGCCCTTCAGCCAGGACCATGCCATCAAGCAATAGCCAGAACAACAGACTTTGCGGCAGCTCTCTGGCTCTATCCACACTACCACCTAGATCGCTATGGATCAGAGTATCTATTCCCAACAAAATTAAAGTTTCAGGACATAAATTCCTTACTTGCTTCTCTGAAAAGTTACTCTTCTTTGTCTATGACTGAAAACTGCATTTTACTTAGAAACTAGGCTCAAATGCTACCCCTACTGGGTAGCGATGGTCAAAAAATGAAACTAGACAAAACTCCTGAAATGTCAAGCTTTTAACCTTCAGGCAAAGTAGATCCACTGTTTATATTTTTTCTTGGGCTTCTTCATGGTAGCTCAATCTTTTTCCATTGAAATGAAAAAATTTCAAACAAAACAATGCCTAAGACAAAAACCTTAGAGGAAAAATTAAATAAAATAGTAATATTTAGAAATTGGGTTTAGTGTCATAAAAACACATTTATTAGTATTACTGTACTATATATTTCTGACACGTAACTTCAGCTTTTTCCCTACTTCTCTTTGATTAATTTCTTGTACACAGAACTCCTTATCTTATATAGACTTCTTTACAGCTATCTGCTTACATAGATATATAACTATTTCATTTCTAATCCCTGCTAAAAAAGAATTGTTTTCAGAAAGAAAACCTTTTTATTTTTCCAAATTATGTTGACATCACATGTATATAAGAATACAAGTGGTCAGCCTCAAAATAAGTTGTTTAAAAAGGCAGTAGCTTGAATACCAGTACCTCTGAACTCTGTAGAAAGCGGAAACATGGAAGAACCTATCTAGAAGAGTGATAGAGACTAATTACAGTGACCTGGTATCCTATGAAGGAAGTGGCTTTGAGTTTCATGAACAGCAGACTTAGAAGAAGCAGAGAACTCCCACAGTTTTTGTACCACCACAGGATACCAAAGTAAGCCAAAAGTCTGACTTTCTCATTCCTCTTCTCCCACCAAACAGCAACATGCTGAGCCAGTTCCTTCCCCAAAGTTACGACAGAACAACCAGAGGTACTGTAACCTCTACCCATGTCTGTGCTGCAACCTTGGCTCTGCGGTTCAAACCCACCAGAAAGAGCAAAACTGAATAATGAGCCAAACTGAGAATACAAAGCCTGAGACCTGCTCCGAGTCCTTTGTGATGGTTTGGTGGAATAGAGCACATGCGAGGCAAGATCATTTCCTCTAAGGAGAGTTGGAAATGTGGAGAAATCACAGCATCGCACATGCCATTAATTCTCAGTCTCTAATACAAAACATTTCTGAGAACTGCTCTAACTCACACACAAGAACAGATCAAAATTTCTAAAAGAATACAGGAGTAGGAAAAAGCGGTAAATAGAAGACAGTTGAACGCAAAAATAACAGTACTGCAATAATACTCTGCAATGTAACCACAGTATATTTTAGGGTAAACATGTAAAGGGAAAGAACATCTTGCAACCACATTCAGCTGTGGCATTTCTCCATTTGTGAGTTTCTACTTCCACACCAGTAATTTGCAGCTTTGGACTTCATTTGAATTTTCTCTTTCATCATTTTATTAGAAAAATTCCAGACATATCAGAAATAAATGAGAGCAATAGCATACACATACCCTAACGGGGGATTAAGAATGTTTAAACGGCCAGTTAGAAAATGGAGATCATCTGTTTTGTGATTACAAAACAATTGACTTGCACTTCTTCCCCCGTCGCCCTGCACTGTGCTTCCCGAGGACCTGCAATAAATGAAACGGCAAAGAGGAAGCAGGAACGCTGCACTACATGAGCCCACAGGAACTTCAGGACCGGGGTCATGGTGTGCAGCCTACCAACAAAACCTCTTTCCTACAGGCTGTACCTGAAAAGCCAAAGAAGAGACAACGTGCTGCAGCTAATGACGACTCCAGTCTGAATCTGAGCACAGCAAAAAGAATTGGCATTTCTCTTCTACTCTAGCAATGCCCACGGTCCTGGTGTGATTACTAACTGATTGATTTCTGCTCTGAGTACAAGGATTAGATTAGCAAAGTTCATTACCGCAAACTGAGCTCATAAACTGGATCCAAGGCCCAGGAGCTCCGTGCCGTTTCGGTGGCACAGAGGACATTCCAACCTGCAACAACTCCTTTGGTGTGGAAGAATAACAGCACTGTATATACTACAGCTTCGCATTTTCCAATGCCAGAGGTATTAAAAAAACTCATCTGATGGCTATTCTGATTTATATACAGGGAGAAATCAACTCCCATCAAGGATCAGACACGAGCAAATGTATTTTCCATGCCACCTTTGGGTCCAGCAAAGTTGGGATGACTTCCAAGCATTTTCCTTCATCCAAGCAAAATCGTCCTCTAGCAACACTGACCACAAAGCTTCCGCTGCCTGATACACACCGCTCCAGAGGGCACAGCCCGGGCTCTTTCCCACCCTGTCAGTGCTGCATGGCTGCATGACATTTCCCCTCCCTTTCCATGTGTGCTGCTACAGTGCTGTGCACTTTTACTTGCAACACCACTGGCCTGCTGAGGATGTTCGCTTCTAGGAGACAATTCCCTGATTCCAGGGAAAGTCCTTCCTTCTGCCTTTAAAAAAAAAAAAGAAATGGAGCTTAGGAAGGCTATGTCTTATAAGAAAGATGCAATATTGGCAGGTAAAAAGCACCCAGAGAAACATTTCTTCTTCTCTTCGAGTGGAGTTAGCGATATCTTATTATTAGTATTCAGGATGCTATAAAGAGGGTTTGGCTGACCCTATATATCCAGAAGGCAGTCATAACCCTTCTGCCTTTTTTCCTTCTTGAGTTTGAATCACTTCAGTTTGGAGGGCTTCGAGATTTCTCCTCCAGGCCAATTTCATCAATTATCTCTGTCTTTATCAAATCTGGACATAATTACTGTAGTTGGTTCTGAGTGGAGAATATGGCCATTTGGAGATTACTGTTGTGCAGAGCAAGTGTGATGGTCTTGCATATTATTGCAAATCTTGCAATTATTATTTATTCATATTTCAACAATTAATTATTCCATACTGTATCCTCAGGGACAGCACTTGTTGTTAGTTTCAAAGACAGTTTGGAAAGGAAGAATCATTTTTAGTTTTAGCTAGGTAAAGATTAGATATCTATCTTTAGCACATTCAGGACAGACAATTTTGTGATGAATGCTCACAACTCTTGCTAAAAATCTAACTACATTTTTAGCTAGTAAGCTCTTTGAGAAATAAAGACATTTCCTACAGAGCAAAAATTAAATTATGCTCTACTTTAGCAAAATTTGGAGAAACCTGAGCATTTCAGTTGGGTCAACAATGCATCTAACTTTAGGTGCTTACATTCGAAAATGGACTTGATATTGCTTCAATTTCTCCATTGCTTGCTCCCATTACTCCCCAACCACCAAAAAAGCAAACCTCTTTTTTTTTTGAAAAGGAAATCTTGAAGAACTTTAGAAGTGTCCTGCATTTTTTCATGTCCTCACCATTTAGTTTAGACTAACGTATATACCTTTACTATTGCGTATATACAAAAGGAAATCACAAGGTGTAATAGCCTTCTGAAAATACTGGTTTTTTGTTCAAAGTCTCTACTGAATTCAGAGTTTTGATGGGTTGAAGTAAATGGTGGTGCTAGAATAATAGTGAAGTTGTAGAATTCAGATCCCAATTTCTCCAAATATGTATTTTAAAATATACAGCTTCTTTAAAATGAGAGGAAGTAAAACTCCTCATTCTTTTAAAAGCTGTGTACAGGGATGGATTTTCACAACAATGAACAGCCTAATCAGGGTGAAGAATCCTCAACTGAAAGGTCACAAAGGGTCCCCTCTATCCCCTCTCCATGTTTTCATCTCCATTTTCCTCTTGAAAGGGGTGTCTCACTGGAGAACCTGAAGGGTGAAAGATTTTAAAGTATAGGACTGAAATCCATCAAACCCAGGATTGTGGTCCAAACCCAACCAGCTGTCAAACCCAGAGATACGAATGTATGCTCACTTCTGCCTAATAAAATTTGAATCAAACACTTTGCATCTGATTCTCCATGTGAGCTTTTATGCAAACTTCTAAAGTGCAAGGAATCCTGGGGTGGAAGAGCTATTCTGAGAGCTTTCACATAGTTCATGTAATTAGGGAAACCACTTCCTTTGATTGTAAGTGTTCAAAACAGCTGAATTTCTTCTTTCAAAGGAACTCTGTGATTTGGGTCATCTCTTTTACTTGCTCTTTCATGTTTCTCAAGATGAGAGGTGAGACTGTAGAGCACATTATTTAGAAAAAAAAAGATTCCACTTTTTGTTTTAGGGATTGAACTTGGACTATTCAAAAGGTTGTCATTTGGAAATCTATCTTTCTTTCCCTCCCTCTGTTTCCTTCCTTTTCTGATAAGCTCTTCAGTGGCTCCAGCGAACATAGTCCAAAATGCCAATTTAAACCTAAGGGAAAACTGAAATACGGTACATAAAGGAAAAGGGACTCTCATTTTCCTTTGTACGGTTGTGGCTGAATATGTAATTATAAAGGAGCTCTAGCTGCAGGATCTCAGTCCCCATGTCACGTTTACTTTTTTAATGGTTCTAAACACTGACCAAGCAAAAAGGCAGAAATACAGATTTTAAAAGACAAACAAAGCCGCTGCCCTGGTCTTTGAAATGCGTCTGTGGGTATTTTCTTTCCCAAAAAGGGAACTCGGGTCACGGTTTCAAGGCAGCGACCATGTCACTACAGCTAACAGCTGATGCCAGTGTTGCTACAGAATCAAGTGTCACTTGTCCTGAATTTCTTGAGCCATTAGTGCTGTTACTCCACATTCGCCTCTGTAACAGCCATAACAGGCAGGGAACCTCTCCCTTCTCACTGTGTAGCACAGAAACACAGTAATGAAAAGGCAGGAGGTTTCATACGGCAGATTTCAAATTTATTAAGTAACAACAGTATGCTTGTTTACCCAGGGGAGGACCGTGCTCTATTGCCAGTCAGTGAAAAATCACAGGACTTCTTCCAGAATTGTAGTGCTAACAGGGAAGCAGTTTGCAATGGGAACAGAGTAAACCACTTGGGACACAGCACCAGAAACCACATTATTGCCAACTTCTGCACAGGACAGATGAGACACTGGCTTGGAGAGAAGACAATAAAGACTTTGGTACAAATACATTAAAAAAAAAAAAAAAAAACCAACCAAAAAAGCAGACGTTAAGAGCAGAATGCCAAAATGCATGGTCCTAATGTGTGGGGTTCTGGATCTTGTACTTGCCTTTAGGGCCCTCGCAAACTCTTACAGGGGGTGCTAGAAAGGCGACATCCAAAAGGAAGAACAATTCAACAGCTCTGACTTTTATCCATCTGTCGCTGCATACTGACAGCACACGCAGCACCTCAGCATACACAGACACATCGCAAAGAGGTCAAAGTAAAAAGCCTCGTCCTTGGTTTAGATTAAAAGTACAGAGTTCACCAAAAAGGAAAACCACCAATCACTACTTATACGCCATCATCTGTGATAGGATTGTCTCAAATGTGTATGACATTACTAAAATTAAGGTTATTATATGATTAGATAGAAAGTGATTTCTGTGCTTCCCCCCTCAACTCCACAGAGGCACACACTACATTTTCTCTGCTCTGCTTCCAAGGAAGAGGAAAAGCTTTCCTCGTGGAAAATGTCACTCACTCACTCAAGGGCGCAGCAACTAGATTATTTGAACCAGTTTCCAGAACAACAACCTACTCACCTTCCTATTCCGCCTCTGCCAGACAAAGATTTGCAGAGCCTCAGCGTTCATTGCAAAGCCGACACCCGCCCAGCCTGCATGCCTGCCTTCTGTTTTTTCCACCTTCCAAAGATGAACTTTGTACAAAGCAACTGCTTGTTGTCTTCTTGTGGCTACCGATAGCTTCCTCGCTTCTCCTACAGCAGCTCAGGGGTTTTTACAAACCATGCTTATTTTTGATGTGGCTGCTGGAAACTCACATGCCTGATACGCAAAACCCACAGCTATCTGGTCAGGTGTGTATCACGACATGACCTTTTTCTCTCCCCTTCTTACAACATTTAGCCATCAGGAACCTCAATTTTCAGAAGTTTTAGAGTAAAATAAATGAGCAACCAGAGGCAGAAGAAGAGGAGTGGGAGACGTGTGGCACTGTCCCCTTTCAGTGACATCCGGGGGCCAGGCACTACTCCCCAGAGGAGTTGCAGCCGCAGGGGGGTCCCTCCCGTGTGCAAGGGGCTGCCCCGCTCCCCGGGCATCAGGCAGCCAAGCTGCAAAGGGGACCGAGGAGGCAGGGAAATGGTCACTGTTACCTGAGCCCCACAGTTTGCCCGTGGAGCTGTCTTTCTTAAATAGAAATTATGCAGTATGCAGATTCCCTAAACATTAATCTAATAAAGGAACATATATTTGCAAACACGATTCTTCCCCAGTAGCTGAACTGGAACAGACGAAACTCATGTAAAAAGACAAACAGGGCAGTTTGGAGGCCGCTGGATCAGAAGAGCAGCCGGGTACTTGCCCTTATTGGCCTCATCTCCCCAGTGTGTTAGTGCAATTAATTGAGCATCAGAGAAAGAGTTAATGCTGAGCTGTTCTCTGGGCTCCTCTGCAGCCTCCAGCTAACATAAACAGGTCTGAATGTTTCCTTGTGACTGTTTATATTGCCCTCTTAAAAAGGAAACTTTCTCTATCAGCACCTTAGTAAGTGGCAATAGGTATATGTGCAATAACTTTAACAGTCTTAATTGCATTGTTACAATTAAAAAGATTGATTTTGATGCTTTCCTTAAAGTTAGTATATATGTTTTTATGTATTTTTTCCTCAACTTTGTTTTCAACAAAATCTTGTGTCCCAGACACTTAGACAGCTTGTGCAGTGAGCAAAAATTAAGGAAAAAAAAAAAAAAAAAAAAGAAAAAAAAAAAAAAAAAAAAGGCAAGTAAAGGAGGGCATGTCTAGTCCTATCGAGTGTTTTACTGCCCTCTTAAGAGGACAAAACATGTTCAAAATTCCATTGCCACCATGTGCATGCTGGGTAGTCTGGGGTCCCCAACCAAAGACTGTAGCCTCCATGCTCAGCTTTGAATACACCTGTGCAAAACAGCCTCCAGGAGACCGATGGTCCCCGACTCGGATCACATCAACTCCAGCACCTATCCCTGACTCCATGTGAACCATCACACAGGCATGCAACAAGCCAGAAAGCGTGTTAGGTTCAAAGAATACCTCCACACACCTCAACAGCAGCTTTGGTATTATCAGAAACAATAATTTGTCTTTCCGTATGCTGCAGTGAGTGTAAATTATTTAATTAGAGACTCCAGGGACTGCAACGCCAACAGATATCCATGTGGGTCACAGATACCTGAATTGTCAGCTGTCCCTCAAAACACTCGAGACTCAAACATGCAATCACTTGCCATACTCTAAAGTTATCACTGATCTCACCTGCCATGCAGTTTTGTACTGTAACCTTGTTTTAAGAAAACTATATAGTTAGATAAATGTAGAGATAAGACTAACTTGAACGAACCCTCAATTGCTAGAGCCTGCAACAGCCTAAAACACTGCCTTGAGAGAAGAGGATCTCTTCCGTATTCATGAGATTTCTACAGCAAAGCTTCAGAACAGCTTAAAAATCCAAAAATACCATTTTGCAGTTGATCGCTTCAACAGAAGCTCAGGGTCAGAGAATGTCGTGGGAGGGGAAACAAAAGAGCTGTCATTTGATGTCAGGGGTTGCTGGCATGGAAAAATAAGCAACACAACCTCTCCTCCAAATTATAAATAATAACTGAGCCCATGCAAAAAGAAAACAGAAAAGGGGGAACACATCTAGAGCAAAATAAAAAAAAAAACAAACCAAAAAAACCCCAAACAAAACAAAACTAGGAAAAATAACCTTAATTGGTGCTAAGTATCTACTGGCAACTTGAGCAACCCACTGTCAAACAAAAATTTGCAGCAGATTGACAGAGTAATTTTTAAGACATTGTATGATAGAATCAAACTGATTATGAAACTAAAGAATATTTAATTATGTCCTAATAGGCTGCATATCGTGGATGGCAAAAAGGGTTAGAAAGAGTCCTTTCCAAATAACCAGAGACAGATTTCCTACCTATTCTAAACATTTATTCATCATTTGTAGGGAACTGGCATAAAAATTGTTCACCTGCAGGTGTTGTACCTTATGAAAAAAACAAAATTAAAGATAATTGAGGTAAGAGGGTCCAAACCTCAGAGAGATATTCCTAACCCAGGGATCAGGCACACGGGAAGTTCCTGTGCCGCAACCAAGCTATGGCAACTGTACATGTATTCTTGACCAGCAGCACATGCAAGGTGATTCTGCTGCACGCTGACAAAGTTCAGGGCACTTGAAGAGACTCAAGTGAAAGTAAGCAACAGACAAAACTGGTCCAACTTAGCTTATTAATTATTAGCTTGTATATCAAGTTTGTTTATGTAGTAACTGTTCAAAGCTGCCCACCAGTCAACAGAAGGACATGTGAGCTTAACCCTTCACAATTTCAGTGCAAAATCTGGTGGGTTAGCTGATAAAAAAGGATAGGGTAATGTCTTAAATATGGCTACAGCAAGATTCCCAGCACTTGCGAAATTGCTTTGTATTTATTGGAAGCTAAGATGACAACGCCAACAGTCACTATGTCTCAATTGACCCAAAATAACTTTTGAAGCCACAGATTGCCAGGCTGGGTCCTGAACATGCCAATTTCATTGAAGCCAATGTCTAAATCAAATTAAGCCAAAATTGGCTTGATTTAAAAGAATTAAGAGTGTATACACAAGCCTGTGTAAGAAAGAATCTCAAATTAAGATGGTCAAAAAGACCTCAGTAAACCACAGAACTCATACTGCAAATACTCATTATTTACATGAAGCAACTCTGAAAGATGTTACTCATCTAATGAAAAACTTTGTATAAAAATGTTTAAATACACAAGTAAAAAAAATCCCCTACAATAAAACGTAACTAAATACATACAAATATATTTCTGCGCCTGGATT
The DNA here is from genome assembly GCF_000687185.1 of Egretta garzetta. Lineage (NCBI taxonomy): Eukaryota > Metazoa > Chordata > Aves > Pelecaniformes > Ardeidae > Egretta > Egretta garzetta. The sequence goes on along the minus strand of NW_009260022.1, from coordinate 4,573,463 downwards.
GCTACATTTCCAAGATCCTTTTGGGGAACAGAGACACAGAGGAATGAAGTTTCTTCTTAAAACAGGCAAAATTAAACTAAAGCATGTTCTTCCCAAGAATAATTGTATTCTGGCAATGCTACATCATCTTTCGTTATAGTGGTCTCTCCAAAATACCAGTGGGGTTTTGATATAATTTTGGTTGCAACACATATGCCACTCAGCACTTATGATACAGTTTTACCCAAAGCACCCACTAAGAAAATCTAATGCAGTGACTTTCTTGACACCTGAAAACATGACATTCATTTACAAAATAAAGTCCTCCAGAAAATACCCCTTGAATGAAAATGAAGAGTAGGGCAAACTCAAAAGCAATCAGATGTTTATTGCAGAAGTCCGCCCTATGCAAAACAATTTATTCTGCAAGATACAGAATATACAACAGCTGGAGTAGCTGAACCCATTTTGACAACTTCCACAGTCTAGAAAGGGTACCGAGTATCCTCCTGATGCCTTTTGGGGAAGTCTAGTCTGCACCAAGAGGAGTGCTCTGAGCCATTTCCTTTACCAAAATATATATACAAAAAAAACCCCAAACCAAAAAACAAAAACCCCTGCAAAATAACTGCTCTGTAATACAGAAACAAAGACATTTTAAGACATGCCTCTGGTGTAATAAATACAGGTTTATTTCTGTTAACAAGATACAGCAGTATTTCTTTAAATGAATATGGGGCTGGAAGGGTTCCCATGAGATCACTTACTCTAGGGATATACAACCTTTCTTTTTTTGTGAACTCTGTAATTTTCCAGTATAGGCACATATGTCTCTGGAAAGTTCATGTATTTGACTCCTACGCCTGACATACCTTTATATACCACTCACTCCAAGCCCTCTCTCACCATTCATTAGCCACAGCACCTGCACCAAAGGACCAATGGGTTGGAAACGCGGAGTTTGTCGTCCCCCCAGCTCCACGTTGGAACCAGGTAAATCCAGCATTTCCTGGCAGATGTTACCCCTCAGTACTTGCTGACTCAGACATGAGAGGGGTAAGGGAGTAGGAGGTCCTAGAAAGAGCTAATAAAATAATAAAAAAGCGTCAAAATTGCCCTTCATTACAGCCAGATCCCAGTGTGGAGAGTCATGTAAGGCTGGCACCCAAGCACCCATACCAGCTATAAACGGCAAGCAAAAAAAACCCATCTACTATTTTTAGTCCTGTCAGGGCTAAGTATCAATTTCAGTTTGGTTTGGTTTGTTTTGCTCTGTTTCACTCTGTTGTTTTTCTCTTGTTACTCTTGAAAGTCATTCCCAATCCTTACTCTCATGACCCACATTAAAATTACCACATGCTCTCTTTTAGGACTACAAACATGAGTGAAGTAAGTCCAGTGACATGCATATGGTTATATTTAACTCATCCCCTTCAGAAGGTACAGGCACAATCCATGTTTTCCGGACAGTCCCTTCCAGAAGAGGATCACAAAATCAAAAGAGTGAACAAGCTGCATTATATTCCGTATGAAAACTTTTATGGAGCATTAAAAGACCCCCTTAAAGCTTATTGCACATATGTTACATACAAGAAAACCTGACAATATAAAATTAATTTCTATGATAGTCAGACTTCCAGCAATACAGCATCAAAACTAGTAAAAACATGTTTTTATTTTTGAGTCTCATAAAACTCAAATGCATTGCACAGACATGACTGAACAAAGTACACACAGTTAATCCCACTCAATTTAACACTTTTATTCACAAGTTAGTCCTGTTAGTTCACCAGAAGTGTTTCCCAATAAGATTACAGTTATATTTTACTGGGTTTTTTCCATCACTCTCCTGCCGTTTGCACAGACCACCGCCAGCATTTTGAAGGAATCCAGGAATAGCTGTACTGCATGAAACCAAACAGTCGTGTACCTAAGTACTGTGGTTGTAACAGCTGAAGCAAGCAAGTCAGATGCAATACTGCTCTTCATCAATAGCATGGAGACAGTTCATGGATCATGGAGTACTTCCAAAGAGCAGTGACATTAAAACTAAATTCAAATTTCAGGTAAAATTCCAGCAGTAATAAATCTCCCAGAGAAGAACCACACTCCAGATCAGATGCCAGCTGCCAAAAAACAGCCACCAAAAGCACAGCCTTCAAAAGCAGTGACAAATAGCAGATGAACTTCACGAGATGTACAGACAATCGAAGGAGGTGAGTGCTGTTCAGTGAAAAGCTAACATGGCAAGGCATAAAACAACAGGTTGTAACATTTCACTCCAGCAGTTCTCTGCTCAAGATAATGGAGTCAAAAGAACTGCTAGCAATTTGCAAAATAAGGCCTTTGGGCCCAACCTCTTCCATCCATTTCAGTGGGAGCCAAATTATGGGCTTCTCCAATAATTCATATAAAACGTTCACAAAAATACCGAATAACTTCCTGAGTAGTAGGTGTGTGATTTTCTTCAATAAGTGCACATAATTATCACTTAGGGCAAAAGGAGCAAGCGCACATCCTACTACAGGAGGCATTTCTACTCCTCCCCCCCCC
>NW_009260022.1:4560899-4570732 GCF_000687185.1 Egretta garzetta | reverse complement strand
CCCCCCCCCCCCCGCCCCCCGCATCATAAACACCACGCTGATAGTTTGATTTTTCATAAAACATTCACAGTGAACTCCTGTTCCTTGCTTAAAACCCAAAACTGCTAAAGTGCTTGGACTAGACAGTAAAACAGCAATTTAATTTTCTTTTTGCTGTTATTTAATCACTCAAGACACACTCCTATGGTTTACTTAATCAGAAGTCTTGTCCAGAGTTTCAGATCTGATACTCTAATCAAGGCCTTGCAGCATATTTATTTTTCTCAGCATACCTATCTGTATTAGCTGTATTTTATTCACATAAACACAAGCCGCTTCCCATACAGTCACATTTTACTGCCTGTCTATAAAAAGTTAACGTTTTGCAGAGGTCTTCCCATCTCTCAAATTTTAAAGAGTTTTGAAGAAATCTCTCTGAGCAACACCCTTCCAAGTATTTACCAGTTTTTCTGAGCACTTATTTTAAAATGATACGCTGCTATATACTGGAACAAAAATTGCTTTGTTTCACATGTTAGAACTTGTTAGCCACTTGGCTAATATAAAGCCTTCAAGATCTTTGCTGGTTTTTATTGGCTTGTTTAATAAAATGAAACACAGATACAACATACTTGCAGAATGATACCACAGCTCTATTGACTTGGCTTGTGCCCTTGGACTCAGCTAGCATGAAATTCCTCCGAGCAAGCTTTTCCCAACTCTCCGCTGTTTTCTCTTTAATCAGTTGTTATGGATTATTGGCAGCAGTTAACAGAAACGCAAGACAGTCAGTCATGAAGTTAAAAGGACATTTCCTTTCAAATAAACCAGAAAGGGTACCAATTAGTTTTCTGGACTAAGTGCAAACCATCCAAATATCTACTAAATACAGATACATTACAGTTACGACAAGTTGTTTTTTCTATTGCTATCAGAAAAGCCATTGACGCATCATGACTTTCACCATAGTTCGGTCACCGATGTTCATTGTTGTCATCACTACAGATAAACGTACTGCATACTACGTATGTAAACAGACTGACAGCCATCAGGGTCAGAAGAGACCCTTAGGCCACCAAGGCTGGCCTCCGGTACGTCACAGGCCACTATACTACAGCAAGTCGCTCTTGTATTGAGCTCAACAACTTCTCAAAAACAACTGTCCAAAGACATCTCAGTGTGAAGACACGAAGAGATGAAAAGGATTCTCCATCTTCGCCCCTTCCCTTCATAGTCTGCTCCAAGAGTTACTCATCCTCACTCCTTGTAATTTGTGCTTTATTTCCCATTCTAATTTGTCTGGCTTCAGATCACAAACATGAGTTCTTGTAATAACTTTTTGCACTAGATTAAACGAGCCCAGCATTTTCTCCATATGAAAATGTAATTTTTATAAATGAGCTCTTATTTTTTATTTCTCTAGGGATTTTAACAGACCAGTTCTGGCAAAACTTGCTAGACTTACTTAAGGCATCACCACATGCCTCTCTGCTGCCTCCCCAGAAAACTTTCAAGAGAAGGTGCCCACACGAAGCTGCTCCCAACTATAACCAGTCTTGTTAGTTTAAGCTGCAAACGATGACCAGTCTGAAGGAAAATAAACAATTTTGTGCTGGAAGGCTCTTGCTCCCCTTCTGTCAACTCATCCTGATGAATGATGTCCATCATGCCTTTCTGACACACACACCTCCACAGCCCCCCTGTTCCCCTCTCTTCGAGTGTGTTTTGCAGTCCCCCTCGGGCTGCTCCTCCAGTTCATTTACATTCTTTTAAACACAACAGAACCGGGTCTGCACCTACTGCCTAACACCCATTTCCCCACTGCCACATACCAAGATAAAGCATGCCAGGTTCTTACAAATGACTTAATCCTCATTTGGATATGCAAGGGCATTAACCTAATTTGCCTCACAGCACCATGATATGAGCTCTTAATGAGCTGCAAGTCTTCATTAATCCCTAAATAAACCCTTAAATTACGCTCAATTCTTTCCAGCATGGTTTCCTGTTCCTAGCATGCAACCTGTGCTCCTCATTACTTCAAGCTGAACATTGTATCTGGCTGTTTTTAAAAAAATATTTTTGTTGAATGGTCCAGCTGTACCAAGCAATACATACGGCTGTCCTACTTTCTCCATCATTTCCCATCCCACTAAGGTTTATGCCATCACAAGGTGTAGTAATATTGTTTTTAAATTTTCTTTCAAAAATATTTGAAGTATTCAGCAACAGGTCTAGCACAGACTTCTGTGTAATCCCACCAGAAACACACCTATTCAATAAAGATACTGACCACTACTGAGATCTGCCAGCCAGCTGATTTTTAAGGAGCACATTACTGACACTGCATAGCACCAATTTTACTTGCCTTTGTATATCTTTTGATATTAACAAATAGTAGAAATAAAGAGAACAGTATAAACTGACATAGGACAGGTGGTGTACATCGCCCAGCATCCTGGAAAAATAATGAGATCCTTCTACATTATTTTAGACAGCAACTTGCTTAATCATGATCAAACATGCTTATCACATCACTAGGCATGACATAATCACACTAACTCAGTTGCTGCAGCAGTGGGTGAACTTTGGTGTCTGATTATTTACTAAGCATATCATCCCCAGAGCTGCTCTGCTGTCCTCCAGCTTATAACCGTCTTCCTAAAATACTTTGAGGATATTGTATACAAGTTAGATATAGTCATGCTGGAACAGCGGTCCAGTAGCTGTGCTGTCCATCACTGCACTGGTGTGTCCTCACTGCTGCATCAGCCAGTGGGGACCTGCAGGCAGACTGGAGCGCTGGGACGACCATATACACCATGTCTTTGCTGGGACTGGACAAAGCTGAGGGTCAAGAGGATTTTTAGGTAAACCTAAAAACCTTTAAAAAAACCTAAACAAACGTTAAACCAACCTGAGTTGGTAAAGGTGCAGTAAGTTAATTCTGCCTTTTCTCACAGGATTGCCAAGGACCTGTCCGTCTTTCCAGGTGGACAGGATGCCACGAGGGAAGGTGACCGGTAGAAGGGTTAGGCTTAAACCTCGCTGCAAGATGAGACCAAGCCGAAGTGCAGCTATGACTAACTCAGAGCTACTGGAGCCCCAGATCAAAACCTGCAGCAGGCAGGGACGAGACAATGCCGAGCAACACACACTAAGCCTATAGTGCACATACAGACACAAACCAGAGTGCTTAAGAGACCAGATGCAAAGAGGAGAAAACAGAAGCAGGCAAAGACAGTGCACACTCCCTCCTCCTATCTAGCAACACGCCCAGCGGTATCAAAGGGAAATCACTAGCTCCATGGGTGCAGCTAGCTCTCCTCCTTCTCAGGGCCAGGGCAGAGAGGAGATGCTACACAAGAACAGTCAGGGAGGACGGTAAACAGTAAAATAATAATGCTTCAAATCAGAGACACCCTTGGCTAATGCCCCCTCAGTGTGTCTTTATTGTAACATCATCCAGTTATGGTGTTTTGTAATTAAACAAACAAAAGGCCCAAGGTACTTTGCCTCAATTAGCTAGAGGATGGAAGACACTAGAAAAGAATTTCTGTCCTTGTTTCTACAGCAGAAAAAGTGAATGAAAAGTAAATTCTTACCTCTTTTTCTATTTTGAGCAGCTTCTTTACAGCCACCTCCTTGTCCTGAGAAATCCATCGGGCTCGGTAGACACTCCCGAAACTCCCTCCACCGCAGTTCTCAAAAAACTGCAAGTCATCAAATCTAATTTGCACAAATGAAGCACTGGTAGACGACATCTCATAATGACAAAATATACCACAGCAAAACCTGTGAAGAGAAAAGCTTTCATTAACACACAGGCTCTGCAGATTTATGGACTTTCTTACCCGTGCTCAGGCACCCCAAAACCAGAACCAGTCGCCACAAACACACTACAGTAAAATCCTCAGGGCACAGGAGGAAAAGAGCCTGGGAAGCCACACTCCAACAGGCTATGCAAATGTTTGCATCATTTACACGAGCTATTAGGAGCATCTGGGAGACAGAAATGACTAAAAATATTCCTCAGAGCGATACTGACGTTCCCCGAACACCCTGGAAGCAGCTCTGCGAAGGGCAGGCGCGTCGCTGCCTTCCCCGACACGAGCGAAGCACGACGACGACAGACGGGAAGCATGCTCTCCGCTTCTCAGCAGCGCCTCGGCACGCACCACGCGCACAGCCGGCGCTCGGGGCGAGGTAGGAGCGCTCTGCGCAAGGATGTGGAAAAACCTGGCCACGGTAAACATCTCTTCCCGAGTGACTCAGTTCTGTTCACATGTTAGAACAGAGCAAAAAGTACACGGTAATTCATCTGGGTTACAGTATGTGAAATTCTGCAGCCTGTGCCAAGGTCGGCGTCGGCAGTTTCAAGAGATGATCCCATGTCTGCTGCCAAGGGAACAGAACGTCCTTCTCAGAGATTTCACAGTGATAAAGCTTATGCCCGCAGCAAATTTCAAGAAATGTTATAATCTAGATGCATGAACGATAACTAACTTTAGGTTTCTTTTTTCAATGGTGTAAGATCAGGAAGCCTCAGGTCTTTAGTGGGACTGCAGGACACGGCACCCTCCAGAACCATCTGCAAGCCTGCTGCGGGATCTTTTCAGATGCACCAGTTTAGACAAAGTAGCTTTAATTACCAGAAAAAGTTACTGTACTTGCAATTAATGAAAATAAACTTATCAGCATAAAATGAAAGAAACCAGTTTGAATTAAAACAAGCCAAAAAGAGACACAGATTTTGGGTTGCTGGTGAAAATTACACCTCCAATTATACTGGTCTGACTACAGTACCAAAACATACTGTGTCTTCTGGGAGCCTCCAATCCATCGGGCTTTTTGAGATGGAATCCACTCCTCATGCATTACCCGTGGCTGGGAAATGCACCTGTAATACACCTTGTCCCGCTGACTGCCAAAACCCCTTCATCCCAGTCCCTTCTGTAAATAACACAAAGACATAATTTCCCCCCCACATCCCTCCTGATTCTGCAGCTAGCCTGATTAAAATTTTGAACTATGACTTGACCAGAAAGTCCTGGCACTATTTGGTTGCAGCTATTCTCCAAATGAGAGATAAAGAAACCAACACTTTTTTTTTCTACATACTGCATAAGATAACATACAGCCTTTTCTGAAACTGCCCGCTTCGTTTTACGTCTATTCACCAGCCGTAAGGGTGAAGGCAAGTGCTGACCAGGCCATGACAACTTTACTTTGTTTGCAGAAGACATCACGTTTAGGAGGGAGCAGGCTTCAAGCACGCCCTTCACTGACAGCCAGCCTGCAAAGCTCTCGGTGAGGGAACACGAATGCTCTTTCCCCAGCTCCGCATGTTGGAGCAGGCGCTGCCCGTGGGATGTGAAATTAAGTCCATTCATCCAGTACCCCGCCGGCTCCTTCCCTGATACAAATGCCTGAACTCTTCTGCTGACCTTTTTGTTCTTGTTTTAACCTTGTCGCTGTTGTTGTTAGATTTCCTGCCATCTCAGAGTCATCTTTTGCACTGCCCTGCACGCATTTTCTTTAAAGAAAGCTCAAGGGAAAGGAAATTGGTCACTCCTGCAAATCAGGAGGGTAGCGAAGCCAGGTTTAACTTTCTGCTTCTTTGCCAGTGCTGCTTAATTAGCAGGTCTTCAGAAACAAACGCTCATTTGCTTCATTTACTCCAGCAGTTGCTCCAAGTTAACGCTGCGTACACGGTGTCTCAAGCATATGTGACACTTTATAGACAACTACAACAGGTCAGCTTCCCAACACAGAGACCTCACAATTTAAGGCCACAGCCCTGCACACATTTATGCACATGGATAATTATGCTCCAGTGAATAATCTCCTTACTGACAACAGAATTATCCAGAAGAGTAATGTTACTCATGGGCAAAAGCATATGCACTGACTGGACCATAAATTTAACAGGAAAGTGTGAACAGCTGATAACAGATGGTTGCATTTGGGATGGCAGAAGAAACAGAAAACCAAGCGAAAAGAAAAACGCATCACAGGAAACAAGTATTTCTGGCCTTCACTGTCTGAATTCAATAGTTCTGAAGAGCTGTCAAATTATTTTAAATCATTGCTCACCCAGAAGAAGCAAATCGTCCATATAAAGAAGTAAATGATTTGACTTCTGAAAGTTATGCTAACATAGAACAAGATGTTATTCCAAAATTTCACAGAAAACAGACCTGAAGATGGTACAACATACACACCAGACACTTGATAAATACCAGCACTTTCCTCATGTGTCCTCCTTGCTGCTTAAAACTTTACCTAAACATTTGTGCAATCGCAATGCAGTGCCCAGCACACAAGCATTTGCAGAAGCTACTGTTCATTCTTCCAACACTTTCCAATCTCAAATTTATCTACAGCAATCAGCTGCCAATGCTATAGGCACCCGCATATAGTGAAGTAATATAAAGAATGATTCATTGGTTTGTACCAGGTTCTTCCAGATGCTCTTTTTCCAGAGAAAGTAGAGGAGATTTACATGGGACACTCTTTATTTAGAGATCTGTAATTAATGGCAGCCTGAGTTAGGTATACAGTTTTCTCTTTCTGGATGAAAGAATGGACCTGTTTAAATATTACTCCTTGTTTTCGGAAGCAAGGTAGTTAATCCTCAATTAGACAGATGAATCCCTTTGTTATGTTTGAGAAAACAACTGTTTAGAGTAACAACTGCATGTGACAAATCCACACACAGTTATTAACTTGTCATCCTGTTTTAAAAGATACTTAATGATCTGAGTTTACAACATTGGTTAAGTTAAAAAAAAAATAAAAAATCAGGTATTTCATTAAACTCCATAGTCTTACACATGCACCTGAAACAAGTGCATCATTCCAACAACAGGCGGCACTTCTTCACATCTTGCACGTCAGGAGAGCAGTCCTCTGCAACAGGGTCCATTCCAACAACAGGCGGCACTTCTTCACATCTTACATGTCAGGAGAGCAACAGGGTCCCCAGGCTTGGGGCTGGGGGCATTACGGCAATTCCCCTGCCTGCAGCGTAACGAAGGTTTGGCGTCAGCACCGTCCTTCCCCACTAACACAGTTCTGAGTGTTTAACCACTACCATCGTGTAGGAGTGGGGAACGCTACGTCGACTTTGTTGCTTGTTGTCAATGAAATGAAAGTGTGACAAGTTCGGAAATGGTGAATGATGGGTATTTGAAGAAATAATTCAATCGCTGGTTATTCCAATTTTTCCTATGGGATCGGGGGAGGGGGAAAGAAGGAACTTTCTCCTTCTGTTTTATTTCTAATGGTTAACATGAGCTTGTAATCATGCAAGAACATCTCCATCTTCTCCTGTGTATTTTTTTCCTCATAATAACTTATTTGAGCATGCTGTTAGAGCTGTTCATTTCACACAAAAAAAATCAGATCCGAGCCGCACTTGGCAGTATTTAACATGTCGGGTTATTATTTAGCATTATTTAACATCAGTATTCGTGTCGGGTTATTATTTAACATTATTTAACATTAGTATTTAACATGTCAGGACTCTATTATGCAGAATCACTTTACAGCAAGCTATTAAGCCACCACAAGCTCAGTTCAGTACAGCAGTAAGTGCTCGGTGTACAAAGCCATCCGCCATCACCGGCTTGTTGCGATTACGGCATTTTCAGGGAGTAACCAGCACGGGGATCCCTCCCCAGGACCCTGCTGGGCTCCCATGCCTGCTGCTCCCTCCACATCCCCCCAAGGTGAGGGAATCCCCAAGCACCCAGGTGGACGGGTTGCAAACCAACAGCGCTGCAGGCTGCCCTGCATCCTAGCTCAGCAACACTGGAAGAACCTGACGTGTTCACTTGTACCTCCCAGCTCCCCAAAACCAGCCTGCGCAGTAGGGGAAGTGCCGCCAAGCCCAAGTCTCTGCTTTATTCCACGTACAAGCCAGCAGATCCTACCATTTGTCATTCAGCTACTGCTCCCAGAGCACAGAGACCTTCCACTGAGGGACTTGCAAGTTAGAGACAGGAGGCAGTTAGAGACAGGAGGCAGGAAAGGATTTAGCACAAATCGCACAGTAGCTGCAACTCGTATTTTGCTTAGTGTATGGCTGCAGAACTGAAAATTGCGTCCCTCAGCTTGCATGTGCACCTGATGCTGCTCAAATATTCAATTATTTCAGGAAAACCCTCTGTAATTTATTATAGGGAACAACCACACAACTCACTGCCCTCACTTCACTGCGTGGTTCCACGAAGCAGGATTCAGTGCTTCTTTCAGGAAGGCATGCTGCCAACATATTGCCAATAAAGTAGTAGCACACTACACTTGTGCTATCTTAAAATACACAGCAGAATGTGCCAAGTTTCCTTATTTGGCAAAACAGCCCATTTGCTTTCAGGATCTTTGACCATCCATTTTTAGACCCAAATCATCCTTTGTATCCAACATGGCCTACAGCCCTTGAGCATATAAACCTGGATTTTTGCAGTGGCATATTTATTTCGCCATAAAAAAAAATAAATCAAAAAAAGCCCAACAAAAAAAAAAAAACCTCAAACACCAAACCACTGTCTTGTCTAAACAGAAAACAGAAAAGCTCAGTGATACTGAGCTACAAGAGATACTGCAGAAAGAAGTTTTTATAAATAAAAGATCCTTATATCATGAGCTGCTGATGGATAAGATACAAACAAACGCTAAGCACAACTCCAAATTAAATACATCCAAATCTTCCAATCTCCCAGTAAGTTAAAATAAAGTCAACAACACCTACAATTCCTAAACTTTCTTAATCGGACAGAGCAGCAGCCCTGCAGACGGTGAGACTGAAGGCACGGCTCTGCCTACCTTAGTTACAGAAGCAACAACATTTGAGCCTGTTCTTTGTCAGAACCTAAGAATTCTGCATAACTTCCACTAATAACATTTCTAATTTTATTTGAATTTATATAAGCATCAGTGCTGCGGAAAAAGAGTTCAACTCGGCCTAAACAGTTTGAATACCTCAGGAAAAGAACTATTTTCGACCCGAGCTGTGTCAATGGCAGAGACTGAAGGGTTTAAAGGCTTCACTTTAAATAGAAAACATTTTATCCTGGAGAAACCCTAAACTGCTCACTTCGCTTACTTTATACCTCGTCAGTGAGTCTGCCAGGAGCTCACAGGCAAGAACGACCAAGGCAGCTGAACCTGCATCCTGGCCCGCAGAGCCACTGGGTCCTTGCACCAGCGCGGGCGCAGGACCCGGGCCTTGGTTCTGTCAGCATTTCTGCCTTCTCCTCCGTCGGCGCGCCAGGCTCTCCAGGGCGACCATTATTCACACAGTACCACCGGTATGCAAAGCACCCTACTGACAGATAAAACAAGTAGGCTTCTGAGGACTTACAATTTCAGGGCAAAGTCCTGAAAACACCAAACCGCGTGCCTCCAGCGGAAAGCTATGATGTTTTCAGGCAGTGACCCAGTTAAGCCAGTGCTTTCAAATTATTTCTGCTTCTGGAATTGAGAAAAAAGTAATGATCCATGGCTTTCCCGATGGCTCTGTCGCTAAACCTCACAGCAAAGCATGCTGGATGGAGGGGTAAGGGACGGCTCACACGCGCGCGTGCTAAAAAAAAAAAAGGCACGCTGGTGGAAAGGAACTAACTTGAGCGAACATAGCGAAAAAAAAAAAAAAGAGCGCCAGTTCACTTAAAAATGAGGGGGGAAAGATAAAAACTGAGGGGAAGGGCAGTCACGCCTCCAAGCCTGACCTGAGGTATTTTATGCCCAAAACACCACAAAAATGCAGCAGGTGCACGCCAAGCCAGCACGTTTGAAACGCCCCCTGATGAGCGCAGGGGTGGGCGAGGGGGGCGGCCCCGGCCAGGCTG
>NW_009260022.1:4525888-4559911 GCF_000687185.1 Egretta garzetta | reverse complement strand
GACCAGAGAGGATGGCCCTCGACTGAGGCAGGGGGTCTGCTTGTCAGCCAGCCGTGCCAAATTTAGGAAGGGCCTTCTGGACCGAGCAGGGCCTATCAGCTCGGGTGTTTTCGGTTTGCAAGCGTGGCCCTGCCATTGCAGGTGGAGGGAGCCCTGGCATGGTGCTGCGCTGCCATGGCCGCAGCTTTGGAAGCACAACTGGCCTCCTTCCAGGGTTGCTGCTTCAGTGACAGGCAATATAGCTAAACTTATCTAAAAATTATTACCAAAATGACCAGGTGATGGTAATTTTTTAAGAAATCTGCTTCGTTGTTCTTGTGCCACCGGAGGTGGGATGGTGTTACCACAAGAAGCATCACCTTTATAGGTGCTGGGTGTCACCTGGGATTGCCAAGCTCCTGTGGGCATGGGTTGGTGAGAAGGCCTGGAGGTCCCCAGGAGGAGGAAAGGAGAAAGCTGCGCTGCTGTAGCCAGTCCTCCTTTGAGGAACATAGAAGAAGAGGAGGACTTGACTGGCAAGTGCCACCCCCTGATCCCCTGTCCATATTCCCCAGCTGCTGTCAGGATGATTACCCCAGGTCAGGAAGAAAACAGAGAGACAACCCACCTCCACGCTGTGAAGCCACATGGACCCTTGCTTACCCAAGCGTTTTAATGGTATTGAGGTACTCTGCTGTTGTGGAAAACGTTTTGCAAATTGAAAATAAGCTGTCACGCTTAAAGGAAGTGACTCAAAAGACTCGGGGCAAACAATTTTTCTGCTGAGGCAAACACGTCACATGGCTGTGACAATACATTTTTTTATATCAGTATTGTGCAAGATTCAGTGCCCATCACTGGTTTATGTCGCACTCCCCAGCACATCTACTGGTGTCTGTGGTTTTGCGTTCGCTGGAGAATCTCAGCTCCTCGCTATCTCTCATATATGACTATTGTTCTATGTGTGTGCCATGTAAAAATCAGCTGTGTAGCACAGTGAATCACAAAGAGGTGTGCAGCATCACACTGAATCATATACATTAATTGTACAGCACGAAGATGTATGGCATCAAGGTGAATCATGGAAGAACACTTTACTGATGGATCACATAAAATCGTTGCATGAACATCAGAGGCTTTTCCCCAAGGTGTGTTATCTTGGCATGGAGGAGGCTAAAAAAAAAAAGTTAAAACAGTGGAGCAGAAGTACACATTTCTGTGCATAAAATAAACCATCTTATTTCACTGTGCTGTAGTAACTAACCAGAGTAAAGTTCAGAAAGATCTTAAGTGCTTGGTGGAATGAGTACATGAAGATGCTAAGAGAGTCAAAAAGCAGGCACTGGTGACCCCTTTCCGCCCACCTGGCAGACTCGGCATCTGGGGGGACAAGCAGTGCAGGAGGTCGGCAGGCTCTGGCTTCCCCTGGATATGGCACTTTCAGATGCTTTTTGTCTCATCCAAGAGTGCTTGTGCTTTGTAATGAACTGGTGGGCTGGTGAGCCTGGAGAAGTCTCCAGACAAAGTCAATCAAAGGTGCTGCGTTTTAAAAGAAAACACAAATATCAAATGCAAATCACATGAAACTCATGCTCTGGAGGAGGAGAGGTGCCACATACTTAGTCTCTTAAATGCTGTGACTAACATGTTTATCCTTCCTGTCTGAGGCAATTGCCAATTAGTCAAATGATTTTAAAATCTATTTAAATGTTAAATCACTCTATTCATTGGCATTTGCTTCATTCAGAGGTCTCTTGCCTAGAGCGCCTTGTGCAGGCATTTTGTCCAGGGCTGTGTGTCTGCAGAGCTGGGATTTATCATGTCTGACTTTAGGCCCTGGTTGCAGAAAGAAATAAACTATTCCAGTAGCGCATGAGAAACGAGGGGGTGGTTAGCATTTTCTACTCCAAGAGGAGGAGTGCAGAGCCCGCATCAGGCACTGGGCTAACATGCCACTGTTTAAAACACATTCATCGCACTTGCTCTGTTAGAGGATGAGAGAGCAAAAGCAAAGGAGGCTGCGTGAGGACTGGCCAACCCCAGTGGTACACTGTCACGAAGCTGGAATTATTACCACAAGGTTTTAAGTGTGCACTTTGGGGCTCATATTCTTTCTGCCCTCTGGCGAGTTAGTCTTCATGTATTTTCAAGGTTTTTTTCAGTTATCATGGGAACGAAATTAGCTAGAAGAGATCAGAAACCGGAGTAATCAAGAGTTTCTTGGCGGTATTGTTTCCCCCCTCTTTTTGAGACAGCAAATACAAACTGAGGAACTCGAGTTAGCTCTGGAGAGCTCAATCCTCATCTCAGGCTTCTTTAATTTAGATGGAACGGGCAGAAAAAGAAAATATTTAAAAGCTAACAAAAGTTACTGTAAAGCCACAACAACTGGCAAGAGATAAAGGCAGCTCTGTCAACTTAACTAAATTTTTGAGTTGAAAGGATTCATATGAATCGTCTCTTTACACCTCATTGGCACACTGGGTGTGCAATGATGTCTCACCACCTTTCAACATGGAAAATACAGTTTCATGCGTACATCCAGGCGGTTTAAATCATCTTGCCTGCCAAAAGCAGCAGTCACACCCCTCCTCTGCCCAGTGAGCCCTGTTCCCGCCGCTGCGCTGGCCACCTCGCCTTCTGCCAGCACGGTTTTTGCACGGCTGCACGGTGAACTGGGCTGCAGAGGCGAAGCTGCTGCAGGGAAAAGCAGTCAGTTTTTGCCCAGACCTGAACGCAGGTCATTGGGCAATTGCAGAAAGACTCGTGCCAGCGCAAAGGCAGGAGAGGAGCAAGGGCTGATAGGAGCAGCTGAGAGGGGACGGAGCGTGGAAGTGCTTTTTTAGCAGTAGTGAAGGTTTGTGCGAACTTAAACTGTACATGAAACTCTAGACACAGATAATTTGGAGGTGGACACCTGCTCCGTGTTTTTCAATTCTCCTTCAAGACTGGCTCAGAGTTCAGCTCAGGCTTAGTACTGAGGTTTCTTTGAAGCACTTCTGCTTCTCTGGCTGATAGGGCTTGCGTCCATTTCTAGCTTAAAAAATTGGCCAGAGAACATGGTGGGGGTCATGCCTGGGGGTATACTAGGATGAAAGATTGTACACACATCATCATAGATGATGTAGTGCTAGTGTACGCTAATGTTAATCTAGCTAGTTTGAGCAATAGTCACAGTAACAATACGGTAGCATTAATTTTATGCCATTTGTACCATCAGATTTGTGTCCTGGACGAGGTTCACGAGTGGCTCACCTGAAAACCCTCTCTGCATCATTACTTTTGCTTGCGCTGTCCAGACGGAAGTTCATGCAGGTATATCCATATGCTGCAACCACACACCTCTGCGGTTA
Source organism: Egretta garzetta (assembly GCF_000687185.1). Taxonomy (NCBI): domain Eukaryota; kingdom Metazoa; phylum Chordata; class Aves; order Pelecaniformes; family Ardeidae; genus Egretta; species Egretta garzetta. The sequence continues at coordinate 4,556,579 of NW_009260022.1, read as the reverse complement.
TGCCCCAAAACATAACTAGCAGGGTTTGTTTCATGACTTAAAGAGAACTTGCGTGGTACTGCTAGCCAAAATCAGCTGCATTTAGTCCTTCTGAGAGACGGAGGCAGCGAGCTCTAGCAAGTGGAAAATCTAAGGAGTTGGCTCAGAGGCGATCCTGCCTTTCCTGCTGCAAATGACACAGAGCGTGTGCACCCACAAACACTGGCCTGATGCTGCATGCGGCCCCCATGCCCACGCAGCCGGGGCTGATCCCTGTTTGCTTCAGCAGCCCAGTCTTTGGGGTGCTGTGGTTAACGGCTAATTCTCGGCTTTCATGGGGAATGAAGAGAGAGCCTGTACTAACCACCGTACATCTCTTAGACCCAAACAGCTGGTATTTTTTTCTGCTGTTGTTTTCTCATCTGCTTTTTGTATTAGAGAGAAAAATAAGGAATTTGTGAAAGTACCTATATTGTATATTTAACATAAAATAGTATATATTATTACAAATATTATGAATTAATTGTAAAATTATTAAGCACAGGATTATTAAATACAGACTCAAATGATAAAATACAGACATTCCTGTGGCAGAGAGGGCTTGCGTGCGATGGGTATGTTACATGTGGATCAAATACCTGCTTTGTGCCTAATGGTTTTCAGAACTGGCAGGCTACAGCTTGTACACTATTTGCCTTTTGATCTGGCATGTGTGCAGCGTAAAAGCACATATAACTTCTACAAAAATATCAATATAATTAACAATGATATAGCAATGAGATGGCAAAATATTATCAAGAAATACATTTCCTGATTGTTTTACATGAATGGCTTTCTTATCTTTTACTGGCATCACAATTTTTAGCCAATCATTATACTCAGCTGTAATCCACTCAGTAGTACTCTGCTCAGTTACCATTTCATTGCATACTTTTAATTATATATATAGAGAGAGCTCATACTCCTTCTTATATTAAATTTTGTGGTCCAATAGACCTTAATTTGTTGTTCTAATTTCGGCACATTTTTTCTCTAAAATGTAATACGGCTTAACACTTTTTTCTTTGTTTTAAACCTGTACTGAATTTATTGTTGCCGTGCCTGTCTGTGTTTTCTAATCTGCACTACTGCAAGCTCCACTGAAGCAACAGTCCCTTCATTTCCCTCATAATTTTTTTTCCAATAGGTTGCTTGGTTGTAGGGAGTCTGAGGAAAGGCAAGCACAATTCCACCTCTGAGCCCCACCAAAGGAAGATGACAACACGGAACACTCAACAGCTTGTTTAAAGCACGCTATGCTATTTTCTTCATGAAAACTAGTTAGTATCTAACTATTTAGTACATTTACCTTTCTTGGAAAGTAAAGGCAGCCACTGGAATCATGAAAACTTTGGCCACTGTTGACAGGGAGTCGGTTTGAACTAAAAAGAAAATATTAGCTCCTTTTAAGGATGTACGGTAGTATTAGTAGCTTACATTTTTTGCAGCTTGTTTAAGCCAGAGTATGTTAATTAGAAACAAACCTGTCTGTTGAAGATCGCATCTTTTTCTCTTTCGATTTATAGATGAAAGAAGACTAGAAAATGTCCATAATATTAGACTGCCTCAGAAAAGCCCTAAATCTGTTTAGCTATATCATCTCAGTCCCTTTGCCTGTGTTCCAAAAAAAGGTGATCAACTCCCCCCTCCCCCCAAACACTAGCACACTATTAAAAAGGGCTAGTTGTGACAGGAAGGAAAAAAAAAATTCTGTGCAAACCTCTAACTAGTTTCTGGCACCAGCACTAACTGATCAGGAGCATCACAAAGGAGTTACGTGCCAGCCAACTGGAACAGGAGAAACATTAGGGCAGGAATTACAAATGGAAGGAAATGTTAGATTTCAAACAGACACTAGGCAGCAACCTGCCAGTACCGCAGCCCTCAAGGGTCAGTCCTACTGAGAATGAGGACATCTAAAGAAAACCCAAGGCAACACTGGCTCTCTGTTATCTGAGAACATCCACAATGCTGCCGACGGTACTCCTGTGCAGAAATAATGTACACCTGTGAAAAACCACAAAGAGTCGGCAAATACAGCTAGCGGATTCACTTGCTGGCTTGGACAGCATCTGAAGAAAGAACTATTTAAAAACACAAGAGGTGGTGTTATAATGAGGAAACCATGGAGAGCAGAAAGCTTATGATTATTGACAGAAGTTGATTAAGAAATGGATTATTGTCTGTTAGGATGTTGGAGTATCTACTGTCACCTCTATCCTACGTATCTTTATGTAAATTTCCTTTAATTGAGGTATTCATTTACAATCATTATTTTCATTGGTAATGTGCTTTATTTGCATTTGAAAGCAAAAAGAGGAAAAAAATTAAACACTGGCTGACTCCTGCCATGTGACAAAGGCTTTGCTTTTTGTCATTCTGACCCAAATGGATTAGGGCCAGGAAATAAAGGTCAGTCCCTTACCAGTACCCCTGTGTGTCACATTTTTATTACATGGAGTTTCCAAGAAAAATGTTCCAATTCACATCTGTAATTATGCGTTCTTTATGCATTTTCATGTAGTTTTCTGAGTTTATTTTGAATTCAGAAATTACCTTTGAGTGCCGAACCTATTAAAAATGAACCCTTTGTGAAATATCCTTCAGCAGTTAAATGTAAATGGTAGATTTTGTAGCTGTACATACTCTCTTTTTTGCCCTTTTAACTACAAGAATATTCCTTTTTACAGTAAGGCCCCCCCATCACCTGAGTCAGAAAACACCAAGGCTGTTGGTTGGATTACTTTCCTTTGTGAGTTTACAAGTTATTTTCCTTAGCAAGATGCTGTACGAGAGCTGCATTTTATTGCTAAAGCAGTGCACGGGGCAGAGGAAGCAAGAGCCAGTCTCGCACGTTCTTTGGATGCCATGCAGATGAATGCATGGAGGACGTACCCTGGAGGATGCTCCCATGGCACACTGGCTGCAGCCTTTCACCACGGTGAGAAGCTGGAGGTCAGGTTTTAGCCACCAGCCATGCCAGGAAGCTCCATGTCCTGCGGGAGCTGGTTTTGGAGCGGCAGTGCCTGTTCCCAGGAGAGGAGAAGGGGCAAGGGTCCCTTCTGGCTGCTGAGGCCGGCTGTGCTGTCACCCCGGCCAAGGGCCGGACAGCCCCACGGCACTACCGCAGGGAGACACCCAAGGATGGCAGGGGTTCCCTGGGCACAGCTACAGCCCTGGGGGCAGGGCTCCGCCGGCTGTTTGTGCTCAAGGTGAAGATCAGCTGCTATAAAAGTTTCTGCTTTAGTAATTTTAATGATAACTTTTTAATCTGGTCATTATTTTCTTTGATTGCTAATACCTTGACCCCTGGTGACAGCTGCTGCTTGTGCCTGCTAAACTTTAATGCAGGCTACAGTAAAGAACATTATGGTTATTTGAAAAGGCAGGGTGTAATGCATTTCAGATTAACAGTGAAAGAAAAGCTATTCAAGTTAGAGGTTCACTTTGCCATATCACTCTCTATGCTGCTTTCCTTATTATCAGTACAAAAAATGAAATGAGAATAGCACATCTTTTAATTTTCTTCCACTATTACCTCTTGATTTGCATTCAGAGCTCCCAGAAGAAATACCGCTGAATTCAGAAGTAGTCTATTTAAGCTGCGTGGTGTTTAAAAATTGCTGGAAGAGGTTAAGGTACTGTATATTATGCAGTTGACCTTACTAAGAAGCTATGTTAACAATTTAGACTTATAATTTTCTGCCGTTACATTTTGTTAAAATAAAATTTTTTTTTTTTTTTTTTTTTTTTAAGTAAAATTCATTTCTCTTTTGGTACCCCTGCAGGTTAAACCTTTTGATTTGTCCCTAACTCATTTTGTAAGATTTCTAAATTATATTTAAACTTCTTGTACTTAAAAGGTTGTTTTGCCAGTGTCTCTGAAAAGAGGGATTTTTTTTTGTCTCTCTCTCTCTTTGTACCTGGTCTGCAGAGGCTGTGTGCCTTCACAGCATTTTCCTCAGGAGGAAAAAACCCAAACCTTCCGTCTGCAGAGTCCTACGAATACATTTGAACTCTTTTATCTGGCACCATCACGTCTTTGTGGCTGATCAGGTTTGAACAAGAAGTCTGGGGAAAAATATTTTGGATCCTGCCTTCATCGAAGAGTAGCAGCCTCCTGGTATGTTGGATTCGGCCTCCCTGGATTTAACCTTTGTTCCCTGGCTCTGGCTAGTGATGGCCAGCACCAGGCCTGGCCACTGAGATAAACAGCAAATCCTAACAAAGCAGCAATAGCAGAATGTGCCAGGGGCGGGAGGGAGCTGTACCCCATGACTCTTTAGGCTCTGTAGCCCTAAATAGAGGTGTTTGTGCGCTCTGTAGCCCTAAATAGAGGTGTTTGTGCTCTGTGCCGCTGCTTGAGAAAAAAACCGCCTCTGTAGTGGAACCCTATAACACAGAACTTTTTCCAAAATGCCCAAAGTGTCACCATCCCAGCTCCATGGGGTCTGCAGCCTGACTGGTCCCCAGGAGCAGATGTTTGTTGCGGACACTGCCTCCTGGTCACCTCACATCTAAAACCATAGCTATGGCTCTGCCAGTAAACAAAACAGGGTCAGGGGCTCTGGGGCCGGAGTCCCAGTAGCACGGGCCAGCCATATCGGCATTGTACGACCCGTGACCCTCAGACATCATTATCATCATTATTTTGAACAGGCTTAGATTTTTTTCAGGCTGAAGCGTTGAAGTAAGGAGGGGGCTGCACTGCAGCATTGATACTGTTCATGCAAGCGGGTGTGATGGAGGTGCGAAGCCTCCTGCGACCTGCTGGAGGACTTTGGGGAGGGGACGGAGGCAGGCCAGACAGGCTTGTCTGTATTTCCCACTAGCAATGGTCCCTGCTGCATGCTCCCGCACAAATAATGGCTGGACGCTCTCGTGCAGTGCTGGTTGGCACGGGCCCAAATCAGGCCAAGCAGTGTGCTACCACTAAAGCCGTACGGACCATCTGGGGTGCAGGTCTGGGGAGCGCCCGACCCTCTTTGGCTTGGCTGCGCTGGCACAGCAGCTGAGCCCGGGCTTCAGACTGGCCCCAAGAGTCAGCAGATAAGGGGGTCTCTCCCTTGAAGCAGGATCAAGTTGTGACTCACAGCTGCAAGCACAGGGTGAAGACACTATGGGCGTTCTGACATTTCAGTGTTTCCTGAGTTCTATTAATTCTTCACAGTATTGCAACAGGCGCAATATATCGCAACTGCAAGAGCAATGCACCGACAGCGGCCTTCCTGTTGTCAAGTCAACACGAGGAGCGAGAGAAGCCAGCAGACCCCTGAGCCAGCAGGTAGTTTTGTTGATTTAATCTCCAGGTATGCAGACTGTGATCAGCACCATAGCAACTCTCTGAGCCACTTGAATGAGTTAGATACAGAGGTAGCAACACTTGTTATTTGTACAGCACCCTTTATTGGAAAATTAAAAAATGCCAGATTCCAGTTTCATTGAGTAGGTAACTGCATTCATTTGTTGATATGGGGGTGCCATAAAGCCTCTAGTTGTATCACTTGGATATGTATCTACACGATCGAGACTGTTTGGCAACAAATAAGTAAAACAGTTAGAGGTTCTAAGGAATAAAAGAATAAACCAAGGGGATAAAAACATACTAAACGGATGAAGAATCGGTCTATGTGCAGAGCCAAGCTGAAACTTGGCAGCTTTATAAACCAGTTAACACAGAAATAAATGAAAGTCCAAACAATAGGAACAAATCTGGAACAAATAAAATCATGAACTCACAAATGTTTTAAATTGATTGTAAAGATAAAAATGTCTTTTAAATTAATTGTGTCCCTGTAGTTTATTCTACTGCATACTTTGCTTCTGGGAAGATTATGTATCTGAGAAAGCCATATGAAGTATATTCATGGAGCAGTACAAATGAAAATAATTCTCACTTGAAATAGTAAGACACGAATTTGTCTCTACGTTATTAGATGGTTTTCCTCTGAATCATCCTGAACTTCGAGTCAGACGGCAAAGTTGAAATAAATTATTTCATCATGCTGCAGAATATTTCTTAACTGTGTAATTCTTTCCTTTGCAGAATGCAGGTACTGAGCAGATGGTGGTTCTGTGTGTCAGCATTTCCCTGGTGACTCTCAGCTTTTGCAGAATTTATATTTTGACTAAAAGGATGTAATAATTTTTATAGATAAAAAAAAAAAATCTTTATGTGTATACTTACTCCACACAGTCCTGGTCAATGCCAAGAGAAGTATACTCTGTGTCTGAGGTGAGGTGTAGACTGTATCAATGAGGTCATCTCTGAAGCTTAATTATGAGATAATAGTTGTAACTTGTAATTTCAGGCTTAATCAGTTTTATGACGTCCAGCTTTGCAGAGCAGAGCCAGTGTGAATGCAACAGGAAAGCATTTTGCCATTGGACGTCATCATTCCCTTGGCACACACTTGGCTACCATGAGTGCTTGCCCAGCAGCTGTACAGCTGTCCTGTGGAGTGTTCAGGCTAGCACGAATCATCTCGGAGGGGAAAGGGTACCAGGGGAAAGGGTACCAGTTGCCAGATCACCTCCACCCTCATGGCTGCAGGACCTGATAGACCTTCCCGGGGTGACAGAGGCCAGAGGCCTCTCGAGTGCCACATCAGCCCAGGTCTCAACTTGAGCTTGCCAACCCGAGGCAAAATCCTGCCCAAGATAAGGGAACTTGCAGCGCTCACATTAGTGACCGAGCAGGACAGATTGGTCAGATAGCTAAAATGAAGAATACATCCCTTCTTCAATTAAACCTTTCCAATTTAAATGTTTGCTGTGTTTACACGGGAGGCGTAGGGGGCCTCCTTAGACACTCTAAACAAACCAGCTAGTAAAACCATAGTATTACATCACTGCGAGACTGTCGTCCCCTGTGGCAGGGATGGATCCGACCGGCTTTACGTTGGTCATCCCTATCACAGTGGATGTAGGCTACCTGCGGTCCTGAGGCCCAGCAAATGCCAAGCAAAGTTTGCTGTATCAGCCAATTAGTAGCATCGGTATTTATGCAGGAATGAAGCTGAAAGTGCAAATCAGGCCAACGACTAAACCTTTCCGGCAATTACATTTAATAAGGTACTGCATGTTATTTACAGAAAACATAGATCACACAATCCCTACACATAAAACGCACACAAAGTATAAAGACAAAAGCTGCACTCCCATAACATGCTAAACAAAATAAATAAAACTGAATTATTTTGGCACGATAGCTATTATATAAATAAATATTCTAGAACATAATGAATTAACATTTATTTACAGTCTATTGAAAGTGCAAAACAATTGGCTGAAAATTAAGATATTTGTAAATGCTTAAGACCAGAAAATGCGTGTTAACCAGCCACAAGTAATTATAGCTGAAGTTTAAGGTTTTAATGTCCAGGAAATTATTCTCTTGAAATCTGTTTGTGCATATTGTGCTCTTTTTGAACCAGTCCTTTGCTACCTTTATGCTATTGATTTCGACAACTGTACTTTCGTAATGGAATTTTGTAAAAACCTGATTGGTAGTTTAAAAAAAGAAGTAAAATGTAAACACCGATTAATCTATTTATCATTCAAAATATTTTCAGTCCTGTCAGTTTTCTGAAATGGCCACACTGCTCGCAGTAGTAGGCAGTACGATTAAGATTAGAAATTTGTCTTGGTATCTGTTGTATTTCTAATGTAAATACTTGTAAGTCTTCTCTGAATGGAACTATACCTTGGACCTCTCTTGAACCTACGTTCTTTCATCAGATGCTTACATACATCTTCTACCAAGGTCAACAGTAGCTGGGCAAGCTAAACTGATGATCGGTTTTGGTCCTAACCTGGAGAATAAATCATAAAATGCAGATTTTTAATTAGCGAGGAAAACACTACCTCCCTTAGAATTGTTAGAAGCTTTTTGTGCATTTTTCACTAACTATTCTATTTTATCTTTTGCCTTTTTTTATCCTTATGAGAAATCATTTACTACACTTTAAGATGAATTAACAGTTCACAACATGGCCACCCGTACAGCTACAGTGCATAAATTCTTCCTCAGCCAAAGTTCTCTGACAGGCTGGTACATTGTGCGTTGCCTAAGACCTTAGAATATGTTTTTGCTTATTTTTGTAGTGGCAGTGCAGTAGCAGAGAAAGTGAAGTTCTTAACAAGTGACCCTGGCAGGATAAAAGATCATTTCTCATCATGGCTTCAAATGTTTATGCTCGACGCGGTTCCAGTCGGTGAGACATGTGTGATAAAGTTCTCTGGTTGTCAATCACATTTAATTGCCGCACATAGCTCCGAACATCCTGATGGTTCTTATTAGTTAGGGCTGCGTCGGGATCTGGTAAAAGAGAAATGATGTAGGATTGATACACTTAAACGAACAAATGCCTGAACAGAATGCATGACTCTTTACAAGCTGTCACAGGAAACACCAGATCCTGGTGAGTTAAAAAAAAATATTTAGAAATTGCTCGCTTTGAAACCTTTCCTCCACATCTGATAGTCTTTCTGGTTACTACCCCCACAAATTAACTTTTTTCTCTCAGATATCCTTGGCTACATTTGCTCAAATTGATGATTCTTGGTTACAGTTTTATACCTCACCTTACCAGTCAATAGCTATAAATTATATAGCTAACTAGTATGATTTAAAGCTGCCCATCTGCTTATGAACCAGCAGCTTTCAGCCAGATTCAAAACTATATAATCGATTTAAGCCTCCTCTCACGAAATATCCCCATTGCTAGCTCAGTAGTAAATGTTTGTTACACCGAGATGCTTAGTGGCTGCCCCGTTCAAGCCTCAAAATTTACTACTTCTTTATGTTACTTAGCATAACAACATTCTACCTACTCCAACAACAATTACGAAATACCACTGAGTTAAAATCTGAGTATCTTCAGCCTCACAGTGAAGAGCGTACAATTTAATGAAATATGTGTTAGGTAACTTAAACATCTCTAAAAGAAAGATACTGAAGCATCTGCTACGTATAAATACATACAAACACACAAAAACATGGGGCTTAGAGACGATATATCTATATACTGACATTTTGTTATATCATATATAGTGAAAATCCACTTCCGTTCCTAAATATGTGGAGGTCTTACTAGTGCTTAATACATGAAAATTAAAAGATACATAGCTAGAAAAACCTTGATGGTGGAAGAAAAAAAAAAGGTCCCTTAACTTGACCTTCTCGAGTTAAGCTTTGACCCAGAGGGAAAGAAACTATTTTTATAAAAATGTATTGTATTATTTATTCTGTTTTTTGAGAAGGAGGAAGGCTGCTGTGAGGCAAAACAAATGAAGCGCTGAGGAAATGCCAGTGTGACTGGGACTGGGAGGGCACCTAGATGGGATGAGACCCACAGAGAAAGCCTGTTTGACTGTACAGCTCGGTCATCCTACATGGCCTCAAGTAAGGTCTGGTAATTACACTGACAAACAGGTTTTAAGTTCATCACCTTATGCAGTTATGCCATTTATAAACATCATGTTTCTGGACTGGTTTCCTATAGAAACAGGGTTTATCCAAGCAAATATCTTGCATGTATCTGTGTGCTGCTGCCTGCTAGCCTTATTTCAACCACTTCTGAATCCAGTGACTAATTACAACTGGCTCTAAACTGACACATGTGTAGAGACCTCACAAATATTTAGCTCCTTCACATGCTTGGAAAAGACAGGAGGAGAAGGGGCTTATTAGGGCTTCCTGAAGGATATTTCACCCTGTGAAAAATCAGAGGATCAAAACATGGAAGAATCACTGGAAGCCAGCCTTTTCAGTTCTGGTACACACAGAATTAGTTGTAATTACTGTAGCTACTGATGGTAACGCTGACTGTGCAGATGTTGCAATACACTTACTGAAAGATTGGCTTCGGCAGAATTTCACCGTCCTGACAGTGTTGGCAATCATGCGCTGGAAAGAAAAGATGGGATGCAATCAGAGAACAAGCACTGTATTTCATCATCATTTAAACGAAGCACCTAACTGTGCCTGAGAGTGAAGACATATGCCAATAAAAGCAGTCATATGAATGAAAATATAATTTTAATGCTGATACCCTCATATGTAGGGTGTGATTTGCATTTACACAGGCTTTAAATGAGCATGAGTGTAATTTACATGCACTCAGAGAACCCATTCCCTTGTTTGGATGCTGTAAAAAGCCTTAACTAAGAATGAACATTAGCCCCTTCAACGTGCATTTCTTCGATAACATCTTCCCACATTAAAAAGTAGAAGGAGTATCATGTACAGACACCTTGGAGCCTGTAAACATGTTAATTTTAAGACCATCAGTTCCTAACAGCAAGGCCATTTCTAGCACATACTTGGCACTTAAAGAGCTTTCACCTTTCATATGAGTTTAAAATGCAGCCCGCCTGGAAAATTACAGCATCAAATGAGCCTGTGAGGGTGTGTGTTCACCGATTCCCTCTGCAGTGTGTTCGATTCACAGGTGAGGTGGCCACCGTTAGAACTGTGGCCCCGTAAGCAAGTTTCATCAGACAGACCTGTCAGTGTTAGCTTGCACAAGTGCATCTAACCCAATGTGGAGAGTGCATTCACTTTTGGTGGACACTTCTGGCAATTCACAAAAAAAGCATTAGTCATTTCAGTCCTCCTTGGCTGCGCTCGCTCTTCAGTAAATAAGCCATCATTTCACTCACTTAGGTAAGAAAATATTAATCAATGCATTTTGCTCTGCTGCTATGTTACAATAGTTTTTAAGAACAGAAATGAAGGTAAGCAATAAAGCAAAACACTTCAGATTTAGTTCTGGACTGCAAAGTTTTAAATGGCTTGTGTGATTAGCACCACACAGGTAATATACCCACCCCTGTGGGGGCAAAATTAGTTGTTCTGCATAATATAAACAAAATAAAAAAACTGAAGTTCAGCAGTAAAACTGATTTCCTTAGTTAGGTAGTTTGATTCAATCACTGTTATAAGGCCAACATTTGTTTCAGTTTCTTTTGCTCAGATTAAGAGAAAGCAGAGGAGGGAAATGCTATTCCTAACCAAGTCTCTAACATTTGTTCCGGCACTTTAACACGGCCCAACAATTACCACGCGGCTACATGTTTTAACACAGCACACTCCCCCCCAGGCTGCTTCGGACCTTCTTGAAATTTTGTGTGAGACTAACAAGCGAGTCAGAAGCCCTCACACAATGGAATTATGTATTTCTTACTAGTAAACTGTAAAACCTAGGGCATACGCTCCTCAAAATTTATACACAGTTGTAATCTTACATGAAAATGATGTTATAAATAAAATACCTTTGTGAAATCTGTCATTCCAGAAGTAGGGAAGCACCAATGGAAAGCATTCCTGACACACGTACTGAATAATCTTAGACATTTTAATGCACTGGCAGGCGCACAAAAATGGGTATGGCTGGTGGTCAGCATTAGAAACACTACTGATATATCATGTACTACATTTTTGTGGATTACACATTGCATAATCAAATTAAACGTAGCTATTCTGAAACTGACCTAAATATTTTGATTCTAAAACACAAGTTCCCAAAAGACCTAGGGAATTTGGATATGGATCCTAAATATTGTTCCTAAAGTCATATGTATTTACATGTGAAAAATAAGTAATTTCAAGTAAGAATCACTTTTATCCTGTGTTCATTTTCATACCCCTTCAAGCCATTACTACTAGGCAGATTTTCTAAGGCACTTACCTTGCAAACATTCTCATATGCACTTAGCATATGTGCTTAGCATTAAGCATGTTAATTAAGCATGTGAAGCCCGGTTGACTTCAATGGAACCTCTTAAATACTCAAAGATAAGCACCCATTATAATACTGGATTGAGACAGAACGCACTGTGTATTACAGAGTCGGTTCTTCAAGTCTAACCCAATCAAATGAAAATCAAAACAACATGAACATGTAAACACAAATGTTTCATAACTCTATGGATTCATATTTGTCTCTGTGATGCTGCTATTTTGATTTGTACCATTTCAAAAATTACTCCCCTAAAATAACTATTTCAAGGGGAGGCTGTAAAGTTGAACTGCACCAGACAACCTGAAGTTTCAGAGCGCCTAACTTCAAGGGAAGCTTTGCTAAGTACGTTTCGTTTTTATGAAGATAGCTAGTGCTGCTTGATGTGCTTTCTAGAAGGATCGTTAATACACACCCTAATTTTTCATACCTGTAAATGTTTGGTTTTGAAGCCTCATTTCATAATGATCTTTGGAGCTAGACTGTAGGCTCGGTGTTTGATTAGTTTAGTATTAAGCTTCTTAGGTGAGGACTTAGATTTATCAAAAAAAGTGTGTTCTGTGGAATCATTTTACTCTTTTTCTTTACATGGGGAATTTGTTCTGAGAAAAAGCATAGCATTCAGAGTTAAGTACTGTAATGCTGTAGTATACTGAAAGACAAATGGTGTGCGTAGCAAAGGTTTTTAAAAAGTTTCCACAATTGCCAAATTTCTCATTATATGGGCTATTCCAGGCAAGGAAAACCGAAGTGGCAATGAATTTGTCTGACTGCTGGTTGAAGGCTGAACTGCCTGGCTCCCTCCAGTTGGCTGAAAGGCTTCATTTTAAGGAGTTACTTTGCTTATTTCCGAGGATAATCTCATTCAGCCTGTGCACTCAGAACTATCCTGGTGTGCTGGTTTTGGCTGGGATAGAGTTAATTTTCTTCATAGCAACTACTGTGGGGCTATGTTCTGGATTTGTGCTGGAAACAGCATTGACAACACAAGGATGTTTTCCTTACTGCTGGGCAGTGCTTACACAGCATCAGGGCCTTTTCTGCTTCTCACCCCACCCCACCAGCATACAAGGAGTGTACAAGGAGTTGGGAGGGGGCACAGCCGGGACACCTGACCCCAACTGACCGAAGGGATATTCCAGACCATATGACATCATGCTCAGCATATATACATTCAGAGTGATGGCATTTGTCTTCCCAAGTAACCATTAGGCGTGATGGAGCCTTGCTTTCCTGGAGATGGCTGCACACCTGCCTGCCCATGGGAAGCAGTGAATGAATTCCTTGTTTTGGTTTGCTTGTGTGCACAGCTTTTGCTTCACCTATTAAACCGTCTTTAGCCCAACCCACGAGTTTTCTCACTTTTACTCTTCTGATTCTCTCCCCCATCCCACCGGGGGGGCAGCGAGTGAGCGGCTTTGTGGTGTGTAGTTGCTGGCTGGGGTTAAACCACGACACCTGGCAGTGATGAAGGAATGAGGAAGTGGGTGTTAAGGCAGAATAAACAGAGAAACTGTGGCCAGAAGACAGCATTGCAACCCAATGGGGAGATTCTGGAGCATTATATATCCTTGAAGAGCTCCTTTCACATTGCTTTTTTCCAAGTGCTGTTGTGCTGTCTAATATAAACTCAAAAGACCTCCTCTTTGGAAGGTGCAAATTGAACAAAAAACAACATGTGAAGTGAAAGTGAATTTCCCTTCCTGAATCTTGTAGATAAGTTGGATTGTCTTCTTTTGATTCAAGAAAACTAGAAACAAGTACAAAGAAAATGTTCACATGGAAGTTTAATTGCCAGCTCCTTACAATCTTTCTTCAAATAGAGGATTACCTCTGGTTAATGCCTGCAAAAATTAACCTCTGTTTACTCACTGTGCTAAGAAAGACCATTATTGAAAAGCCACACAGACCTAAATTTGGATCTTTCTGAAACAGAACCAACTGCATAATATAACAAGCAACCGCTACTACCAGCATGCTATATATACACAACAATACCCTTTCAAGTTTTACGCAGTCTGGAATAGTGGCAGCAGGCCAGCACATTATCTTCTAATCCATTCCAAACCCAGGTTTCTAAGTGTTATAAATATTCATATATGCCATAGAAAACTACTAAGGGCTTTAGTCACACACTTTTTGCATAATCTTTATGTTCCAAAAATGAAAGAATGTTTGTCCCTTTTTTGCATAAGGATCAGAGTGTGAATTCCCTTTTGTTCATCTCCACAAAACCCGAAAACCAATATGCACAGATTCTCTAATCCTCATTTCACACCTGAAGGGTGAAGAGGCTTGACAAAAAGAAGCATCAGTGGCCAGCATCATGGCACTGTCTTGTGCTGCCTTGGCAGGTCAGCAGTTTCAGAGCTCTTTCGTGACTTCTCCTCCCTCTACAGGTGCCATTTCTGAGACATGCTGGGTAGCATGACATGGAGACAGGGCCATGGAAAGTGATCTTTGTTCAGGTTGTCTGATGATTTGAGAAATGGCACTGAAAAAGTTCCCAAATAATTGTGTCTTCCCTCTGTCTATGAATACAAAATTCTTTACTGGCAGTCAGAGTGCAAGATTATGCAGCTGAGTTTTGAAAAAATCAGAAACCATAAGTGGTCAAGAGTATGAAATATTGCCTGTCCTTAAGGAGAGTCATGCTCAGTACTTCCCTCACTCCCCTCTCTCTTCTTTCCCCGGCAAGACATAATTCTAGGAAACGGCTTTTAGATTTTTTTCTAAATATATAGCTATAAAAGCAGTGTCACTTGAATGTTATATATTGCCATGTACTGCGCTGCAGGTTGTAGGTTGTCCTGTATCTGCTAAATCATAGAGTTTATAGGAACTAATATTACTGACAGTTTTGGGGGCTCTCCTTCACCTGAAAAGAGGGTCATTAATGGACCTAAAAGATAAATGTGTATTCTAGATCAGAAACTAATTGGGTTTGCTGTCTAATGCCATTTTTTTATCTTTCACCTACTTGCAGTTCTCAAAATGTCCTCAACCCACCAAACTACAACTGCAGCATTTTAAAAACTTTACAAGTCTGTTCATGCCTTGTTTCTCGGTGACAAGTATGCCTTCAGTTTTTACATAGATAGGTCTTCTAAAGCAACACTTACAAATAACATCTACTGGCAACTCACTAGTGGAGAAGAGATGCAGGTAGTTTTTATCACACAAGGTTGTGGAGTATATGCCAACCCAGAAGGCACATCTGAGCAACACCATGGTGGAAACAGCTTGCACCTTATCTCCATCAGCTTCTTACAGCGAGGTAAGTGAAAGACCTGTGATATTTCTCTAAAACCATGTCTTGTTTGGTATTGAAGACAAAGCCTTTTACTGAAGACTTATACCACTAATGACAGTAATTTAGTTATTCTGTCTGCTTATTGACAAAACTATAAATAACATGTTCCAGGGTGGATTTTAAGGCCAAATGCTTGTTTCCTCCATCCTCCCTTCCTCACTTCACGCAATAAATGGCACACTAAGAGCACAAGTACAGTGCAAATATAAAATGTATACCTATTTCTGACACATTCAATATTTTTTCCCCACATCTTGTACAAACTAAGTGGGTCCACTCACAAGCTTCCCTCTTTACACATAACTGTGTCTCTGCCACACATGGTATTCTCTGCCCTGGCTAGCTGTCCCTGCCCTCCCACTCCTCACCGCCTCCTCCAAATAAGAGGCATCCATGGGGATCAGGAGATGTGGAAGGGGAAGAAGAAGCAGGCAGTTGCAAAGGCAGCAGGAGGTAAAGCTCAGCAATGTTCTGCAGAGTGATGTCCCCCCAGTACTGCCAATACCACAGTTCTGTCACTACACCTCTGAAAAGACCGATTTATAGGGAAGTGTAGCAGAAAAAAATTGACTCAGTCCCTTTCCTTTTTAGCTTGATTTGCTAAAAAAAAAACTAGGCTAATGTGGTTTAACACCATCTGTCTGTTTTTCCCTTCTCCTCTAGATAATTTTGTCAGATTTGAAAAAAGAACCCAGGGTTTTCAAACATAAGAAAGCTCCTATGAATTTTCTGTGAAAATAGATGGCTCTGGACAAGAGAAAGATTGTGTAAGAGCCCTCTTCTCCTGTCTCCTTCAGGGAAAAGGCTGTAGTGCAAGTTCCTATGTTATGACAAAAGCCTATTCACACAGAATTCCCCAGCCATGAAGAAACCACACATGCCCCAGCCACGAGGAAAGCTCTGAGCAGAGCTCAGGCAGCCATGAAACACAAACATTTAGGAAACCAGGCCTTGCTGTTTCTGGCACTCGGGGAACTCCTGGCTTAGACACTGTCTGACAGCTCCTGCGTGTTTTAAGATGCATCGTTTAATATAAATAATAACAGGAACATCAGAAAACATAAAAGATTTAAAGGAAGCTGTTTCAGCTGAAGAGATGCCACGAGATCAAACTTCTACTTTTGGCTGCCAGTTACAGGAATAAAGTTGTCAGCAGCACATCAGCTGTCAGGATCAGAGCTCTGCGGTGAGAATGCAGACACGATGCCAGAGGCTGTTCTTGGTTTCATCACTGTGCTTACACGAGAGTCAGAGGGTCCCACCTCCTCCGATGGCAAATGGCACCACCAGTGGCAACTACCCAGATATTTTTATTCATAAACTTCAGCAAGCATCAAAGTTAGGATGGATCAAGGGAAATAATTTTCCAAAGAACAAAGATGTTATAGACAGATTAGTAAGAGTGGCTCCCAGCAATATTCAGAGGTATCTCCATCTGCTTGTGACAGAACGTCACGCAGCAGAACAAACAGGCAGAAACAATAAATGGCAAGGCATGATTCCTGTGAGGAAATCTGGTTTCTGCTATTTTCCTGAAAATGGCAGAATAACATCAGAGATTTACCTTAAGTCTATACTTATGTAAAAGAGAGCTGAATTTATCTGAGAGTTGCCTGGCTGAGTGGTCTTGTCTTCACTAGTTAATATCTGGCAATTAATTATGTGTGGATATGATAGTTGCGAGCTTAACGCAAGTAGGCGGTAGCGACTGAGGTTTAACAGGAGGCTTTTCTTCTTTGCTTGACCTGATGACACATGCAAAAAGCTAAAAACTGCCAGGTCCACATTAGGATTTGAATGAATTATGTGGGTGGAATCTGAATACATGTTGCTTTGAAGAGCTATGGGTTGAGAGAAGCAGTAAAAACACCATAGAAGCATGCAGAATAGCCAGTGAAGAAGATTAAAACCACAAAGATATACTTGTAGTAAGGCCTGGAGAAAAAGTGGAGTGAGCTTTTAGATAGAGCACTAACTGAAGAAAAGTTTAGAATACTGAGAAAGGAGAATGTTTCCCTTTCCATTGTGTGGAGGAACACCTGACGTTATATCAAATCTTTGAAAAATATATAGCATCAAAAATACATTAATTGATCTTCACTTTCCCCTCCTAAAGGAAATGCTCAAAGCTCTGAGTACTGATCAAAATGGGTGATACTACCTTCATGCAGTATAAAATTTTATTTAAAACTTTTGGGTGCTGCTGGTAAATCCATGTTCTGGAGTCAACATACTTCTGAAGGTAAGGCAATGTGCAGACTAGGGTAAAAAGGGCAGACCTGCAGCAGCCTAGAGGTAGATCAGTTTAAGCTGCTATAAAATTCATTCTTGGTCTTGGGAGTGCCAAACGGTGGTATAAAGTGGTGCACAACCATTTCTAAATGACAAGCCTGGGTTGAACTTTTGTCTATGGGTAAGTGCTCACAGGAGAGCTCCTGCCTCCTGCAATAGCTTTTACACATAATCAGGCACAAAGAAGAGCCTAAGGCATACAGCTCTGAGGCCTGCGGATATACCGGCTCTTCTGGCTCAGGAGGTGTTAAGTAGGCCAAGTGAGGTGGAGAACATGGAGCCAGCCACATAGCCATGGCTATAGCAATGCAGCTGCCATCCCTCCTGGTTTGGAGGCGCTCCAGCCAAGTCTGAAATCTCTTTGTGTTCCCCAAAATATTTACTATCTACACTAAAATATATACATTTATGCATCTAATTAAACAGGCAGTCCAGGAAAAAGTCCCTTTCTGCAGGTAGAAGGCTCAAGGCCTTCGGAAGGAGATGGCAACACAGTCTGCGTCTGCAATTACAGAATGTCATTATTGCAAAGTGAGGTCAGGCCCTTACTCAGGCACTAGCACTACCGTTTACCCACAGAAAAAGTCTCAGCTTAGTTGAGAGGTATTTTTGCCCTAGGACAAAGGCTGTCCTGGAGCTACAGACTGAAATCTAAGAGAAGAAATCACTCAGTGTGATGATGACTTTTCTGTGAATTTTTCTAAAGGGTTGAAAGTCCTCCTTTTTCCTCTTTGTGGTATCAGTGCTCAGTAGGTAAGACAAGCTCCTCTGTAGTGCAGTGGAAATAACCACGGAGTGGTTCCGGTTACTGTAGTACTAAGAACAAGCAGATATAGGTGCCAGCATAGATATGCTCTAGCATGGCTGCTGAATGGTGCTTCACTGCCAGAACAGTAAGTCAGGTTCGGTTTTGCAGTGCAGCTGCTCATAGCTGGGCTTGGCTAACTGGTTCTCAGATGTAGGTGTCATTAACCACATTAATTAAGAACATGGCCTTAGCAACCAAGAAAATAGCTTCTCACTGCTGAGAAACTTGAGTTTCAGTTGAGATTTCTGCCATGGGAACGTGCCTGCCTGCAGCTTTTTGACAAAGGTGTTTGAAATGATGAGAGCTTAGGTGCTCATAAACCAAATGTGAGCATAATCTAGCCTTCTATCATTGATCCCCCTTTCCAATATGAAAGCAATCAACTCACAGAAGTCTCCTTTCACCTGTTAAATGAAAGAAGAAAATAAGATGTTGTGCACGTTCTGTATTAAAGCTCCTTTCATTCTCTGAGGAGCAATGCAGAACTATCCCAGCCTGAGGCAGTTCAGTCCTGTTTGAAGGAACAGCAGTTAAAATCACAACTTGGTCCCAAACTGGCTGTTAAAAATTGTCTCTAACAGCTCTATTTCCTGTCACTACTGCTGCCTCTCCTGGGAAACATTTTGGCTGTGCATGGCTCAATGGGCAGTTTCTTTTCCACCTCTGTGAGGTTTTCCAGAAATCCAGAGGTCCCAGGTGCTGTGCACAATACAGACTATTTTTGCCAGCTCTTGGTCCTGCCTTCACTTTCTCTAGCCATGGAAGTCATTGTTGAGAAGTTCGCTCTTGAAGAGATGAATAAGGAGGTCTTTTTAAATTTTCATTTCAAATATTTCATACGTACCATTTTTTCGAAGTTTACTAGATTGTCAGTGAATGTCTTGTTTCCCTCGTGAGTAAACGTCATGTCTGTATAGAAATAAAAGCCACATAAAAGCCCATTATTGAATCACGGCCCTACAAACCAGCAGAACATTTTATATATCCATTACAAAAATCAAAGCAGCTATAAAACATTTAGTTTTTAATTTGCAGCATTTCTGAGACTAGTAAAATTGAGGTATGATATTCAGATGTACTAAAGCAGTTTTTCTTGTCTCTGTGTCATGCTTTTTATAATAGAAAAAGATCATACCTCACACTGAGATTGATTTTTGCTTTTTCTTGCTGCTGCTCTTATTCTTCAAATATTTGACAAATAGCTTTCAAGTTAATAATTCTGGTAACATCCAAGCTTACCTTTTATAAGTAGTGGCATGAAAGGAATTATTGGAGGGTCCAATTTAGCTACAGTTAGTCTGTAGGCCCTATGGTTTCTTGATGGATCCTTAAGAAGAAAAGAGAAATCAAATAATTACTAATATGTATTATTATATGTATTGAGACACTGTATGCATTCATTTAGATGTCATGGCATTTATTAAAATCATTATTTTCTCCTGTGGCTTTAAAAGTGCATCTGCAAACTAAGACGCCTTTTATCATTCTCCCATACAGCTTACATGATGAGAATGCAGCCGCTAAACACAAACATTTTTCATGCCAAATAGCAAGGTAAGATATGATTACAAAAAAATTGTTCGTAAGAGGAACCACACATTCATCCTCCCTCTTTGCAGCTGCAGATCCAGTTTTGCATATGTTGTAACACTAAAATGTATTGCCTGGAAAAATCCAGGTTGGAAAATATAATTTCCCATATGTACTATCAGAAAACACGTGATAAAGCTTTTCCGAGTTCCCAGATTAACTTTGAGTGGTACATAAGTTCTCTCAGAGTAGGTCCCTAAGAGTATAATTTATTAGTCATACATACTTGTTTTAGCAGCTCTAAAATGGGATCATAAACTTCTTAAAGTCAAACAAGGACATATAAAATGTTCTGAATCAAGGAATTCAAATCAGTTACTCAGAAACTGAATTAGCTCAGATTGTGCATAGAATAAGGGATCTATTGCTATTCACCATTAAGCTTTCAAACTCTGCATAGATCTTCTTGAACTTGCTTGGAAGTTTCTGTTAATAAAAACAAAAATAGCAAACCTTAATTAAATCCAATTTGTGTGGCAATTTTACTGTAAATGCTAGTTCCTTCTACAACGCCCTAAGTCAGGAAAGTGCTCTTTTTTGCCAGATATTTCTAACAATGTGCTAATCTAAAATACAACATGTTTCCTAGCAACCAGATTATAAATAGAGACGGGACCAGCTATGAAACCTGGATCCTGATTTAAACCTCAACTTGAATTTACTCCTTTGGGATGTTTGGATTCAGATTTTTGTTTGGCTTACATCGCAATCACTAAATTCGGAATGTAAGTGAAAGTTCCAGTCAATGGTTTCAGGACATTCCTGATTATAGCCTACCTGAAAATATAATTTACACACAGCTTGCATAGGGGTCGCTCAGCTTAATTATTCATACCTTTCATGAACTGCCCTTGCAAATTCAAATCCATGCCTGGGCATTTCCAGGTGGTTTTTTTGTTCATGCTGATGTATCACCAACTATTGCTCAAATTCTTGACATGCCCAGCAGCCAAGGGCCTCTACTGCTTTCTGGGGTATAAATTAATGAATAGTTTTTCAGTCCACAATACCCACACTGATAAATCATGGTCAGTTCATCACGCAGTGATTGGGATCAGATGGGCTTTACTAAATATTTTCTTTCACTCTCATGTCATATACATGTTAAATAATTTTGCTATAAATACGAAAAGATATGTTATAAATTAGTTTCAGAGATCACAGTAATGTTTTATGCACACTCAAAATACGTCAGCTTCCTAGTTTTAATATGAAATTTCACTATATTTGCTGAATAAATCAGGCTACTACTGGCAGCAGGTAACATTAAAAATTAATAGAGACTTTGTAGTGCAGAAATTATTTTTTGCAATACTTTCTACATTTGGAGTGTGTACCCTAGCAAGGTATTTACACTGTGCCACAGCAAGGGCCTAATTTTTAATGATGTGTGTCAACAACTGTGTGCCTAGTTTGCATATGCATGCAGATTAGGTATTTGTGAAATAAGTGGTATAATTGGACATTTGCACCTGCAAATATCTAATTTGTGCATGCAACTAATGTAAATGCATGATAAAAAAATCAGGTCTTGATATGTTTGGTTTTAACTATATTCTGTATATATATATGGCTAAAAATCAAGCTGCAGAGATTCTCTTGGTAAACTGACTGCCCTACAGAACCAGAGCGTGATAACATTTCCCTGAACAAAACTTCATACCCCACACCTACAAACAACCTGTGCCCCTCCAGCTCACAGACCCTGTGCCGATTTCAGATTGCTGTATGTAGTATACACATTCAATTCCCTCTTCTCTCTTCATACTACTCCTGTACTGCCTCAGCTCTCCCAACTATTCCTCTCAGTAGCCACAAATGAAGGGTCGTTATTTTGAGAAACTGACCTGCAAATCGTTGCCATTAGCACTGATTGCATATGTCACTTGCAACGTGTACTTTTGAAAACTGGGCTGGTGTCTTCTCAAATATGTTAGTCTGATCTCCTATTCCAGAGCACTTTTTTAAAGGTGTTCAAATTTTGGTCTTGGGTGCATCAATGACCTCAGTCATGCTAACTATTTTGAATTTCTAATGAACAAAATACATGCACATTCAAATCTGCACTGCTTTTGACAACCAGTATATTCTTAGCAGTTACATGTGCCTACTACCTCACCCTGCTGGACATCATCGCACCCTTTTTGTATACTCACATACAAAAGAGCAAAGCCACAGAAAAAGGTGGAAGCTCCAAGAATGCAGACCAAACTGACAGTAATGCATGTCAGAGAGAAAACCAGAACTGGTTAGGACAAACCCGCATTTTAATAGGGCAACAGAGTCCATATGGAGATCAGAAAATAGTATGTATAAACAGAGGATGGATTTTAGAGAAGTATCTATGGAGTGACCTCACTAAATGATCAGTAAAGTCAAACAGAGGACAGGCTGATGCAAGAGGTTAACTGGCTAACTCGCTCATCCTGTTGGGCAGTGTGGCTCATCAATAGAAGCTGCTGTTGTCACTCTTGTTAACGGCCGTTGAGTATCCAACACATCTATGGGTACACTGCCTCACTAATAAAAATTGTCAGCCTTAGCTAAAGGCTTATGCTCAGGAGCTGAATTTGCAAATCTAATTTTATCAATAATAAAGGCCCAAGTCATGTTTTTGCTAACTAAAAGCACAAATGCCAGTCAAACTTATTGGAATTGGATTTTAGCTAAGACTTACCTCCCATGTTAATGAGAGACGGCTCACAGCAACATTACTCAGTCCCATAATAATAGCGAAAAAGGAATTCAGATTTTTGTATTCTTTACAGCTGAAACACAAAGGGCCAGGTTTTAAGTTGTATGTATCAGTCAGGGCAGAAGTACACATGACAACGTTAAGAGAGCTGAACCCAAGCACCTAGCAGAGGTGTGACTGAATTTGGGCAGCCCTGGCCAGTACACCCTTGGTACACCACTTCACCAATGTGTGAGTAATTCACCACACTCTGGAGGCTCCTTTCCCCTCCCTCCTAAAATGACCTCCTGCTTCCACTTCACTGGGACATTAAAGGAGTCTTTGAAGCTCCTTTCTACCCAGAAACTCAGTCCTGAAACTGGGCTCGATTCAGTCCCAGGGAATACCAGAAACAGTGGAAGAAGCAACTGGCTTACAACCTCATTTGCTGCAGAACTTGCTGACAGCTTCTGAACAGCTACTGAATGCTGGAAGCTGTCCCTAGATGATCTTCATCGCAGTTTACAGGGGCACTGAGTCTTTTTAAAGGGAGAAGACCAGCTGTCTAGATATGCCTGTGACCTCTCTCACTGTATATGATTTCTAACTAGTACTTGTAGATTCTGGAACTCTTCAGGATGTTTCAAGCAAAGAACTGCCATTTGTTACCAGCATCATTAAAGAGGTCCTGGGTGCTAGGAGCTCTAGGTCACGCTTCATCCCTAATGCAAAGGAGAACTTCTGTTACCAGTTGGAAAAAACTGGAACACGTAACTGAGTATTATGGAAGATCCAATACACCACATGCAGGAGTAGACACAATCTGACAGGAACAGCCCACACAACTGCTCAGCTGGGACTGCATCAGGTGGCTAACAAAGCCTGTATCTCATAAATCTGGGTCTCACTAGGCTCCTGCAAATAATTTGTTATTTTTCACAACTGATTTGCCAACATCTGATTTCAGCACCCGCGTCTCTGCTTCTTTTGCATTTACCTATAAAATTTTCACAACATTCAAGCTATGATTCTCAAACTGATTTTTTTATTCATCGCTGAAGCTCTTAGCTCTTCCAAGGTATCCTCAGCTCCAGACGAAATTAGTACAATCATCACATCCTACTGTCCGACTCCATAATTGCCACATCACCCTATTGTTACTCTGTTCTTTCTGTCCCTCCATTTCACCAGACTCGATGTATTGAGCAGGTGAGTCCTTTAGATCTGGTCCTTGCTTGTGTCTGCACTGTGTGAACACTGTGCTCGTGAAAAAACAATCTCTTCCATCTGATGGTCGGTCTGTTGGAGACTGCTGCCCCCTCAGATCTTCTAGCAGAGCTGCTCATACAAATTCTCCCACATCAGATTAGGGACATTGAGCGAGGTTAGCAAAGATAAGCTGAAATGCTAAAGCTACCCCAACTTATTCTGACTAGAGCAGGTCAGGGAGTGCCTCATTAGTGGATCTGAGGGGAGATAAGGATGAAAAGCAGCCAGGCTAGGCTGCCAGTGATAACCTCTTCCCCAGGCACAACTAAATCCAGAAAGGGATATCTGTCCACAGCCTGTGACATTGAAAATAAATTGTGGCACGGTAAAAATAATTACTACCACACAGCAGTAGTGCTCAAACATAGTAGGCAGCTGCCAATGTATCTGCAATATGTAATTTGAATCTATCTTTCATTTTAAAAAGGAAAAGTTTTGCCAAATACCCTGTTGAGCAATGTAATTTGACAAAGTCGCTGTTAAAATCCATCTAGATGTATGACATTCCACGCCAAATATTCTGTAAATTCTACAGGCTCTACACTAAATAGCTCAGTTCCAGATAAAGGACCACTGTAAGGAAAGAAAAACAGTGCTGCGTGGCTCCACTGCATATACACTGCCTCTAAAATGTCAGAAAGTGGATCCTCCAAAGCACCACACTGTGCTCGAAGCAGAGGTCCCTCTGCCTCCCCAAACACACTGTATTGGAAAAATCTTCCTGTTAGTACGAACTGTGCACACACACATATGCATACACTCTTGTCTCTCACACACACACACACACACGTGGTTAAAATCTCTCGATACTTACACGAGCATATTCATCTTGGCATTTTCCCTGTAAACACACACCCTTCAAAAATTTCTTACGGGATCCTTGCGCTTATAACATATGCATGTGTATGGAAAGAATGATTTTCAAAAACTGAATGAAAGTGTCTGAGTATAGTGATACAGAAGAAGGCTTCTAAATAGCCCGTGGGTATATCTGCAAAGAGGAAATATATACAAACTGGGTTTGTGGATATCCATAAGAGTATGCGCAAGTACATCCTAGAAGGCCTTTCTAATACAATTAATATGGGAAGAACTCACTGTAGGAAATATAGTTTGCTTCTCCCCTTTGTTTGAAAATTTAATCCTACAATGGCTGGAGAAAAGAGATGAACCTGGTAACCTCTACATCCTTTTCCGGCAGATGCAAAGGCAACCACGGCTCCTGGAACTGGAAGCACATGTGCACAGCACTTGGAGCCAGCACTTGGCCTTGCGCTTGCCCGCGCAGAGAGGGAGCACACATCACAGGGTGCATGGGATGGCAGACACAAAATGATGTGCCTTCTGCGAGGGTGCCTGAGCCCCCCCCCCAGCACAGAATTGAAACGGGGTTCTCAGTAACCATTACCTTTGAAAATCGGTACGTGCAAGCCATCTCGTTACCT
Source organism: Egretta garzetta (assembly GCF_000687185.1). Classification (NCBI taxonomy): domain Eukaryota; kingdom Metazoa; phylum Chordata; class Aves; order Pelecaniformes; family Ardeidae; genus Egretta; species Egretta garzetta. The sequence continues at coordinate 4,531,426 of NW_009260022.1, read as the reverse complement.
CCAGTCATGCCTAAGATTAATAGTGCAGCACTGAGCTGTTCTCCCCGAACACTTTTCTAATGAGTCTAGTACTTCTAGGTAGGGTAAAGTTCTCATTAGGTCTCAAGGATCTTCACAAGCAAAACTTCCTCAAAGATACTGCTTCAAGGCCTGGGCCTGCATCTTTTGATCCAATTCCTTGGCTTTTTCTCCCCTCTAACTTCGGTGCACTTTGTGTTTGTTTTAGCGCACGCCGTCGCACCTGTTACCATGGCAGCACCGCGCAGAGGGCAGCAGCCTGGCAAAACTTCCCAGCGCCTTTCCAGCGGCTGCAATTAAACCTGCCCGGCTCGGGCTGTACGGCGGAAAATCCTGTGCTGCGGATTTCTCTGCTTTGAGCAGACAAAGAGGACTCGGCAGAGCAGACCGCTTTTAGCTATTTATTTTTAGCATTGTAGTGATACCAGAAACATGGGAGTAAACAGGAGGTTGTCAAGCTGTTGTAAATAGCACAGGATTAAAGCCATGGCACTGGGGAGCCCACGGACTAGGGCCGTTTATTAGGGAGATATTTAACTGCAATTTTTAGCATACTTGATTTCAAGTGTTTATGGAAATTACTATTGTATCTTAATTTACCACATTTCAACATTTTCCCATTTCATGCCTCTGAGTTTAGAAAAGACCCCGACGCCTCGGCGCGTGGGTGCCACTGCCCTCTCCTGGGCACAGCCCGCCAGACGGGCGGCTGGCTTCCCAGTATTCCTCTGCAGAATGAGATAATGGAATATGCGGTATAGGTATTTTTAGAAACTGAAGAGGTAAATCCTGTCCTCTGTTCTGAGTATAAACCTGATCCTGCATGCCCACCACTAGATTTTGAAAATCTTCAGCCTTGACCAACTGTAACCTGACCAGAGGGCCCAAAGCAGCTCCCAGAAAGAAGCGGGTACCTGCAGAGTGGGTGCCCTTCCCAAAGGAAGAATTTCGATGTGAACACTGATTTCAGCTAAGTGGAATTATTAATTGGGAGGAGGGCGGCATCCCAGCTGTAACAGTAATCTTATTAGTAATCCCTTCCCTCACACAACTACATTTAACGGTGCAAAAAAGTTAAAACTCGTGCTTTAACTGCTGGTAATGACTTCTTTGTTCAGTAAGACTGCCTAAAGGCCTCTAGTCACAGCGCCCAAAGTTGCAGACAAATACTTAAACAGGCAGCTCCTCACTGCACAGCTCAGCAAACTGTTTGTTCAGATGGCAACGGATGTTATAAATACACCACAAAGAGTAAAGGAGGGAAGAAGGTAGCAGTGATAAAAAACTGCATGCCCCTGCCCCCTCCGAAGTCAGTCACAGCCTTGCCCTTGACTTCAGCAATAAGGAATCAAGGCCGACATCTTTGGCATAAAGGCTCCAAAGAGTTTAAGTTTTAATATGAATAAAAGAATAGAAGATAGCATGAATTGCCTGCTATCCAACCTTAGACCCAGCAGTTAGTAAAAAAAAGGACATGCATTTTGAAACGAAGGTATTAGAAAAACATACCAAGTGGACTGAAGGTAACATGAGCCTCATCATCTCCATACTACATCTCCTTGCTCTCCTCTCTTGGTTTTCCCACTTGGGGCAATTCTGAGGACTGTTTTCCTGAACAGCACCAGAAATACTTCTGTTCTCAGGAAAATTAAGGCTCAGTTTTGTTATTATCTACTAATTAGCATATTAATATTTGCTAATGCATATAAGGCTAAATGGAGGATTCTCCTAATGAACTGAAATATATTTACTCACAAATTTTATGTGAAAACATGGCCCTAAGAGATCACAGATCAAGGACCAATGGAGAGTAGGACAGGAAAGAAGAACATATATTAACAAGGTTCTATACAGCCCTGTAAGGAAACGGACAGAATTACCAAACAGAGAACATTTTAACCTCTACTGTGTGTGGCTGTCTGAAAATAAAAAAGAAAAATAACAACAAATTGACTATACTGAACCTCATTTCCAGCTCACAGATGATTGTATACTTACTGGGCTGCTATCTTAATATACTTCTTTAACAGCTGAACACGCTTGCTGAGTTGAGAGCAAAGGCAAATCTCAGTGACCACCCAGAACTGAATTTCATTAAATCTTCTTAAAAACAAGTCCAGATTTGCTGTGGTCTTTTTAAAATTGTGCCTTCCAAAAGTGTGATAGATCAATTCCAGCTAGAAAAAAAGAAAACAGTTTGGGGTTTTTTTTTAGGAATCTCATCTTTTGGATAGAGGGAAGAGGCTAAGAACAACCAGGTAAGTATCTAGCTTGAAACTTGCTCTGCAGTTTACATTTATTGCTGTACAGATGACAAAGATTCAGGTTGCAAATCCAGTAGACAATAGCCGAGGCATACTAAAAACATAACTACAGACTATGTATAAATACTTTAAAACATACAAAAGTAACTCAATAAGCAGTAGATGTTCAGGAGAAGTTTAACTTTATTTTTGCATTTTGCCTATAAAATTAAGAATGCCTTATACTTTCAAAACTCATAGGTGGCTTTACTGTAATATTTTTCAAAATCAAGCCTAGAGAAAGTTTTGCAAATAATGCACAAACCTACAATGTACAACTCAACGTTTTCTAATAGATTCTGATCTGCTGAATAGATAGATCCTCATACCTCATGCACACAGTTGAAGAGCTCCCAGTCATAAATTGTCATCTGATGTGCTAAGTCTTTGGAGCTCATCAGTTCGAACGTTCCCACTGTACCAGTAGATGGTCCTTCTTGTTCTGGTAATGGTGCCTACAAACGGAAAAATGGTATAAAAATATTTTAGAAATACCAAATTGCATGATTGGTGCTTCTCTTCCATAATGTTTCTGATTTTTTTTTCTTCAGTGTGGCCACTTTCCTAAGCATGTTTCTAATAGTAAAACCAAAATTTGCTTTTAACTGTAGGCATTAGGAAATGAAAAGCCCTGTGCAAAAATCAGTATCCACTATGCACAGAATAGTCAGGAAAATTCTGAAAGCTCTTCAGAGGCACTGTAAGGAAATAAACCAGACTGTTCTCAGTGTGTTATTTTTAGCATTGTTCTAAAATTTGAATCCAGAAATAAATACTTCAATACATGTTGTGCTAACTAAAGCATGTCTGTTTGTTTAGGAGCATAGGTCTTTCCACAAAGCTTTTGTTATCAGTTTCCTTTTTCACACACACAAATAACTGGGCTACAAAGCACAACCCAAATACTTTTTCAAATTACTGATTCTAATGATGAGAATTATTACATCTGCCATACTTCAGAAATCTGCGGTGATTGCAAGACCTTCTGGTCATTTATAAAATAAGCCTCGTACTTTGACAGTACATGGATGTGCGATTTGTGATTGCAAAACTCCTGGCTATGCTAATTAACATTACATGCACACAGTCTTATGAGCAAGAATCCTTTAAATCATTCAAGTATAAAAAATTTTGAAAGACAATTCCATACCACCCAATAATTGAGATATGATATACAGTTTTGCACCCAAGAAAAATCTTCTATGAAAGAGAGATTTAAAACATGGCCTGTGATCAAGTCAGATTTGAAGTAGTTTGTTGTCTATATTAGGGACAAAGTGTTTGAACTAGTGCTGCTAAAATACTAACAAACAACCGTCTTGTAGATTAAAACGCGTTACATCTGTAAAGCTTCCTGTGAACCATTTTAATTGTTTTGTTTCCAGGAGAGGGCAGTAGAGTTCCCTTAGAAGTTTCTCAATTTCTCACAGGGTCTTTGTTACCAGACAATTACAGAGCAAGGAATTGTCAACAGGCTCCTTTCCGAGTATAAACTCAGTAGAGTCTGCAAGATGAACAGACCATATTTACATACTGCAATATAAAGAACAAGTTTACTGAATGAATCCCCTTTTATATAAGAATATTGTATTGCCAGTAGAAAAAGGACTGACTGGATTAACACATCAAATCACTTTTGCAATAACACACGCTATGTAGGAGCTTTATTTCTGTATGACTTCTTGCTCTGTACTCTAGAGAAAACCTGTCTTTTAAATATCATCATGATACAGACTAATTGAAAATTATTAAACTAAACCACAGGCATTATTACCTTAAAAGCTCCATCTCCAATTTTAAGAAATAGCATATATAAGCAAAGTATTACCTAAAAAAAATCAGGACAGCCATCAATCTTATAACAGCCTGCAGATTGCTCTAAATTAGGATTTGCACAAACACAACATTTCTGTAGTTTAAGACAGAGTATGATTAAAAGTACAGCAGTTTTGTGTAGAAAATCCTAATTTGTGGAAATCTGTGGAAAGAGAATTGCCCACAGACTGAAAAGAGGGCTTTTTTCCCCTATTTGGAGACAAACACAACATAGCTGTTACCATAACAAACACATATTTTCCAAGGCTAAGAAAGAAGCACTTAGATGTAAACTCATTGCATATTTGAAAATTCATCTAACCCAGAACAATTTTCACATGGGAATTGCCAAGTGTAATGTGAATAAATATACATGCACAGGCAGCAACCAGAAATTGGAACGTGAAAGGATTAAACTGGGAGGCAGGAAAGGTTGTAACATTTTTCAATTTGTTTATACCTCTTTGAAAAAATGCAGCTGATAAGGGGATGTATTCTGCTATGCAGCGTTGAGAACCTTTTTTAAGGTGCTGAGTGTTCCTCCCTAATTCCTACTGAAGTCAGTCTCCAGTTGATGAAAACTAGCACATTGCAGCCCTGTATCTTAGAGCTCCCTGTAGCATTTTGAGTACTTGATCCGTGGTAAATAGCACAGGAGAAAAGGCACAGAAAGTCATGACAATTTGCTGCCAAAGCTATGTCTGCACAGACAATACAGAGCCACATAAAAGTACCCAGCGTAGTTGTACTGACGCAACACCCCTGCTTCAGAGTAGCATGCCCCATGAGGGTATCTACTTGGCAGGATTAATTAACCTTAAGGGAACAGCAGAATTTAATAAACTGAACAAGAGGTATCTCTGCATGGCGCTACAGTATGCTGGATGTGCATTCCCTGGTTACTAAACTGAAAGCAGCAGCAAAGCATAGATTTTACCATATCTATAAAAGAAATCAGCCATACATACTAAGTGGCTTGTTAAAAGCATACAGGAGCCTGAAACAAGGCTAGGAGTAATAGAGTTCATGCTGACATGACTTGGCAATGACATTTGTTTTTAATGAAATAAAAAGAACAAAAAGTACAGTCAAATCAAACTCTATAAAAGCAGACCCCATGTAGATCGTTAGAATTACTGTATAAACTGTAAGTACTTATGAACAATTCTACGTAAGAAAAAATAGACTTTCTACTGGGAATATTTTCTGTGATTCTACTCATCTGCGATTTTGACACAGTATTTTGTGGGGCTGAGAAATAAAAGGTATTAAGGAATTTACTGTTGGAACCAAGTCTCCAGAATGCTGATAAAATCTACCCTCAAGAATCCATCCCCGTGGCCTTGAGGAGATAATTCTGTAATCAGGAATTACTGCATGCCTTGGTGACAATATTCAGCTC
>NW_009260022.1:4498737-4525711 GCF_000687185.1 Egretta garzetta | reverse complement strand
CTCTTCCGAAATGCTCAGTGTGACACAGAGAATACTGGCATCAAGTGCTGTCATGTGGATCAGATGAATTTCTGCTCTAGTTTAGGAAATTATAACATATCCTTGTTTTAATTTCAGGGCTCATCCCATAGCACTGTGAAAAGCCCTTTGTTGTGAATATTTCCGCTAGTTTTTACCTAAAGCACGGATCATGCAAAAACGGCCAAGCGTTCAAATAAAACTGAAGAATTGAACTTCCTGAGAAGCGCACACATACATACCAATGAATCGAACTGATCACGTGGGCAAGCAAACAGCCGTCCATTTACACTGAGAGTTGTAAACACTGAAACATCATGAGGTTTGAGCACAACCTTTTCTGTAAACATGAAACAAAATATTGTTTAGTATATATTTGTAAATTTAGAGCAGGACTGATCCAACAGCACAGATCACCCTTCTGGGAACAAATTTTGCACAGTAAACCAATGTCCAGCATACAAAATAGATAACAACAAGGTCTTCTTTATTGAAGAAATGTGGCAACAAGCTCAGCCCAAACAAGTCTCCTACAAAACTGGCATGCAGAACTAGAATCTCAGCTCCAAGCTGTACAGACAGGTCGAGAAGCTTGTGCTGCCAACTCTAGAAACTACCTGCAAAAATTCAGCCATAATTAGGGACTCCATTCATTCTTCTCCAAGCTGTAAGCATTTGGAGAGCTGTTCTTAATAGAAATTGCCTTGGAAGACAGTAACTGCATAAGGAGGTGATGAAATGCAACTGTATTCAAATCTCATTACAGCAGTTCTGAAAGAGCATCGCATCAGAGGTAAAGAAAAGATAATGAAGTAACTTACAGAACAGTCTCTTCTAGCATGTGCTGGCTGTCAGCAAATCTGACAATAAAAAATTGCTGCAACTGCAAAAACTATAGCCGCCTGGTGTCACTTCTCAGGAAGTGAGCTGTTTTTGGCAGGCACTACTGTTTGCAAAAATGCCTTCCAACACAGCTCTCATTAGCTCTGTGTGTGTCCACACAGTCATACTCAACCAGAGCACTTCAGCAACACCAATTCTCCAGCAGAATTCACCTTGCAGTTACTCTTCCATTTCCACAGCCTAGACTTGGGGGCTGACTCCTGACCCTTTGCAAACACTAGGTCAGTGGGCTTGGCACTAAGTTGCTCAGTAGTCGTTTGCATGGACAGAGTGGCCAGAATGGTAGTGACCACTACTGGAATGTCTGCACTGCAGTGTTTTCTGCTGTTGCTGATTCATATGCCTAGCCTGGCATTATCCATGCTTACATCCTATTTCTGTTGCTAAAAATCAAGTCTTACAGTGAAGGAAACTTGGGGTTGCTCTACTCTGTAACATGCAGATACACAAGCTTCTTAATTTTTCCTGTCCCCCATGTAAGCTCCAGTCTGTGCCTGCAGTAAGGAAACAACTTGCCTCTAAGACAGAACCTGTGTACCACCCGAACATACACTTGGATGTAAAAGCCTTGACTGAATTAGTCTTTCAATCCTTCCCAACATTCTGCTTCACCGTAAGTGAGAAGTGTTTAAGATGATGCAAATACAGTACCTCCTCCTGAACTCATCTTTACTATGATGAGGCCTTCTCCAGAACCCAGCTTATCTGCTACTGCGCTGATCACTTCCTTCACAGAGGAAGACACTGGCACCCGGATAGTGGTATAGGTTTGGTCTATGCAGTACACCTTAAACAGAACTAAAGAAAAAACAGATTGCACTGTGTATGCCACATGTAACAACCACAGAGACTTTACTGTACTAATTACTTCCAGTAACTACTCCTCACAAATGAAACAAATAAAGCAACAATAAATCACCACAGTTTTGAAAGCTCCCCATTCCTCAGATGTTCTATAATTTCCAGTATAGAAATCTCTGATTTCCCAGAGCTTTTAGTAAACCATGAAGTACTAGTGTTTCAGTATTGCTACATTATTTATGGATGCCAATTTAACCTGGCACATTGTTATGTTCCAGACATTATAATATTTTAAATCAACACTTCTTTTCAAGAGCGAGGAAAACTGGCTGCAAACTCTCTTAATTACAGGAAAATAATTGTCATCTTTACAAAATAGATTTGAAAATAGTTTTGGTTACAATCGGAACTTAAATCAAACCGCGTTGCAACCTGTTTTTTACAAGCAAGTATATAATTGCTGAATCAAGAATGTTGTAGACGATGAAGAAAAACACCCTAACAATAAGAATACACTTGAGTGTATAGTACAATTTGGCTCACAGAGAAACACATGAACCCAGGCCTCCAGCTGCCTAGAAATCAATATGATAGTACATTAGCCTGCAAAGAGCACGGCAGCCCAAAATGACATGAATTTAAGACAGAAGAAGTTAGCTCAGCTGTCAAGCCAAGCCAAGCAGCCCTTGGGGTTATAGCTGCCCATGGATTTTCAGTGTTCGGTGTGCTGCCTGCCCTACGAATCAGAAAGGTGCAGCCATAGGAAAGGGGCAGTTACTGCCTGTCCACACAGACACAAGTAGTGCTTCACTCGCAGCAGCAACTGTTTCATTCTTTGTAGACCTAGAAGAAACACTGATGGGGACAACAGAAGCTGCATGCCTGGCAGGGTGTCTGCTGTTCATAGGCAGCTACTTCCAGCTTCTGAAATGGCTCTTATGTTGGTTTGATTTATGCCACAAGCTTTCTCAGCTATATGACCTTGTATTTTGTTCCCTTATTTTTACTGTTGTTCACTACCAAAAGCTATCCTTTAATATCAAACACCTTGAAGCAGAAGCTATTTTCTGTGATGAAGATGCACCAAAACAACCGTTGAGAGACTGGCCCTGACAGTTGCAAAGAAATCCTCAGCTTTATGAGTTCTAAGGGGCATGTGTCTTTGTTTACAACGAACAGATCTCATCAGCAGAGCTCAGGACTTTATTCACATAGCAGTGCTTTAACCTGCCTGAAGTAAAGGACAATATGAAAAGCCAGTACAACTGAAAATTATGTTCTGATACACTGCTGTAAATTTTATCTTAATCTCTTCAGAGAATCAAACAATAGCAATAGGGCAAACCAGCAGATTTTGTTTTCTAGGCTGTGTGCCACAGGGCAGAGATCCATGGCATGATTATCTGCTCCACTCCTATCTTGCAAACGAACAGCTGTGCATGTTAGCTCAAACAATGTAGGGGAGACAGAAGCTAAATCGTGACCTTCAGCACCCACTATTTACTGCACTGCCATTACCTACATGGACACTGTCTATACTGGGTCTTACCTGTTTTTTTCATTCCCCATTTTAAATGTTTTTACGTCTTCCTCTGAGGAAGCATGGTGTTTGATAGCATAAGTAACTAAGGGAAAAGACCAGGAGCACTTCAAATCAGTGATGGAGAATGTTGGGCTAGCAAAAGCAAACAGAGTTTGCTTCACGCCAGGCTTCAAAACTGTAGGTAAGTACTTTGGTTTATTTTTAGGTCTTTTTTTTGAGAAAGACAAATTTACTGCGAATCTCAGGGGCTCAAGAAAACTTTGCAGAGAAGGAACTCACCTTCGTCGCTGCCCCTGATAGGCTGGCGTTTCTGTGCTCTGTCATCACTTGTGTTGAACAACTGCAGAAGAACTTTGTGCTGAAAATGAATCACCAGGATTCACATTAATGCAGAAAGAAACATTATGGGGTAGACTTGAACTACAATAGACCTTTTATCAATGGCAGGAAAAAGAGTAGCGATGCAAAATTTGACACTTAAAACCTATTTCTCAATGTGTTGTTTTAATATATCCATGATTACTAAAGAGAAGATGCTTATGGATTTGCTGTGCCAAAGCTTTTACTTTAGAAAATGGACAAATTATCTTACCTTCTTTTGTGGTGCTTTAGGTTCTTCAGAACTGCAAAAAGGTAAAGCATAGAATATATAATTAAATATTACCTGGAAGATTTTTGTGGACAAAATCACCTATAGAACATAGACCACCTGTCAAACTACAATATCAAGATATTCATGTCTGCATATGCAAAAAGACTAGATGATACCATAGTTAATCTACGACCATGTATGAAAATACTATACAAAGTCAATGTAAGCAAGAAATAAGCATCCAGTTTAGTTTCAATGGCATGTACATAATTTCTTATTACTTCTGCAAACCTTTTAATGAGAGTTTGATGTTTGCAAGGACAATGTGGAAAGAGAGGGCCACAGACATTCACCCAAACAAGCTTGCATGCAAACATTCAGTCTTGTATGACTGAGTGCAATTCATAGAATGGATTTTTAATAGATATAAGCAATACATTTTCTTCATCTATTTACTGAGAAAAAGGGCAGGGGGAGGAAAGAAGCAAAAACTGTGCTTACACTTGCTTTACAATTTTCTCTAGCTCCGGAAGTTGTTCCTTTAGTGCTGCAATCATTCTAGTATCATCTGATACAGATACATAAAATTCCTGTAAATGATAGAGAATAGTCTTTAAATAACTATAGGGGTAAATGAGCAGTACTCAGATAGAGGATTATGAGATGTCACCTGATAGTTTAATGATTATAAAGAATTATAATCTGCATAGAGGAACACATGCTGGGCCCAACCCTCTATTACTTCTACTTGTTTATCTCCAGCTGATTTAAAGCAAGTTACATATCCAGAAGGGAAGCCTGATGAGGCTCCTTAGCTCACTGTGTAACCCCTGACTGCTTGTGCAAAAACTGCATTTTCAGATTATCAAGGATAAAGACTATAAAATTCACAAATAATCTGCCATGATAGGGCTTTTTTACCCACTGCTGTGGTAGTCCTTTAGTGGTTCATTTGCTGCTGACTTGTTGACTTTCAGCTACTCCAGTCCACTACAGTATTACCCTCTTTTAAACCCTACTCAAACCTCTTCCTGCCACACCTACATAAAACTAACCCAAAGAAGGATCTATGTGCTTGCGACTAGTAATTGTTCTTCAACTTCTGGACTAATGAAAGGCATTATGTCTGTCTCCAAAGCTTGTCTATTATGAAAAGCTTTCTCATGCAGACTTGCTATATGTCTGTCATATTTAAGGCCCTTCTCTATTCCCCTCTGCTAATTCTTACCTCAGATTCAGTTTTAAGCTCTTTGGGGTGAAAATTCCCATTCTGCCAGTAACATAGGGGATTGTGTTCCATAAATACAATATATAATAATAATGGCAACATGACAACTTAACATGACATTGGCAGTGCATTAGAAATACAAGGATATGACACCTACCACAAAGACCTTACAACCTTACAAACAATGTCTGAGGAATTAAATGATTTTAAGGGATCAGAAGGGTTCCGAAGGCAAAGCCCTTAAGTTCCAATACCTGCAGTAAAGCTTGCATTCAAATGGAAAAGATTTTTGGTTTTGTAGTGTGAGAACCCTCCACCTCCTTCCTGGCATACCTCAGGCAGGCATAAACAGCCCCCCAGTTCAACTTGTAGAGCTTCTGAACTATTCTCAAGAAAATACTAAAAAAAGCAAATTTGTCTATTGCTATAAAACGATCTACACATGCAGTGCTTTGAAACGGGTATGCATCTCCGTCAGATATTTTCAGAGGTCCAGAGGCTGACAATGGTTCAAGTACTGTTGCAGTGCATATACTATCTGCAGCTAAAACCAAGAAAACAGTTATGAGTTTGCACTTTGAAATGACCTACTTCTCTTAGTTCATGACAGAATTCTACAGACTGGGAACAGGCTTTCAGCTTATCTTGCCTGGTAGGTACTTTTCAGTAAAATGGTACAACGATTCCTTTATACCTCCAAAAAGGCCATTGCTGCTTCATCTTCTTGTAGTAAATCTCCATATAAAGCAGCCCACTGCAGAACCAGTCGAATGACTCGCCTTTTATTGTTGAGGGCATAATCCATTTTCTCCTGCTCTGTACCCTGGGAAGGCTGGGCATGATAGGTGCCACAGAGTCAAGGCAAACACTCAGTGATTGAAAATATCAAAACCAGTATGAATTCACAAACAAGTGACTTCCAACAAACCACTTTCAGGGTGTTCAAACACAACTTTCCAATATATACTTTGATTTCTGACTGCCGCTAGCATAAAGACTTGCGAACCTTTCACATTCATACTAAAAAGTAAAAAGACAGTGAATTCTCTAAAGAGCACAGGAATGATCACAATCCCACCACAGAGACTGTTGCTGTAGGGAAGCAGAACAGAAATGACACTTGGAACAATAGAGATGAGGATTAACCGTGGAGACTGAAGAAGGATATTTCTCCTTGTTCTTCTTTGGAGACAGTTGAAGAAAAAGAAAAATGTCACGTTGTGTTTGTTAACAATTCCAGTCTTCCCATTGTGAGGAAGACTACCAGAATGAATCACCAGTGTTATTCCTTTTATTTTTAGATATTACTGTAACCCAAGTTGAACCTCAGTCCCATAATGGTAGCGAGACCTGGAAGTTTACAGCCTTGACTGACTATAGAGACATGGGGTAAAATAATAAATTCTGTAGTAGCCTCACTTTACATATGAAGAAATAAGAAGTTTCCACTCTATCAAATAAAGTGATAGTTAAGATGATAGTTATTTTATGATAAACATTAAGAAAAAATGGGAAGCACTTCATTGACCTTTTTCATGATGAAGTGTCAACATTACAAAAATACGCAAATAGCAAAAAGGCCAAAAATAACATTTATTGAAAGGAAGAAACCAAGAAAAAAGTAAAGGCACAACAGGCAATAAACTGAGATAATTTCAGCCATTAACCTATGCAACAATGAAGAACACCCAGAAGAAACAGGATATGACAATTTATGTGCCTACTTCTCACTGAGCAGAGGTTAACAATATATATTTAAACAGTTTCTCAATAAACTGATGGCTGAATGTGAAGTAAGCACAGAATGAGTGCAGTTACATCTTCAACTTTTCTTCTTGGTTGACAAAGTTCTGATTCTGGATTGTCAGGAATGATACTATTCCCAATTATATAGCAATGTTTAATATTAAAATACTGACACTCCCACTCACAGTGAAGTCCAGCATCCTTTCAAGGTGCGCTTTCATTTGCTCTAACAAAATATTTAAAAATATTAATTAGAAAATTAAAATATTTATTAGAAATCAAAATTATCAAAGATATTTATTTTAAGCTTCTTATTTAGAAGCATTTCTCTAAAAAATACTAGTAAAATATAATGGGAAAAAGTATCTATTAACTCACACTTTCCAAATGGTCCTCCTGCCCAAAACCCCTGCAGAGATTTGACATGCTACCAGGGTTATTGGGGTGCTCATTTGGCTGACAAACTTTTAGAAATCTGCATTTTAATTTCATTCAGAAAGGTTTAAAATGACTAGAGAACTAAATACGTCAGTACATTTATGGGAGTAAATAAGTCAAAGGGTCATAAGGAGTAAATAATATATTGTAAGCTATGTGATCTAATGTCTCAGGGAGCAAGTTTAATATTCTAATGAGTCATTTTCTCATGCCATTTTTACCTTTCAAACGCTGTAATTATTTCATGTATTTTTACTTTCTTATTAACTGACTCACCACAGGCACTGGTAATCTTTCTGTATTTTTACTGCTCATTTATATTAATTGCTCTTTTATTAACATTATCACAGTGAAAGTCAATGAAGGGTTCTCCTATTTTTACAGGACCTACAGGATGCAGCTTCACTGCAGACTGCAATCAGAAGTAAAATATCAGGTATACTTGCAACAAGTGTCAGATAATTGTAAAATATTTATCAACATCAACATGGTTAGAGTTCAATATATATATTTCTAATTATGTCTAGCATATGCTAGGAAATGGAAGCAATTCTGAAGTCTGTTCTTCCCTGCATGGGAACACTTAACCATATCAGGAGCTGTGCAAAATCAGCACCCATTACTACAGTAGAATACAAACTATTTTGCCAGCATGATGGTAAAGGAGGTTCACAAAACATTCATACAGAAACATGCTAAAGGACTATCATCTACAGAGAGCAGAAGAGGAACTTTTACTTCATAAGTATTTAGACAGTGGTCCTTTAAAGATGCACACCTGCACACATGCTCACACGCTTGCACTAAACCAAGTGCACTTTTGGAGGCACTATGCCAAGGCTTTGTCCTGTCTCCCTTTGACAAGTTGTAGCTCTGAGAATTTGTCCATTTCCATCTCTGTGAAGAAGAGAGGGAAACAGGGGCCTTGGTCCAACACACAGGACTGGTGTCCTGATCCAGGACACAGCAGCATGCCCTTTGCTTCCCTGTAAAAAAGATGTGGGGTTTTTTAATATTGCAGGACCCTTATACTTCAATGACTAAAAAAAGTGGTGTGCCAAGGGACAGCACAGTGTAAGCACTGAATCCGCAGCAAGCAATAATGTTACTTAGCCAAAAATGGTGCACACGTCCATTCCTTTCAGGATTAAAGAACTTACAGATGACAAAACGCTGCTGTAAAAGAAGTGAAAACCCAAATAATTTATATCCTGTACTATGCTTGAAAGCACTACAGTGGTGTAGCTCTTCTCATACTTGCATGCTGCCAGCTAAAATAGTATCCTAAGTGGGTGTAGGAAAATAGACTTGTATTGATTCAAAATTGAGGCTGGAGCAAAACCAGTGTCTCTGAATCACCCTTCTTCTTCTTCTGTTTTAATTTCCTTACTGATCATAACTAATCTCTCCTTAGTCGCACAGCACTGGAAAACATTTTTATGGAGTGATTTTGCTCAAAAAAGATGATCTTTGTTAGCAACCTTTCAACTCTTAACAATAAATTTCAATGGTACAATCAACAGAGCACAGTTTGATTTTCCGTATTCAGAATGGACCAAATAAACAGTAATTCAGTTCTAGGAAAAGCTGACACTAAAGCAGTGGGACATCATATACTTCCAGCCCTCTTCCTCCTCTCTGAAAAGAAATAGCACGAGGTCTTAGCCTCCTCTCCAGAATAGATTTCATCAGAAGTGAATATGTATACATAAGTCACATTATCACTTTGATCTTCAGAAAAGCTTTTCCCCTATAAACAAGGAGGTACATTTCTCTTATGCAGCTGATTTTCCCAGTTATTGGATACCAGAGATATACTATTATAACTGAGGATAGACAAGCCTGAGTCTCAAATGGGCTGATTGAATTATATGAGCTAGATAAATCAGAAAAAAACCCCACCCCATAAAAAGTGCTGCCCTTTTCTTCCCCTATCAAAGCTGTCAGCAACAGCATGTCATAATACTTTTGATATCCAAAACTACATGGTTTTGGAAAATGTGTTTGTTTCAGGTGTACGAACAATTTTCTGCAGACCAGTTTTATGGGTCCAAAGGTTTTCAAAACAATTACTGTCCTTGCTAGGAGTAACACAAATGGATTCTCAGGCTTGCCAGACAAGGACACGATGCTCTATTTTGTGGTTTCAGGGTGTTAGCTTTCCCAGATGTCACTCGCCCTGCTGAGCTTCAAGGAAAGCACACTTTCACACCAATCTGATTCTAAAAAAATAAATAGGGAATTGAAGTTATTATACCCCTGTCAGAATTCTATAAAACAGAAAACATTATAAGTTTATTTAATGCTCCCAGTCACTTGATAGCTCCCCAAACTAAATGACCTGCCAGTAACTGACTGATGGACATTTCACAGACTCCTTCTGTAAACATGCAGACAGTATGAGAATCACCTCCAGCTCTTCATGCTATCCACTGTAAGCTTTCATCTCCTAGGTATTCACATGCAACTGAAGTTTCTTGCCGTTTGTTAACATCTGCTGTAGACTATTATTATTATTTTTGTTCATAACTATTATGACAGCACCTAGGAACTACTTACTCGTTATTCTACTCGTTTAGGCACCCTTTTGCTTGAGGCAGTTTGCAGCTTGTAATCTATAAAGTGGACTACTGAAATTACCAAAACATAATGATCTTAGTTAAGATCTAGATGCTGTAGTTCAGCAAAATATAAGAAAGACAGAAAGGAAACAGGAAGAGTAATCCAAACATTTATGTAATTTCACTTATCTGGTGGCGGCACAGTACATTTCTTTCCCTTGGAACAGTAATCAGGACAGGAAAGATACAGTTTTCATGCTCTGGGACTGTATCTTGTCATGGGTATACACTATCCATTTCAGAGTTGTTGAGCTATGGACAGCTGTTAGTCAGACACTGAGAACGTACCCACAAGGGACAGCCTCCAAGAAACGTGATGTACTTCGAGAGAGAGAGATGCTTCGGTCTCATCACTGATAGGGATAGCTGTTAAAGGGATTTAACTTTTCCCTTACAAAAGGATATTGTGCCATCAAGGCTGGGCAGAGCTGACTATTTGGCATAAAAACACAGTGCATCATAATAAAATCATTTAAAACAGAATCTGTGAAAAGAGAAGAAAGAAAACAGTCAATTAAGCCCCTGCAAACAGCTTGGGGATCACAAGGATGAGTTTTCTTTCAGCTAAAATATCTTTTTAGCCCTCTGCAGATAATAAAGGGGTCTTTCTGCACTTTTTTTGTAAGCATTAAGCATGAAAATGGGGAATGAACAAATACGAGCTGAAATATTAAGCTTTTATTCTTGTCCAGATGAATTTTATTGCACTCATGTTAACAGGCATTTGCCTGTGTCAAAGGGAAATTTGGCACAGAAAAAAAAAATCCCCATCTGTGCTGAAGTGAAGTATTTGGATACACTTCTCTACAAGCGTAGAGATCTTAGCATAGGAAGAATCAGGCCTGCCACACCTGGGTACCTAAGAAGTGCTGCTGCATTTGGCTTTAGGGAAATACAGTACCAGACAGCACATTTAGTATATACTGCACAGAAGGCAGCAAATAATTTCATTCTTTGCTGATTTGCTAGCAATGAGCAGAAGGCCTAAAAGAGGTAAATGGACAGTCAAATTTCTGGTTTTATTTTGATTCAAAAGTATCTACAGCTGCTACATTTACATTAAAACATATATGAACAATATGATCAACGTTTTCTCTGGCAAAAAATAGCATGATATTCTTTCTGTTAAAATGATCCATGGTAGCAGTGGTGTAAATCACAGTTTCCCTTATCTTTATATTTGTGACAAGAAGAATAATTTATAAAGCCTGGCTGCAGAGCTGGAATAAGTTTGGCAGTGAGAATAAACTTTATTTTACTTTTAAACTATGCAAGTCTTATATGGAATCACTGAGAAACATTAAACACAATACCCTGGGGTATCATTTCTACAGCGCAACTTTTGAGATAAGAGAAACATTTAAAACCCCTGTATGTAAGGAATATCAGAAAAAAATATGGTGAGATTACTGTGTAATGTAGTATTACATTGTTGCTCCACCGCAGTTCATATATGAAAATATCTCTCAGTTGAAAAAACTCACCTCTGGAAGGGTGGAACTTTTTCTTTGCATAATATCCAGAACAAAGTGGATTTTAAGTGTCCTTAAGTTAAGGGAATGCATAAACTAAAAATTCAATTTTCCAGTAGTCTGAGCTTCTATATATACTAAAAATAGCTTTGTTTGTGACTTGTGACATTTTGTATCCCATAAGGATATAGGTATAATCTTGTCATTCGATGTTTTGAGGAAAAGTTTTAAAAGACTTAAAAAATAATTCATTTTAGAAAAATGTATAATACATGCATATTATGAATGGTAAACTTGTGATTATATATTTGCAGGCTTAAAGAACAATGTTCTGCTTGTAATCCTAATAAATAGGTATCTATGAAAAGGATCATTTTTATACTTAAAAGTGGTTAAAACACACTTTAAAAGAATTTCTGTAATCTTTCAATTCTTTCACCATTTACGGACCACTACACAGGTTTCTCCAGTACTATGAGGTCAGTAACAGATTAACCGGATTTAAGAATATCTTTAAATATATACTACTTAGGCATCTGCAATGTAAAAAGAACTTGCTAAAGCAGAATTATGTAGCTTAATATAAAAAGTGTCTGCATTACTTTATCATAATTAGGAGGAATGTTTTGTGCCTGACTCTTTTTAAAAATTAAAATACTTACTAATAGCAAGTCAGCAAATACCTACATCCCTAGATGTAAATTCTCTGTTCTCTTTACACTAATGAAATGCAGCCTATTAAGTGCAGCTGCAGCAACCTGCTTTCTTGGGACTTGGCCCATGGTGTGCTTTCTTCTCATTTGAGTACCAATTCTTCTTTCCCTGCACATGGGAAAGTATCGCAAACAAATAATTTTTATTGTCATACTTTAAATGTGATATGGATATGAAAATTTGGGAATGCTTATACTAGCATAACACAACAGCTGGAGGTATCAAGTTAGTTCACAGTATCAAGTGACATCCAGCACAAGAGGTATGAGTACCATTATCATCGGGTGGTAATGCATGCTCTATTCTGGCCTTACCGTTGTGCCTAATTAAAGTCATGACTAGTGGTCTGGCACCTTTTGAGATTTTCCTGTTCTACTCTGAACCAAAAGTACAAATAGAATAGAATAGACCAGGAGGAATGGATTGTTATCTTTAATTCTGGATTTCCTAGGTTTTCTCGGGGTTGTTTCAGAGCAGTGGATAGTTCTTATTCTGGGAAAAACTACCACTAGATGCTTTTTGAAGCATCACATTGTGGTGTTCCCCCAGCAAGACCATCTTATGCAGTAATAATAGCACAGCCTTTGTCACATAGATACCTGTTGCTTCATTTAAAGTTGCTTCAGGGCGCATAGTTTCTAGAAAGTGCTCTAAAATTTTCTCTGGGGTTCCTGACATCACAATATACCTGAGGGGGGGAAAGAAGCAGTTAGTGTCTCATAGGCAAAACAGCTAATCGACAATCAGTTGTGTACCAGTGAGAGGACCAGGACTGACAAGTGCCAGAGTACAAGTACCCGCTCTGATCAGAATCTCTGTGCAGCTTAGGACAAAACCACTCACAATCTTTGTTGGCTTCGCCCCGGTAAAACGGGAGCAGTAACTCTCTCTACCCTACCCAGGGAGTGTGAGATGACAGGCGGCCCCCTCCCCGCACAAGTACTCCAGTATACCACCACCACAGTTACACCACAATCAGCAGAGCTGCACTGGTGCAGTCAGAAATGCTTCTCCACTGAGAATAAATATCTCAATAACGATAGCAATTCGCAGTCATTAGAGGGTCTTAACAGACCTACTTAGGAGCATGAAATGAGAACTGGTGTGTATTGGTGTCAGAGCAAGGAAACAATTTCCTTCAGCATCACTGACAGGTGTTGGTCTGACAAGACGGGGGCAGATAATGAAATAGCACACTATCTTCAAATTTGTGCAATGCCTTACACAGCTGAGGTAAGTAAGTTTTTCAAGTGGATGAACCTAGGATTGTACCATTTCCTGGAGTAAATTTAGGGAGGTGAGAGAACTAGTGCAATAGTCAGGTTTTTATGCTTCATGCAGAAACGCTGGCAAGATTTTAAGTACCAGCAGAAAATCATAGGATATTGCTAAACTTGTCCTGTCATCTTTTTATTCTTCCCTTGCAGATCAGATTTTTGTATCTTTCCCTCCATTCTTTCAATCTTCGCATCATTTTTTTTCTTTTTTTTTGGAATCCAACTGATAAAGTATGAAACTTAACAAAAAAAAAAAAAAAGAGAGAAAGAAAAAACCCCGAGAAGTGAAGATACTCTGCTCCTGCTGAGAAATAAGTGGTGGAGCTGAGCTCCTGGGAGCTCCTCCTCACTTTGAGTGCTGACCGTCACAGTTCTTTTACCTGCCAACCCCTTTGGAAGAACTGTATTGATGTCCCAAGAACACAAACACTTGTTAAGCCAGTGCACATTCTCGCAGAGATACTAACCAAGTATCTAAGTGAGTGAAGCAGAGAAATCACAGGTTGCTGTACTCTGAATATGAAAGTGAAAATGAACAGTGAAGTGACTTGCAAGGCTCTGCTGAATTCACCCTGCATGAGTGTGATCACCCATAAAGAGTTAGATCTTGGGAGTGAGAACTTCAGAGCGAGTCCTTCGAAGCGCACTGTTTGAAAGCATGGCTCGGGGAGCTGTGTAGGAGCTATGCCTCCTCAGCAGAGGAGGCAGTAGAATCCAAACTGCAACTGAGAGGATCTGCTCCCAAAGTGAAGTTTTCCCCACGACTAAGATGAAGAAAAAGAGTTTCTTGGTTGACTGGATATCTCAGGGAACAACTTTGGGATGCAGAACACTTCGCTAGTGCAAATGCTACGTACCTGCTTAGGGAGCAAAGTACAAAGGGCAGCTCATCTGAAGAGGTATCAGAGATGTAAGCCACCCAATTAACGGCAAAGCAGCAAGCCTTTAGGAAGAGGCCCCTGCTAAGCTTCTCTTTCGGGCACAGGAATTTTCGAAAGTACTGAACACTCAACTAACATTCCAGTAGCACATTCTGGAAATCAGGAACTTTGATTTGGACTCTAAAGCATAGATGCATCCACTTCTCTATTTATTAACAAAGTGAACAAAAGAAATGTCATCTTCAAAACCAGTCAACTCTCTTGGAAAGATTTTAAACAAAAAGACACTGCCAACACACTATTAACAAAGTAATCTGACTGCTGAAAAGCAGACAGTGAACTTTCAAGGTAGCTTCCTCTTTCGTGTAGCTTATGCCTATTTGTCATTGTTATCAGCAAAGGCTCCCTTGCCGGCACATTGATACTACACAAAAGCTGACCAAATGCATAAAATATTTACAGAAATTAAATTCTTAGCTTTACCTGAAAATGTTTCTGGAATGTAAGGTGTAGAATACAGCCTAACTTCACCAGGGACCATAAATGTCTCTAGCTATTTTTATCAAATTCTGACCAAGAAAATGTTAAATAATACCAATAATGCTGGTGCAAAGAGTTTGCAAGGAAGGTAGTGTTTGAAATATGTTTAAATGAAACTTTCAGTTTTGAAAGCATGAAAAATATATCAGACCCAAGAAAATGCATTTAAATCTATAACCAACCAAGTTGCTGTGCATTGCAGTTGCTGATGCAAATCCACTGGCTGCAGTCAAGTTCCCCTCATTTAGACAAAGAAAAATTTGTTGTAAGAGTACGTGTTTTCCTGGTAGCATAGTTTGTTTTTCTAATAGATCAAGTGAAAGATGAAACAGCAGTTTCTGAAATATGTGAAATGTGTATATAAAATACAAGGAACAGTTTATTCAGCCCTTCAGAGAACTTTACAAATCTTTATATTCAGTTATGCAGCTAAAATAGGTATATGAAGTCCCAGATCAGATGAAAACTACCCAAAATTAGCTCATTCTTTAAGAAAAAGTAAGGTCTAGGGTAAAGGATTCAAAACTTCCTGGTGCTTATTTTGTTGGAGTTGTTCGAGCATTTCTGAAGAAAATTGTGCATCCATTTGCAAATAACACATTTACAAAGCCTTTAGGGGTTTTACCAACATTTGGAATGATAATAGCCTCACTCTACTCTTATCACAGTAGTGTCCAAACAGAATTGTACTTTTTCCCTTTCAGGAAGAAAGTAAAGAAAATATAACGAATATTGTTAGTACAGTGCAAACCTATATTGTAAGATAAGCTGTGTGACTTTCATTGTATGAGATTTTAGTTTTGTCTATAAATTGTACCTAGCAAATTCTTAATAGAATCCAGAGCTCAAAATCCAAAATGAAAATATCTGTACTTAACAATAAAACAATGTATTTTCCTCACGTCTTTCACACAGTAGCTCAGCTTAATAGGGTTTCGGCATTCTCCATGTGCAGTCTATTTAGAAGCTATTACATGAGATAAGTATTTACAGTGAGATCTTTAGAGAATTATTGTGTAAAGACATAGAACTGGTGTGCTGCTGGTAATGGATATATTATCCAGTATGGAGCATGTGATCAGCTGATGATTAAAAAAAAAGAAAACTTTATATGCACTGCATTCTTCCATAGAAAGGAGGAATATGCTATTGTTTGGATAATAATACCATAGGAAAAGGTTAATCATTGTCTGACATTTGCACTATTGAATGAAAACATACTTGTGCTGAGGCTGTGAATTTCCTTGATTAGAAACTCTGTTTCCTGCTGGGATCTTCTCCAACACCAAGACATCTTGGTCATGTTCTTTGAGTCTTACTGTATTTGCTTCCACATCCTGCAAGACAAGTTACTTTTAATAAAGTAATTGCACCCCACTTGGCTGATTAGTTACTCTGAAAAAATGCATGACTTTCAAACACAAAAGACTCTGGGGTTGGTTCTTTTCCCCTGTATTTATCTATCTTTATTCTGCTTTTCTCACAGGCAGAATCAAGAGGGAACCACTGGCACTGGGAGAAGAGGCAGAGATTTGCGGGAGGGACTAGAGCAAGAACGATGTAAAAAATCTCTGGCTATAGCAAAGGAAAAAAGGTTTGCCAAAAAACAGAGTCCCCCCTGAACTTCCCATATGTAACAAAATCTCTGTCCCCACTTATATATGAACATTATTGCCTATAATCTGACTTTTCCCTTTAAAAAAAAAAAAGATAAAATGGCACTTAAAAATGGTAAGCTTTTTATTTTCTACTACCCAATCATTGTAGAAGAATAAAAAAAGAATAATTAAATACAATGTGCCTTCAAATAACACAGATAAAAATCAGTAAGATCACAGACTTTGATCTTCTTTGAAGTATTGACCAAAGCTAAATAAATTGGAGATCTCCATGGCCAACCCAACCTTATTGGCAATGGGATCCTCATTCCCTTTTGTACAGTAGACACAATCTTATGCCATTTTTGTAGCAGAGTACCCTGTCTGGACTGGTTTTATTGCTGCAATACTGGGCACGTATACATACAAATAAAGGATGATACTGGTTTTGGCTTTCTATACTATAAATGATCACAAACCAGCTTGTATTTACAGAATTACAGCTGTACTTGAGAACACATTTGCCTTAATGTGAATAGCTGTAAAATTAGTCTGGGAATATCTTTCTAGAGCTCTCTGATAATGACATCTGTGGCTTATTTTCCTGTAGCTTATTTAATTTGCCACTTGACAACCTGACACTGATCTATCTGGGAGAATAGGTGATCTTGTTTTATTCAGTATTTGGATGGAAGATCACCCAGAAATCCTGGACAGCATAAGGAAAAACTGAGCATGTGGCAAATTCTAGACCAGAGATATTTGGGAGACAAAAGATTCCATTTGGTCCCATTTTGACAGCTGAGCTAGGAACAGAAAAAGAGGAGAGATGATTAATATATCCTTTACTTGATTTTCTAGACTGTCATATCTCTGTTCTGCAATTAGGGACACTTCAAACAAGGTTATCGATATCAATTTATCCATAGAAATAACACAGACTCTAGAAATTGCAAGTTCTGATATCACGCTGTCAGGGTGGCCCTTCCCACTCTTACCCTAAGGATCCTGTTGAAGTCCTCCTTGTCTACTCTCAAGAAGTGGCAGTTGTCTTCACGCAAAACAATGGATGCTGCTCTGGGAGCATCATTCACAAGTGCTAACTTGCCAAAATCATCTCCTTCATGTAGAGTACATACCACACCCTGCACAGAGCAAAACATTTACATGCAGAAACCCATCATTACTCTGGATTCTATTGAAAGTCCTTGTACAAACACCGGACTTCACAATCAAATACCAAAACAAACCCATTTGGCAGCAAATCAACAGCCAAAATAATGACTAGGAAACAATACTTGATAGCTGGTTATTACTATTACTAAAGAAAGGCAAGAATAGAAAAGAATTGGCTTGTTCTCTGAAATTACATTCAGCTTGAAGGACTCTTCTAGCCCTGCTGAAGACAGAAAGTTGTTGAGTTTGTTTTTTGTTTATAGAGGCCCTAAAAAATAAGACCAAGTTTGCAGAAATAACATGTAACACCACATCCTCAGCTGGTTTAAATCAGCAGTGCTCCATTTACTCCAATTTATAGTAACAGAGGATCTGGCCCACCCAGTGATGTAAAAAATGTAGCTAAATATGGGTTACTTAGGAACAGACTTAGCACCGGGGCCTCTATGCTAGATTTTGGTGAAGTGCTTGGTGTTCAGAATGGAGAATTCTCAGTCACTGAATAAGAAATCAATAGGGAAGTAGGGATTTTTAAAGACTCAAGGGATTGTTGTGTACCAAAGTCCTATTTTTTGCCATGAAAAATCTCTTTCATAAACAGGAAATTTAATAGAGGTGCTTTTCAGTTTTTTTTAACTAAAATGAAGATCATTCATTTAACTAAAATGAAGATCTGGCATAAATCTGTGAGGGGTTCATCCAACCTGAGAACCACTAGTCACAAAGCAGTACTTCTGTCAGACATGCCTGACATGCGTGAGAAAAGTTAGTCATACAAATGCAAGAAAATATGGTGGTAATGGGACAGGGCAAAAACCCCCATGAGACAGAATTCTGGCAGTTCACCAAATTCCAGCAAAAGACTTTGTCCTAAAGATACTGATGTAACTCTCCTGAATTATATTCAGAAGGTGTGTAACATATCCCGAAATTATACAGCAATCAACTGGAAGTATGATCAGTGAAACCACTGGATCATTTCTTAATAAAATTACATGCAATTTGTTTCCTCAGTCAAAGCAATTTTGCTGTAAATTAAACTGTATTCCTTCAAAGTTTACCCTTACAATTTCAGTAATAAGAATCATATAAAAAGGCTTCTGAAAAAAATACCTTGCCATAAATGACTACGTTTACTGATCCCTTTAGGATAATGTACCAAGAAGTACCTTCTTCTCCCTGATTAAATACTACAAAAGAGAGAAAAATTTTATGGTGAGAATATAGTTATTCAAAATATAAATGGGCCAGATTCTGCACTCAATAAAATTCAAGGTAAATCTACTGCACTCATATTAATGTCTACCTTGAAAAAGAGCGTACTATGATTTCAAATGCAATTGCCTTCAGATTTTAGGAAAAAAACCAACCCACAACCATATAGTAGTTATTTTATTACACTGATGTGAAAGTTGCTTTTATTTTCCATGACAATTGCAGCAACTACTTTATCGGTACATGTCGGGTTATCAGTTACTAATCAGCACACAGATTTGGATCCCACCAGTAGCACCATGTTCTAACCCAATTCTGTGGCTGTGAATTTGACATTCATTTGCTAAAACTTCTCAGTATAAACAGGTCTGAGTAATCTAACATTTTAAATCCTTTATTTTGTGCAGCACGATTTTTTTTAATACAAGGATATTAAAATACATTTTAAAGAGAGATTAGTCCAACCCCAAATTCTAGATATAAATACACCCAAATTGTAGGTGATACATACATCCAACAAAGGATATAGAATTCATTTTAGTACTGTCCCTGCAGTCAGCAACAGACTAAGCCAACATCTATTACCCCAGGTTTTAAACACTGAGTGTCAGTCAAGTTTGAAGAGTGCATCCAATTTTTGCTCTTGTCATTTAAACATTAAGAATTTAAATGTTCATGCCACAGATGAGAAAGAAGACCTGACAGCACTCCATTTACTTACAGACCGTTCCTGCTTTGGGATGTGACTCAAAAATGAGGACACCTGCTAATTCTCGTTTTACCTTAAAATAAAGAGAGAGAAATTAGAGTTTTTATATGTATCTTATTCTTCCTGGTGAGAGGAAGTCACATAATATACCTCAGTCGCTGCTTTCCTTCCCTCTGCATCATTCGGCACTCGTTCAGAGTCACACAGCCAGACAACGGTCTGCTTCACTTGATGTCCTACATCCTACTGATTTGCTTTACAGAACATGACCCTCTGTATTTCCTGGCTCCAAATGGCTCAGACAAGGGCATCTTTAAGATACAGGTCTCCACATCTTTCTTCATACAAATGCTTGTGAAACCACCATTAACAATTAACATTAACATGATGGAAAATTTCAAACGGTAATAGCTACTCTGTTACAAAAAGATAGCTGGCAATTGTCAATTACTCCATGGGGCTCTGCAGTACTCCTATTCTTCCCTGAAAAATCAGTACCCTTCCCCTTACTGACGTAAGCCTGGCCACTTCTGCTGTGTCGAGCTGTGAGGCACAGCCATCTGGACCTGCTGAGCCCCCCTTCCGCCTGATAGCTTTCCAGGCAGAATGTCCAGCTCACTACCTCTTCCAGGAACTGGAGAATGTGACACTGCCCTTGGTGTCAGCCTGCTCCTCACTGGGTTTGTATTGCTCTGGGCAGTTGCCTCTAGTGAGACACTGTTCACAACTACTTTTTCTCACTGTAAACACTGTTAGTGTTACTTTCACAAAATAGTAGCAACTCTGGGAACCTCATATTACCCTGAGTTTTCCTATGTGCTTTATGTCTCTCTTCTTACAACCACAAGTCCCCAAGGACTTGGAGGCCAGTTTCCAAGCAGTGGGATTCTTGTTTTCAGAAAATGTCAGCTGGTGGCAATCCATATTTCAAAGGTACTACTGTGGAACTTAACCGTGCCAAATACAGATCAAAAGCTGGCTCCAACATGTATTTAGTAGTAGTATTTTCACACCATTCTCTCAACTGTCTAAATTGAAACAAATTTTTAGGCCATGAAGAAAAACTTGGGGAGGAATTCACAAATTCTGGACACAATCCAGATGAGAGTCTGGTGGCTGCATCTCCTAAGATGGGTGGGCAAATTCAGGCTCTGGTGTCCTAAAGGCACCCACCAAACCTTTGCTCAGGCACCAAGCATAAACATACCACACCAGCCACCTCCCCCAGAACTCTTTCCAGTGCAAAGCACTCCCTGTTTGCAGTCTGGAGAAGAAGAGGGATAAATAGAGGTGTTTGGACAGGTTTTTTTACATTGACCAGTGAACGCATCCACAGACCTGTGATTTCTATAACAATTAGTACACCAAACTCTTTTATAACCTTTGCCTGAAGGCAATGACACTTTCATAAGGACTGGAAATACAACCCCACTAGCACTGCTCTGCACGTTGTAGAGAGTATTCCTACCCATGTATGTCCTCAAATGTCTTCTCAGTTGTTTCAGTCATTTGCCTCTGCAGTGAATGAATCCTCTTGATGAAACCAAGAATTAGATTTGTTTTTAACACTGTGTCATATGTAATTTTTTCATTCATACATTAACTTCACAGGCTTCTCTAGCAAGTTTACCACCATGTGACTTGAGTTTTATCCATTTTACTTCCTCCTGCTTGTGACATATCTAGAAAACTTACTACTTTAGGAATTACGCCTTGCTTAAAATGAATAAACATTCCATTTGCTTTCAAGTCAATTGACCATTAATCTTCTGATTCATAGAAGCAACGCTGCCTGTTGCTCCTCTGAAGATTTCCTCTAAGCTAGTCACGGTTTCTGTCCTCTGCTTTATTTCATGTGGCTCATAATAGGGTGGTATTTACAAATTCTTACTAAAAACATGGAATCAACTGCACTTCTTCAAAATGCCAAGTATTTCTTGCAGTTTGTATCATTTGCCGTACTTGTTCTGTATGCGACTTGCTGTGGATTCTGACCTCAAGCCTGAATTTCTTCTGAGCTGGAAATATTTTGTGTTTCAGATTTTTTTGTGCTGGGTTATATCTGTAGTATCAAGAATGTTCTCCATTCCCTCTCAGTATCTGTCTATCTTGGGCAGTTTCTTTTGCTTGATTTGGAAAGGGTAATTTCTGGACCTTACAGAAGTCTTTCTTTAAATACTTTTTCCTACACCCCAGGGATGCCTAAGGATTTTGGTTGGCTGTTCCCTCTTAGTTCAGTTACCAATCTGCATGCATATTATTTTTGAAAAATGTTGCTCAGGTGTTACATTTTACATACTATCTTTCTGTAATGCAGCTTTATAATGAGCTGCATCTGTCCAAGGTAGCTGAGAATTACTGAAAATATCAAGAGCTTCCAAAGAAGTTTTTGTCAAACATAAATCTACTTTCTGACTGGCTTCCTTCTTCTGAAAGCACCCACATCTTGCTGCTACCAGGTAAAGTGCTATTTAGCTTGTTTCAGTTGCCTAAACAGTGTGTTTAGATGGTGAGACTTTAAACAGTTGCATTCTCTCTTCCAGCCATTTTCTCCATTTCATTTATTCTTGGTTCCCTGCACTGTTCTTGCCCACTCAGAGAGAAGGTGTCTGATGAGGTTTACTTCGCTCAATGACCAAACTCCAAGCAGCCAGCACTGCACAGTACACCTTCCTGCACTGTGTGATTCCTCCTCCTAACTGGTTCAAGACAAAACTTCTTATAGTTCACAAATCAGACATCTATTTTGCAAAATTCAGTAGTACCACAGTCCCAGGTGTCAGGTTAGATTACAGGCATCTTAGTATAAACTCAGATATGGACCCAGATG
Source organism: Egretta garzetta (assembly GCF_000687185.1). Lineage (NCBI taxonomy): Eukaryota > Metazoa > Chordata > Aves > Pelecaniformes > Ardeidae > Egretta > Egretta garzetta. The sequence goes on along the minus strand of NW_009260022.1, from coordinate 4,503,409 downwards.
GAGGCACTTGTGCCAAGTGAATGAGGTAGGGGCTGTGCAGAAACACATGAGAGAATGATATCTGATATCCAAAAGACAACCTACATCTGCATAGTGCTTGGGTGCTTCTCACAGGTGGGTATAACTTGTTTGAATGGACAGTATAAATGGAAAGGGTTGTGGGTTCTCCAATTCTAATAAAGCGCCAGAAGTCAAAATTCAACCTCCCCTTTGGTGATGAGTTATATGTTTAAAAATACTTACTGTGGTAGAAAGATGAGATAAGGCCTTAATGTGAAGAAGTTCTTCATATATAATTTCTAAGTCATCTACAGTTCTCTGGCCAGGCCTATAGAGAGAAGATAGAAAGGACAGGAAAATGCAATAAATGCCTAAGAATGCTTCAGAGAAGTACAAAGCAACACAAAATGCTGTTGTACTGTCTACTGAAGGGTACATCCTCACTAAACAGAGAATGAATGATGGTTCTGGCTGGAGGACTGAAACACACAAAGGATGGAAATGCTATGAAACCACCTGAATGACACTGAGCAGCAGCCATGGCAACCACCTTAGAGAGATCCTGATTAGGCAGCTTTCCTGATGAAATCAAGTGTTCTATATGTAAAATGGTCAGAAAAATCAGAAATGGTACGTAAATATCTGTTCCTTTCAAAAGGACTCCCAAGTGTGGGACCTACACTATTTTTCACGTGCGGCACTAATTAGTTGTAGCAAACAGACAGTGGTGGTGGTTTGTGAAGGAGACTGTGAATTTCTGCTGAACAAATTGGAAGAGGCAGCAGTGCATCTTGCAGGACAGTAAATGACTGCTATAGAGTTAATGCTGAGTGCTGTTGTTTAGCCACAAAGGTAAGTAAGAACCACTCAGCAGTTTCAACCTCTCTCACTGAAAAATACAAGAAGCTGCCATTAATAAATAGCATGTATTGATGAAGGAATAATTCTCCTATAGCACAGTGAGGAATGAGGCTGCCCCTGTGACTGAAATAATTGCATTTCTGTAGTCTACACACTGGAAAATTTTCTGATTGGTAAAAAAGGACACAAATATTCTGAGGACTGCAGTGTGTCAGAGATGCTTTGGAGGATCTACTAAACAGTACCCATGAGAAAGAGTTTCAGAAGCTTGTTAGTAACCCCTAATCTTTTTCCCACTCACAAGATTCTCTTCAGGTAAAGTGTCTAACATAACTTTATTTCCTAAAAGGACAATTCTCCTGTGATATAAATTCAGACAGCACATAGGAGTTACATCCACACACAGAGAAAAAATCCTTCAAAGCACTATCCCAAGTTAGTTTTATAGAACTAAATTGTTTCAAACAACATGTTTTAGATTTGTGAAAAGCAGAATATAAGCAAGTAAATCAATGGACCAAGAACAGAAAAGAGCAACTTAGTCATAAGAAGGGAGAGAGGATAAATTTAGGATGAGAGGAAATGGGATAAAGGAAGTCCAGTCCTTGGGCAGGAGTTTCAAAGGAGAAGGTTTACATGCTTGCGTGAAGAACAGGATAGTGCGCAGTTCCAATCCCCACTGTCTGCAATGTGTGGTGTCAAAAGAATTAACAGCACAGCTGAATCTTTCAACAGCCCTAAAAGAAATGTCACAACGAACCTTTCTAATAGCAGTTTTCCTCCTAAAATGTCAATATTATAGGAGATTATAGCATCTAGAGGATCGGGAAAGTCACATAAAGAAATATAGTGCTCTACAGGTTTTCTAATCCCCTCTTAGTTCAACAGTCTGTCTAAATCATGTGTGAGGTAGAGGGAGTACCCAGCAATCGTGTCACTCCGGAGTTATATCGCATCTTTCTGCAAAAGAAGTTTGATGGAGACTTCTTTGGGATGAAGTAAATACTGAATAAGTCATAGAAAACATAAGAACAACGGACATCTTCCTTGCTAAGCAAGCTGTACTTTTCATCTGTTCTTCACTTACCATGCATTTATAATTACCCAGACTAAAAATTTAGACAACAAATGTTTGGGATGAAATTATTCTTTTCTCATACAGAATGGAATAAACTGTTAAGGGAGAAACAGAAACTGGTTTGGTACTTCTATGCCCTCTAGTGACTCAAAATACTCTTTACTATTTCTAAATCTGACTTGAAATTATAAAGCTGCCACTCCTAGTGATTTATACGGGGCAGTAGCAGCTTAATTAAGTGCAGAATAAAGCTAAGTCAGTACTAGTTACCTTTCACTGGAGATTTAAGAAACTCAAGGTAAAGATTTTAACAAATAATACTTCACATAGGAAGTAACAACTTTATTACATGCTTGCAAAACCAGCATGTCTTGGAAAATGGAAAACATCATATAACAAATTAGCAAATTTTTACATGAAATTAAAATATAAAAAGATGATGTCTTACTACATCAGATCTCTATCAAGACAAAAGGGTACACTCTACTTTCAGTATGTCCATTTGCCACCTGTGTTAGCACATCGGGAGGACGGACAATCTGTAGTAGATGTACCCAGTCTTTACTTCTGCTTCTGCAGATGTCACGTGGAGAGATATTAGGCATCACTGCTTCTGTAAAACCTGTGTGGTGACCCACTGATGTTGATTTGTAAGATCCTGCTGTGTAAAGACCTAGTTTCTGCAGGGGCCACATTCTAACAGCAATAGCTGGTTATAGACAGGATAATAAACGGAATAGGTAGAGAACGAGGCTACACATTAATGGACAGGGGAACTCAGGTGATATTAAGTGATCAATAAAAACTGTTCAGTGTTTGGAGAATTTATCAAGGTCAGAGACACTGAGCTTCTCTGTGACTAGGATGTCGACAACAACATAATACTTTGCCACCGATAAACCATGTATGTACAAGCAATATCATTGATTATTTTTATTACACAGCTAATCAGAAAATTCTCAGATAATAAGAACAAGGGAAAAGATCAGAGACCCCATAACATTGTGATTATATGAAAAATAAGCATATATTTTCAGCATACAAGTTTTGTCTTCAAGTACCATAAAGAATATATAGGAGACATGAATAATTTTACCCACTACCTGTGTCTGAGTGTGAAAGTGAACTCATGTTCACTTACTCTAGCACGTAAGCTGATTATGTAATCTTTGTACTTGAAACAGTGCTCCTTGATTAACTTCATTAATACCATTTACCACATATAATACCCATAAACATCAGTGAACTGATATGTGGAAAGATAATCTGTATTTCCTGTCCCAGGAATAACACTTGGTTTATTAAATGTCATAGGCAGGAGACTCCTCCAAGGACTATGGAACTTAATACAGTCTTCATGGAGAAATCTAGTATGGTTCTTACTACTAACAGCTGGGTAGGATATCTAAATAAAAAAAATTAAGAAGAGAATAAATATATCTTGCTTAATTTTTACAAGACCTTCAAGAAGCTATAGATTCTTAGCAATAATTAAAATGTTATTTTATTATATATATTTTGTGCTGTTTACCATGTTTAGATTTGTTTTCACTTCCTCTCCCTAGCGTCCTGTCAAGCCTACTTCTGTGAGTGACACTAAAATTTGATTACTAGTCACATGTGGAATCGCTCTTTGTACTGAGACAAAAAATTGCTGGGTGAAGTCACCAAGGATATATAACACAGATGTATTGTTTCAGTCATACTGCTAACTTACTGTAGCCTAGAGTATTAAAAAAGGATATAATCCATAACATCATCTGAGTTAAATACTGTTGTCTGATGAATATCATTCTCCCTTTAAAGACTCCTGTTATTATTGTGTTTAGCTTCGTATTACAGCATGCTATTTAATTAGGGTTTACCATCAAGTTAGCTGTATCTGAACACCATTAAAATAAAATAACTAGAAAAATGTTTTCATGATGTATTTTCTTACTGAAAGATTGAAATGTGTTAGTTCTGTAATATTTTTTTCTAGGGACTTGCTCAAGGTCTGCACCTGTGCTCCAGGCATTATAAGGAGCTGAAAGCTGTGTTTGCTACTTCACAAAAAGCTATTTTCACATTCACAGTGTATGTGTTTCCAAAGGAAAAAAAAACACCCAATAGCAACAAGAGCCTGCCAAAAATTTCCCTGAGCTCTATTCTGTTTTTTAAACTATAGAACATTCTTTCACAGTTTGACAGTTAAAATGCTGCAGTTAATGTAATAAACAGAGAATTTTTTAAGTCGGCTGTCAAAACAAGTGACACTTTTTGCTAGAGATTTTCAGATTTTGAACAATAGAAAGTACCTTTCAAAGCAACAGCTTCATTATACAATCAAATTCTCAAAGTAATCTTCTCATCAAAGAATATTGTCTTATTTCTTTCAGGGTAATTATCTGAGTTCTGCAACCTCTCCAGAAATGGTGACGATTATAAAATGCAGCTGTGTTAGTTTGAAAATTGCAGGTCCTGCTCAGGTCAGCTGGAGCCAGTGTCTCTGAAGCCCTGACAATTCCTTGAACTTTTGGCAGCTGTAACGGTGTCTAGTCAAAACTAGCAGGACTCTGAGGATTCATGGAGATTTTAACAGCTTTGATACAGCACAGCCCAGGGTGGATTTTCAACTAACAAAATCATAACGCATGTAAACTGAATACTAGAACAGTAGTTAATATGGTGCCTAACAGTACAAGCCTGCTTCCATGAGCAAAGGGCAGCAAAAATAAGCACTTTCAGGGATAG
>NW_009260022.1:4487785-4498446 GCF_000687185.1 Egretta garzetta | reverse complement strand
AGGGAAAGATGTCAGATGGCTGTCAGTCTTGAGAAAACCTTTTCCCCTTCACTATATTGCATGAAGTATCTCCTATGAGTATTCTTTCAGCTGATGCTGTGCAAGTGACGATACAGAAGGGAGAGCAGTACTTTCCACAGCATCATTCCAGCCTTTCAGCTCTCTGCAAGGAGTGTGGATGATAATCAGCATTTATCCTGCCAGGGTGAAGTTACACTGGTTGCTCTGAAAGTCATGATGAGAAGCAAATGTAGTAGGCAGCCAAAAACCACCATAACCTAAGGGGGCAATTCTTCAAGAGCTAACCTGCTCGGTCAGCCTGAGGCAAAGGAGATAGCGCAGAGGTGTAGGGTCACAGCACACACAGCACTGCTCACTGTCGCCTAATGACTGGCGTCTGCTCGTGGGTTTGCATTCTTTCACTCCTCAGTGGAGAATGCACAGGACATCATCTGAGGAGAAAACACCTCGCTTCCCTGACACCATAAAGGTTTATGGAAGCACCATGCTCCCAGTCTGGTTTGTCTATGTATTTTGCACGACAGGGAGCAAGCCCTCCTTTGGTTGTGTTTGACTACACCTTTAATAAACAGAGGAAAGAGAATGTATACTTTTAAAACTATTGCTGAATGGCAGTGTTATGTATTTTTATAAGCATGTGTAACTGATGGCACTTTTTGAAATTCAATGCTTTTAGCAAGTTTTTGGAAAAGTGACGTTTAAATGAGCTTATGATCTAAACAGACCACACAGGGACAAGAATGGAGCAGGGAAAGGATACAGACGGAAACAGAACAGGAGCAAGCACTTGTGTTAAGTGGATTCAAAACACTTTTAGTGTAAAAAGTGTTCTCACACTGTAGGCGGGGCACAATCCTATCCAGTAGCAAAGACAAACTTTGCCGATGGCCTCAGAGGAGCGGGATCCACCTTTGTGTACTTATCTTTCTTGAACTGACCGTTACAAGTAAATCTTCAGTGAAGATGACCTTAAGTAATTCATTATGCTCAGTGCACTTAATTAGCAGTAAAATATGTCTTCAGTGGCCCCTAAATACTACCTGCATCACAAAGAGGTTGCCTTCAACAGAGGGTCAAACAGAGTTTATACTGGTTGCTCTGAAGTCACTACACAGCTGCCTGTAAAAAAAGGCCTTTAGGGTAGTTTTCAGTGTGACCAGAACGTATTGCTGAAAGGATGGTTAGCCAACCGATGAGTGAGAGGACATGATCTGATAGCTCTGAAAAGGTTAGGCAGACACCCTCTGTGGCCTAGGTACAGAAAGCATTTTTTCCCAATGTATTGATTTTATAACAATAAGAATGGATAAATAAACCCACAGAGCCACATTTCACACCTTGCTAGCAAACTACAACAGGCCAAGTCTAGCTTTTCTTAATTCAATAAAGTTCTACCAAGGATGAATCCAATTAATGTTTGCCACTGACAACTGTAATTGAAAGGTACCTGCTGTGCTGCCATCCTACCACTCTACTCACTCACAATAACTGAAAGCAGCATAGTTAATTGAATGGCACATCTACACAGAAAGTGTTAACAGAGCAGGACTCTTCTATTACCTGCAACTTACTTTTGGGGAGACTCAGAAGTGAAATAAAAACTCATAATGCAGCATTTTCCTCGAGGTGCGTATGATGGCATTGATGGTCTTTGATGGTTATTCTCAACACACAGTTCAATTTATAAGCCTTAATAAGGACTGGAAATTACTTAATATGGACTTAAAAACTTTAGAGGTTGAACGAACTGGCACTGAAGTGAAATAACTGGCCAAAGGATGCCTGATAATAAAAGTAGCTTTCTCTTGTTTCCATGCCACAAGGCCCATGTAGAATATTCACTTATTAATCTGCTTACGGTTTTCTGAGAATCATCCTCATATGAGCATCTGGTCCAATCTGAGACAGAAGCAGCATAGTGTCCTGTAGCTCCTCATCACACTCCTTTTTCTCTTCCTCAGTTGGCAGAGGGGCATCTTCACGCTCATCGTCCAAAAATCGATAAAATAAGTATTTGTCTTGAAAGTGGTGTTCCTGATCCACTGAAAACATAACACATCAAAGACTAAGCTCTCCTCATTAAAGTTAACCTTGTAGAAATCTGTGTAGTATCGTACACATTACAGATATATTGGTTAAGAAGGGAAAGAAAGGTACAGAGAAACTGCAAGAGTATGAAACACCTTTATTTCTCACATATGTCCAAATAATGTAGCTTGGAGAGTACACTTTTAAATTCTGTACTACAAATACTTTCCAAAAGGCTTCTATATACGTGTGTTGTGGGTGTGTATACATACGTGTTGGGGGGGCGCATGTGTGTTTTTCTTATTAGATCTGGTTTTATTCTTATTGTTTCAAACCACTTCATTTAAGCAAACAATTCACACTGGAGAAATGGTTACATCATGAATTTCTAAGAGGTGTTCTCCAGCACGAACACCGTGCCCTACATGTTTCATACAGGGCTAAAACGTAACAAAAGCATCTAACCTCTTTCTGATGTACCAGAAATGTACATCATCAAGATACAATCCCAGGAGCAAGTTCATTGACCTACTTGAAGAACTTAATGGGAAGACTACCAAGAGAAGACTTCTAAAGAGAGATTATGATACGGCAAAGGACAAACCCTTGGTCTTCCAAGCAAGTCAGAGTGATCTGTTGAGTTGAATACTGTGATGCAGCTTGCAACAGCATTCTCCTGGGAGTTCAAGGGAATATTTGGCAGGAATTGAAGCTAGAGCCCTTAGGGTAAAGAATCAGTGGAAACAATCTGTCTTTTCAGTGTGGAAATTTCTCCCTGGGATATGGGAAGCACAACAGAGGATAAATGGAAGTGTATTGCAATAGAGCTGCTCTTCTAAATTTAATAAAACTGTACATGCAAAGCTTCAAATATGAATATTGCTTTAGAAAGCTACCCTTTTGAGGGCTATAATGTCCTGTCACCAAGTAAATCCTGCCAAATGGAAACTGAAAATCAATGTAAAATACAGTCAGAAAACGATCATAAAATCCCAGATCTCTGCACTGGAATATTTGGTGTGCTGAATTTTGGAATGATTCTAAACCCACTGAAAATCATCCCAAAATTTTGGATCTGAGCAAACACAAATGCTCACATTCACTTCCAAATGCTGGAAATCTCTGATGAAGATCAGTTTTGTGTATGGTAATACATCTCTTGGTTTTGGCCTGAGTGCTATATAGCTCTTGCAATACAATGACAAGCGAGCGTACTCCTAAGTATAATTAGAGTTATTATAAATTGTTCATTTACTTTTCAATATTCTCCTAAGTTAAAAACAGATATTGGTAGCAAGATTCATGTAATACTGTTTGTGTGTTGCACTTGCACTTATGAATGAACAGGTTGCTCTGCAGCGTTTCTTTTGGGATCATGATCCCTTTCTTTTTCATGAAAGAGACCTACAGAGGCACTGATGTCACACATTGCCCATGTTGTAGTCAAGATGCTGATTTTCTTTATCTTACCATGGTTAAGAACACCTTCTTCCAGCAGTACTTGCCACATGCCAACAGCCTGGGTTCGTGAATGGACACAAGGACTTTGCTGCATCATCCAATCAACTAGTTCTGTCCCCACACAGCATTGCCTGAAGGACAAATACATACATAGAAATGAAAAGGGAGCTAGCCAAGAGATCACACAGAGTGTCTGCCAAGAACAGTGATATCTTAAACTCTGTATAACCTTAGTCGAATCTCCTTACAGAAAACACAGTGTCACCATCTACGTATATATGCTTGAAATTCCAGTGAAGGTGTTCAGTTTTGAGAGGATCACCTCAGCAGAACAACAAGTGTTCTGGAAAATGCAAAGTTCAGAGGATCAGAGTGACCCTGTATCACCCGGTATAAAACCTGTTGCACCAGCACAACAACCTCCAAACCAGATTTCAAAGAAAACCTTCTCTGTATACCATGGGATATCAAAAGCCTCATGCCTTTCAGAATCCTGCAGGCAAACAATCATCTAACACTGTAAAAGCTCTGCCAATGAGAACAGCCTCTATAGGAAGAGTGAGTGTTATGCGGGTGTTCCTCCATTTGTAACCAAACTCCAGCCACACCGTATGTAGCGACATCGGTTTGTAGGACTACAGCATTTCTGAGGCTCCCTCATGCTAGGTGCTGGTCCCCCCGCAGCTCCTGATTGACCCAGGGGCAGACAATGGCAGGCCTCAAGTTCTGGAGAATGCCCAAAGAGGGGGAAAAAAGCCATGTGGTCACTAAGTAAAATTCTTTGTCATAACATTCCCTAGCTCAGCAGAACAGAACCAAATAAGCAATCTGGTGATCGAAAACTTACAAATCTATAACTGATCACATGTGGAACAGAGAGGAAGCTGGCTAGCCCTTCTAGACAGGCTCTTGTGGCTCTACACTTCTTGCATCACTTTCAGAGACCGAAGAAATAGGTAATGCTGAAATTACTGAAATCTAGCTTAAATAATGCTCTTCCAATTAAAATCCCATTTTGATTACAAAACTTTCCCTCACCTGGATCCAATCTAAATTTTGGCATTCCATTAAAAAAAAAAAAAAAGATTAGAACAGTAAGAGTTTTTCCTACTTATGTATAAGATAAAATGGTGCTGCTGTTTGGACAGCATTGGTCTTCATTTATCATACATGCTCTTTTGTTCTTGTAGATATCACGATATATTCTCAGATCAATTCACAAGCTCCAAATACCTTGCATCATCTTAAATACATTTTGGACTGGAATATGGAAAATCAATGCACTTATCTCAAAAGCAGATCAGCAACATATTGATTTACTATTTAGAAGAATATATACTCAGAGATTTTAAACCAATTTTTATTTAAATATACTCTGAATAATTCATTAGGTATTTGATTTAAACATCAGACACAAAACCAAATTGATTGTTCCTTAAGCCAGCAGTAGACAGATCCTGACTCCTTGAAGTCAGATTCTTATTCTACAAGTGCCATTGTTATCCCACTTCAGCAAGACAGTGCTGCCACCAGCAGGAAGATAAGAAAGCCTGGCAATACACTGAAAAAAAAAATTAAATATAACAGAAAACATGCATAAGGAATGTTTCACACCAGGTGAATTTTCAGAACTCCACACTGAGCAACACCACTGTAGCAATCAGTACAGTAGCATAATACATTAATGAGCTTTCCTATTATCTCTTACTAATATACGAAGAGAACAGAATCTACATTTTAACTTGATATTGCACAGAATATTCCAGCTAACTATGCTATTAACTTTGGAAGAGTTTTTGTATGTGAATACTCTGTTCACAATCATGGACTCAATTTCCAGTCAAATTACTTCAGAAAAGATTTACCAGGCCCATTAAAGACTGCATAACATCCAGACTCAAATAGCATCACAGAATAATTTCAGACCTTTTGACACCTGCAAGTATGGTAAGGCATAAATCACAAATCAAAGGATGGCAGGCATAAAAATTCAGAGACCTCTATACAATCAGCTCACACACCTGTAAGTCTTCAGATGGTATTTACGATCTCTTATCATGTGAGGGGCTCGGGACAGAATTGTATTCCGCAAAATCTTTCCAGCTCTGAGGATCTTTTCTGAAGGAACCTTGGTGATCATGGAGAAAAAAAAAAGGGACCAAGACACACAGATTTTAAACTTTCCACAATCTCTTTACTGCCTTCTACAAAACAAAACACAAATTCTCTTTTCCCTAAATTAAAAGTCCTTGCACAGATGCTTATTTTTGCAGAGCAATGTAGTATATATTCAGGATTTTAAGTCTCACGTACTTTCCACATCTAACAGAAAGCATCACTTCAGCTGATACGCATCACACTGTTGGAAATAGGAGTTATTTCCATTTGTCTAGAGGCCTGGCTCTACAGCACACCTACGTCCTATTACCTGTGTAATGGTTTTAGTAGCACGATGTGGGATGTGAGGTTCAATAAGAGGTGTCTGAAAAATAAAATGAAATTAAATACATTTTTAAAGGCTGAGCAGTAAAATAAAATAAGGCTAAAATAAAAAAAACTAACAAAGAAGCTGTAACACAAAGAATGACAGGTAAGTCCAAGCTCTGCCCAACGGACGTGAGTAGAAAAAGCACTCTGAAGACATCCTAAGGACAAACTTGGCTTTTAATGCTCAGCAAATTGAAACAGTGACATGACACGTGAAGATGAATAAACAAATGCATGTTAAGCTTTCTAAAGTACCAATGAAGTGCGCAATGGCCAAACATCACATCAGATCTGAGGCTATGCAGGCATAGCTAGCTCTTCCGCTTGTTGCCCTTGACCCATAGTGGCCACAATAGCATGTCCCTGCCTCTGCCATTCAGTCCCCTGCCACGGAAACCCTCTCCTCCTTCAGCACCTTTTTCTACTCAGCTCTCTTCTCCCTTACAGAGTAACAGAAGAAAACAGGAACGAAGAAAAAGCTCTGCTCCCACTCTCTGCCTTTTCAAAATTATCAGGCCTAGCTGGCCACCCTTTCATAGCTGCTCACCAGAGCTCTCTGGAACACAGGACTACAGGCCAACCACAGAGACCTGGGTAAGGACTTTCACGAAGGGGCTGGTGAAGGGAAAAGAAAAAGAGTAAAGCAAGTGACTTGGTTCTGCAGAAGGAAGAGTGAAAGGGAAGGCTATCAAGTCTCTGCAAGAGAGAAGCGGAGAAGCGGATGAGAGAAATGGGAAAACAGGCACGTAACAAACAGGTGAAGGAGAGGGGAGACAAGGAAACACAGAGGAAAAAGGAAAGCAGAGAGTTAAAGGACAGTAGAAATGCAGACAAAGGAGAACAAAACCAAACTTCAGCAGCCACCTCAGAATGATGGGAAGACATTTTGCTTTGTTGGGACTTGTAGTTAACAGCATGGACCAAATTTACTTCCAGTGTGAAATCTCAGGAGACACAACACGGGGGCTGAATTTGGCTGGTGTTGTGGGCTTGCTGACAGGGCAGATCACACCAAACACAGAGGTCTCCCACAAGGGCAAGACCTTGCACCTCAGCCCATGGCAGCCACGGCTCCCTTACGCCCATGCAGTAAAGGCAGGACAGCCAGGTCAGAGGTACAGTGGAACACATGCCGTGTACTGCTGGGTTGCCAGGTATCGGTTTTCTTAAGCTGGGCATCTGTTCGTTAGCTCCCACAGGATTTTAATGATGTGACAAAGTCCTTGTGGTAATCAAATAGTGCTAGGACCTACGAATGCACTGTGAGACTATAGGTCAGCCGGGAAGACGAAAACACCGGAAGCACATGACAGAAATCAATAAAGATAAGATAATCTTAACAGAGAGGCCTGTACATGGAAAACAGTGCAAATGGTTTTTCATTTCTATTCATAGCTTACAAGAAGTCTCTGAAAAGGCAAATCAATACAATTAAATTTGGATTGCTGATTTTTCTCATTAATAAGTCAACAATTTTTCAAAGACTCACTTAAGTTATAGAATTATAGAATCGTAGAATCATAGAATATATGCAACATTTCTAACAATATAAACATTTCTGTCCCACCAGAAGGGTGGGTAGAACATCCCCCAGTATTTCTTGGTTTCTGGAACTGTGTGGAGCGGGCTTTAGACAGCCTACATTTGCGGTTAAAGCATGCTAAGAATAGCAAGAATCTGTTGAAAGATGCCTCTAATTCAAACAAATCCATTGAATAACAGTTTCGAATGGGTATATAAATAATGACGTCAGAGATATCGTTCTGAGTATTAATAATTTTTGCTTGCATTTTCTTTTAAAAGTATTTCAAGTCCCCATCAAGTTCAATGAGACTGAAGGTAAGTATATACTTAAATGATTGGCTAAATTGGCATTAAAGTAATGATGTAAATTATTTTTAAATTTTACATTCCTAAATGATTTTTTTTTAAATCAATAAAGCACAATATACTCAATCTAGCTTCCAGATTTTAATTCTAGTTAGGAATATACTTCAAAGGAGAGAGAAAATGCATAAGACAAAAAATGTAAGAGACTTTTACAGTAATAGACTAGTGAAAATAAATCAAATTTTGTTCGTTAGAGTTTCTGTTAAGCTACAACAAAAATGCATAAAACTAATAGGTGAAAAAAATGAATATGGATGAAGACTTATCAATAAATTTCCCACCCTAATCAAAACAGAATATAAGAGAGCATTTAGAGGAAATCTGATTCAACCCAGAGGTACAGAAAACACCCAAGGTGAAAGCTAAGGCTCAGCACAAGAACCTGCAGAAAGCAGCAGGTAAGCTTGTTCACCTACATTTGATCCTGACAAATACAGAAGGATCAGCTGTGAAGGAAGGAAGAACATCAAAGTAGAAACAATGGACTAGGAAGAAAAATTCTCATAAAAACAGACTATTGATAGCTAAATTCCTGGAGCAGGCTATGGGGGAGCAAGTGTAAGGTAAAAGGAGTTAAAGAGAGCTGGTAGTTACTTAATGAAACAAGACTAACTACACAAACAATATATCCTAGCACAGAGCTAGAAGTTGTAGTAAAGACTCAACTTAGATAAAGAAAGAGCTCTACACCGAAATACAAGAAGGAAAAGTACAGAAAGGATAAAGTAAGGGGTTTACAAAAGGCAAGTATAAAAAATAATTTGAATAATGGGGGTCAAAATTAGAAAGGAAAATGAGCAAATGAGACAGACCTACCAAGAAATGTCAAGAGCTACAAAAAATACTCCACAAGTACACTAGCAGTAAAACAAAGAGAAGGGAAAGTGTTGATCCACTGCTCAACAGAGGGAAATCTATTGACAGATAATTCAAGAAGGCCAGAGGCAGTTGATTTATTTTTTGTATCAGTGTTCATCAGACACACCAGTGGCAGACAGATGGCTAATATCCTAAGTAGTAGAGTGAAAGGAGTTAAAGCTCAGCCTGAAAAAGCAAAAGAATGGATGAGAAAATATTACATAAATTAGCTATTTTCAGATTGGCTGGGTTTGTAGAATTTCATGCAGGAAACTTGAAGAGCTTGAAGAAACTTAAAGAGGGCTGCAGCCATCTCGGAACCATCAGCAGTCACCTCTGACAATTCCTGACTAAGGCAGGCAGAAAAAAAGGGAAAAGGAGGAGCTGAAAAATTATAGACATGTCAGCTTAACTTGTCTTCCTAGAAAAAGGCCATTTGTAAGCACCTGGAAAAGAACAGGATGTTGAGTCACGTGCAACATATATTAATCAAGAATAAATCATGCCAGACTGATCTAATGTCTTTCCATGACCGGGTAGCAACACATAAAGATTGGGGAAGAAACAGAAGGTTTTCAACCCTTTACTTTAGTAAGACTTCAGCACAGTCTCATATGAAAATCTCATCTGCAAGGGGTAGATTAAATTCTTCCAAAATAGGTGCAAAGCCAGTTGGAAAAGTGTATTTTGAAAGCAATCACCAGTAAAGCACTGTCCAAGTGGCATTCATACCAGAGGTCTGTTCTGAGCAGTGTTCACAAGAATGTATCATATCTGATACTATTAAATATTAACACAGGATAAAGTAGAATGTACACTGATTGATTTTGCAGGAGACTTCAGGATGGGAGGGACTGCACGTACACTGGAGAATAAGTTTACAATTTGCTACAGTTTTGACATTGGTCTGAAGAAAATACAATGCTATTATGCAACACAGATAGCGCTGACTACTTTTCAGGCAGAATCAGATACATAAAGACAGGGTAGGAAACAAGTGCCTTAGCAGTAGTTGCACAGAAAAAGAAATGAGGTTTATAATAGATATTAAACAGAACTGAGTAAGCAATGCCATACTTCTGTGAAAGCAGCAAATACTGTATTGGGATGTAGTAACAGATTAGATACACAATGCAGTTCTGCTTTAGTCAGCCTAGCTAAGACCTAAGCTAAAGCACTGTGTCTCATTTGCCCACTTCAAAAGTATCTAAACCAACTGTACAGGATTTAGAGGAGAGCAACAAGAATAATCAGAAAGCACAACATAAATAATCAAAGTTGTTCAGCTAAGGAAAAGGCAAGTCTTAGCAGAAGTGTGAAAAAAAAGCCTTCAGTTTTAACTTGAAAAGAAGAAAGAAGTCAACTAGTTCATCGTGCAGAGATCAAGAAATAATTGCTGTAAGAAAGATTCAGGTTAGGACATCGGTGAAGCTTTTCTAACAGTGTGGACAGTGAATACTGGCACAGATTGACAGGGAGGTGTGGTTCCTCCATCTTCGCGGCTTGGGAGGATACATAAGGTAACTGTCAGGAGTGACACAGCTATAGTGAACTGTGCATGTGGCTCAGGGATGGACGAGGTGCTTTCCTGAAGTACCTTTTAGCCTCACTGTGTGGCACTGTGCAATTTTCAGACACCTTTACATGTCTAAAATTAGTTCAACCACAAGGTGGTGCTTAAAGAGATGATGAGAGATACAACCTCCAGAGCAGCAAGCCTGGACTCAAAAAAGCAAAGTCGTCACTCCTACTGAGGAACAAGGTCCAAAAGAGACACTCAGCAAAGACCCCACCCAAAGTTACACCCTTTGAAAGCTACTGCGGTGAACTCTGTGCTAGCGATGAGATGAAATGCAACAAATGGAACCACGGTGCTTGGACTGAGTTTGCTAAAGAAAGGTAAGTCATGCTTCAAA